>NC_082602.1:38155607-38457482 GCF_030936135.1 Gavia stellata
CAACTTGGAGGAATTAATTTATACTTTATTCTGTTTAAAACATTAGATTTGTTTAAATTTTCTTGTGACTTATTTAATTTAAATACCTGAGGAAGCCTTGAGGAAAAGAGTGTCATCATTAAAGATTCACCAAGCTCCCTCTCAGTAAGGGCTGCGAGAGATCATAATTCACTTCTTCAGATCTGAAATGAGTCATCCAGTAAAACCATCCGGACATTACAGATACATCTAAGATGAAAGCCAAGTCAGAATGTACACCAGAACCAAATCCATGTCTTCTGGTCTTCTTCATGTGTCATAAAGAAAGAATATCATAAAATTGCAGAGAGTATTGTCATCTAAAAATAAAACTGAACAACGAAGCCAAAGTTCACATGCCTGGTACTAAAAGCAGAGACAGAGAAATGCTGAAAATCCCACCTAATACTGAAGACCCTGCTGATATTAAATTGATTTATAGGGAACCTACCGGCAAATGTTGTGTTTACTTGTAAGTGGAGAGAGTGATGCATCTCCAGAAAGCCTTGTCACAGGCACAGTCTTGCCATCCTTCAAGGATGTTATCCTGAGCCTTCAGAAGTGACGTTAAGTCCAAGGAGGAAGTGAAGCGTTGCATTGACAATGGCCCAAAGGCAGCACCCCAGTGAAGACGGGACACAGGCAGGGCAGTAAGGCAGCTCCATAGCCACACGTGGATTTTACTCTCTTACGATGTCATAAAAATGCATCTGATTTTCGTCTCTGCAGGATTTGACATTCAGCTAGGTTCGTGTAAGAAGAGACAGCAGTTTTCTCTAAGACACTTAAGGAGCACATGATGTCATCCTGATAGCTCAAACACAGCTACAAACCACACTGTACTTACCCACCAAGAGAGGATGACAGAAGGAGAGTACATCAGTCCTGCTAAAGCATCTTTGTTGAACTTATAAGAAGCAGCATGCACCTAATTACAATGGGGGTCAAACAGCAATATAAAGGGGGACAAAGCAACTGCCAACTCTTTGCTTGAACTCTTCCTTGTCGTGAAAAAAGCCAAACCAATACAAACAAGTACCTTGCCACAAAAGAAAGTACTTGAACACAGTTGCACAAAGATAACAGTATTTTAAGGCCGCTTTGTTGGGAAGATTTTCAAATCAGAGCCAGGAAAACAGCCTGAAATAATTTCAGGCTGAACAGGATTCATTATGTAAACAAAATAGAAAAATATTTTTTTAAGATGTCAGGATGGATTTTCTTCTATTACAAGTAGCATCATGAGATTTGTTAACTGAATTATCTTTCCCTGCTTGCACACCTTGAAGCTGGAGCTGGCTGCCTGCAGAGATGATTACAGGATCCGCCACGGAACGGACAAATGAGTTCTGGTCTGCTATCAAAAAGCCAGAAGTCGTAAATCTCTCATTATCCGTGCCATTAGAAGCAAGGTGCTCATCAGGGGCTAGAAAGAACACAGGAATTATATCTTGAAACCCATGCATGAGAGAAAAAATGTTGTATTTTCATTACGCATTGCTATTATTCTTTATCCTCACTTAATAAAATAAAGTGGGGAATCACCCCCAGCATATCCATCACACATACAGAGACAAAACTAAGTAGATCCTTCACTTTCTCCTTTTTCCCTTTCTCCTTCTCCTCCAAGTTTTATTTCTTTTTTTTTTTTTTTTGCCTTTTTTTGTTTTGTAATTTTTCTTCAGTAGTTTCATTGTAGAAATGGAAGAGATGCCATAAACGTCATGGGTTCCTATTGCTGCGGCAGTGAGAAGAACTGGAGACAAGGAGCAAGTCATCAAGCTCCCCAACGCTGATGAGCCAAGCAATGAAGGTCTTGAAGCTCCATGGTTCCTCCCACTTTGGTGGGACTGGCTTCCACCCATTTCTTTGCACTGCTAAAAGCAATGCAATATTGTCCATATATTTCACCATGATTCCAGGAAATAGATATTTTTGTATAATTTGGACACATTTTCCTAAAAGGATTTTGCAAAGCAGCGAGAGATTGTGCTTGAGCAGCCAAAACCCCAAACTCTCCTTGGAGAAGAGGACTCCCACCCAAGTAATCGTGGCAAACTCTGACTCCTGTATGAGGTGCTCTATCCTCACACCAAGGTAAGGGGCAGCACAACGCGGATGACACCTTTGGTTTCTCATCAATTTCCTGTTTGGTGGCCATCTTATTTTTTTGGAAACCTGCTGACACTAAAATGTTATTTGGGATTTTTTAAACAGGTCCTCCTGTGGGGCCTCAGTGGCTCTGGAAGCAGCATCTGCAGAGGAATCACCTAGAGGGCTTTTGTCCTGGAGGTGACGTTTGGGACCATGCGGGAAAAGGCAGATCGATGGCAACCGAATGGAGATGAAGGGCTGACAGGTTCTGAAAGATTGTCACTAGCAGGGCAAGGGAGGCAGGAGAGAAGAATAACCAGGAGCAAGATGCCCACTGGAGGCCTGCTGTTTCCTGTAAGGAACACGTAACACTGATTTTTGGGTTAGACAAACTTGAATAAAACATTTAAATATGAACACTAGGTATGCCAGGAGTTTGAACAGAAAAGAAGGTAGGCAGGAGATAGAGACAAAGAAAGGAGGTGAGTCCAAGAAACATCAACACTTCAAAATTTAAGGTTTCACTTACCTCTAATTTTAAGGCATTCTGAATACTATTCCTGGCTGAGGTCCTTGCACTACGGTTCATTAGTACCTATTGTAACATTATTTGGCTTATTGACCACTGAGCACCTAATGTACTCTCAAAATAAAGATGTAACTAACAGAAACATTTCATACAGAAAGAGCTATTGGAAGGGATCCTCTATTGCTCTAAAAGTCCCCCTCACAGCACGTTATTAAGACATCCACATTTTAGTGACCATGTCCGTTTCTGAATGTACAAGAATGTTTGAGATAGCCAGAAAATTCTTAACTGACTGTAAACATGACAAATACTATGCATAAGCAAACAAAGGAAAAGCAGTTCTGCAGCCAAAAAGTATATTGATGAAGAGTTATTTTAGTGCTATTATGTGTATTCATGTAAAGGTTATAACGTGCACAGAATTTGATGGTACAAATGTGTTTGGTAAATAAAAATTCCACCAGTCTTACTCAGAACTGGTAGCAATTACAAAACAGGCACATTTGCCTAAAGCTGCCTATGCATAATAGGAGCTAGAGGTAATTGTTTGTCCTCAGCAATTCCATACTTCTCACATTTATCTGCTTTTGTAAGAACACAACTTTATGACAAGAAACTGTAGAGCAGACAAGAGAAAACCTCTGCACTGTCTGTTATGCATGCGTTTTATGACTCAATATATATCCTGCTGCAGGGATTTTTCACCATGCTTTTGCTTAACAATGGTATTTGCTTTATTGATTTTTTTTTCCTTTTAATGCTCTTAATACAGTGGTGGCTCCAGAAAACAATGTGTGCTGTGGGTACAGATGCTTTTGTCAAGACATCAAAGCAGCGATTCCAACACACGTCTATATTAGACCAATTTTGTTTCCAAAACAAAGAAGCAGGATGTTCACATGAGCCAAATTTGACACTGAGCGATTTGTACAACGGAACTAAACTCAGTGGAGCACCACTCATGCCAGATTTAATATAGACTTTTCATGTTACTTTTGTATTATAGAAGCATTCATTTTGTATTACAGAAACATTCATTTTTGTGTAATACTTGGGATATTATTTCTTTCTGGAAAGTCTTTCACATTAACTGCTGTGATTACAGACATAAGAAACTGCTTGATAATAGGGGATGCAGTAGGCTAGAACCAAGAGAAAAAAATCAGCATTCACAGGATAAAAACATGATAGCTAAGATAAATATGAAGCCTAAAAAGTTAAATTTCTAAGTCACTAGTTTGATCACAAAGTAAATATAGTTTTATTTTGCATAATTTAAGAATACTACGCAGTTCCCACTAATTTCAGTTGCCACTGACCTGCCTCGACTCTAGATCTGACGACTCTTCATGCAGCGGAACTCAGTAATTATCCTACCACATAAAACTTTTTGGTTGGTGCAATAATACCTACATGTGCCTTTTGAAGGGAAAGAGGAAAACAAATCTCTATTCATAGGGTGCTTTTACCACACAGCTGTGATTTGTTTGATCTTGGAATTAGCCCTTTTGAATTCCATTGCAACAGGTTTAGAAACACAGATCATGCTAGAGATTAAAACAAAACCACAGTAATACAAACATAAAACGGAGCATAGCGGATTTTGTTTTTATCACCAGGTTCAACAAAAGACAATTGGTAATTGCCTTTTTTTTATTTTAAATCACTCAGGCTTTCAATTCAGAAACGGAGGGTACGGAAAAGCTTGGAATTGATGATTAAATTTTAAAGCCCTCAGAATCTTAATTTTTGGCATCTTTTAAATACTGGTTGGCAAGGAATGAAATTTAGAGTTCTCAAGCTCTCTTTTGGCTGCGGGTGTCACCTGAATGAGAAGGAGCAGGGCTGGGAGCTGTCAGCACCCACCCGGCCCCACCGGCCGAGAATCCCGGCTGGACCAGGCAGCTGTGGCCGCTTTCCCAAGAAGCAATAACCTGCTGCCTAGCAACAACCCAAAACTCATGATCATTTGTATATTCCATTTCTTGTGCAAAACTAAAAGCTCAGATCCCGAATTATTGCATTCAGCAACATCAGAGCTGCAACAGCTGGATAAGAAAATGCATTTTCCTTTACGTGCTGCAAGACTTCCTTGCTCTACAGTGTTGCATTCATAAAATATACACACACCCTCCAACGCACTTTGATGCAAGACCAATCTGAAAAGTATTTCAATATGTGAATAGTTATTTTCACAATAGTTGTCCCCTAGGAGTTACTTCAAAGAATAAGTCATTAACATACCTATACGTTTTAATAATGTGGTCACTAAGACTGATTTAGGGCCAAACACAAAGGGTCACGTTCTCTCAGGCGTGAGTATGCTGGATAGCATGACACAACTATGCTTGCAGGAAAGTTGTCCCTGTGTTTTAGAAGTCCTGATTTATTCTTAATTATTATTTACTGCATGTGAAGCAATTAAAGGAAAAACAACAAAAAAACCCACAACCCTTTTGCACTGTGCTCTCTACCTGGATCAAATTTTTCACCTGATTTCCAGAAGGAATTTGATCTATGCCCTATCCTTCTGGCTGTCCAACCTGGGGCTTTTGAGCTTGTGGGCTGTTTCAACCAACATGCCAGAAGGGTCGATAGCTGATCTCCAACAAGCTTACCGCAAAAATCAATGGCTTTATAGAAATGAGAAGCTGCCACGGAGAGAAGTTCATCAGGTCCCCCCCTGTCTGAGCCGTGGACACGCTCATGAGCCAGGCAGGACAGCCACAGTGCCGCGTCGCTTGTGGCGGGTGTTGCTCCTTGTCCTGGGAGCAGCGAGGAGGCACGGGGAGAAGAGGGGGTGGGTGAGGAGATGCGGGGAGGAGGGAGGAGCACCAGGGCGATTCTTGGGTCTCGGGGTACCACCTCATGGGCTTCGTCAGCTCTGCGGCTCATGAAATGACCTTTCTTTTTAGCCTGTATTTTCCATTTCATCTTTTTGTTTTCATTCTCTAAAAAAATATGGAAATCTCATGCTAAGGTTATGGAAATAGAGAGGCTTAAAGAAAACTTAAGTGCTGGAGGCTGATCTAATGATGCCGTAACTGCTTGACCTCAGTATTGCTGTACCTTAGACATAATCATGCACAACATCTGTCCTGTTTAAAGTCAGATGGCAGATCATTACCACAGTAGTCACCTTCCTAAATTTGCCTACTATGATAGACACAACATTGGACGCCCAAATTTTACTACAGAGAATACCTGGAATAATGCCGTGTGAAGTAATAACTGAACAGCTTAGGTTGGTATAACAAAATGCTGAAGTAACTACCTATCGAAGGCAAAATTAAGTTGTTACGGATGATTACCACCACCGCTTTGTTTGCCCTACAGTTGTTCTGTTCAGTGACAATCTCTGATCCAGAGCCAACACATAAGCCATTAAATAATTTAGCTGCACTCTTCATCCGGCACAGCTGCCCCAGCCAAATTCTGGCCCCTCTCAATTTTGGTCTTTCCACTGTGTGCTCTGGGACACAAATGGATCCCAAAGGTCTCTTCAGATCTACCAGTTACAGGAGACAGACTTTGCTGAATGTGCTTTCAAAACACTCTTTGGTCATTATAGATATTCTCTCTAACATTAACTACCATTAAATCCTCCAGCTAGAAGCTGCAGAATGACCTATAGGACATTACCGAGCATTTTCAAGCTTAACAAGGAGTATGCTAAGAGCTCACAACCCTGTGCTGGCGACACTGATGCTCAGGTGGAACGTGACCAGCGATGATCTGTCTGAAGCCAAGAGCAATGAACTTTGCATTGGCAGTGGGAAAGATTCGTCCTTCTGCAGAGAGCCAGTGCAAGCCTGGACACTTTGGCAAAGGAGAAGTTTGGGTGGAATTTTCTTTTAGGAAAGTTTCAGCTGGAAATTTAGTTTAGACATAAAACTCTACAGCCTATCTACATTGCTACGGTCTTTGTGCAAACTGTTCCACTCCCCATTTTGGGCTAGCTCCCAGCTGAACTCTCTCATGATGCAACACGACTCTCCCCTGTCACCCTCTCTAACCCAAGCAAAAGCGCCAAAGAAAAATTCCTTGGAAACAGTTGGTGTTTTACAGAATAGGTTGTAATTATTAACCTGACCTCCTCGCAATGGACTTGCACATACACTGCCAGTGGATTACTCACTGCCAGTCACATTAACCGGCTTAGTTAATACGTGTATCCACAAAACACAGTAACTAGTTCTACCTGGTTTCTGAATCCTCGTGAAAACACAGCTCCCATCCTTCTTCCCCCCACGCCCATACTCCTGGGGTAACCTCAGGTACCTAACCCATTACTGTGGGTAGGCTCTTGTCTGTCACTCTCCTGCTGGGCCCACACTTTCCCGTTTTAGGATGGTGTCCTGGCTAAATTCCCAGCCACAAAACCACTGCAGGTAGCTGTGAGAGGCCAGTGAAGTACTTCGTTTCCACCAGCTATGCTGTCCCTCCTTCCAGAAATAACAATTTTGCTTCTCCTCTGAGTAGCTTGTACCCTCTCTCCCCCTTTCTCACACCACAACTTCTTTTTATCCTAGTTTTCTTGGGTTGAGAGGCTCAGGTAGATGTCTTTATTGGATTACTTGAAGTTCCTTTGGTTGACTTCCAGTGTTTTTTAGGATGGGATGGGCTTTTGGCTGTTCTGCTGTTTGCTTTTTTGGTTTGTCATGGACATTTTTTACATCCACTCAAAAAAGTTACCTGGATGACTTTTAAGTCCCAAGGCGAAATGGAGAAGAGCCGGGCCTTTGCTGGGGCATGTATAAATGCGCGCTGAGAGCCCTCCGACAGCTGTCCCACCACGAGGAGGCAAACAGGGTTGCAAGCCAGCAATGTTTTATTTTAAACCACAGATATCTATTCTCCCTTTGGAGCCTAGAGATCCTGTATTTTGTCTCCCATGATACATACGCAATTTGGTTAGGGAGAATGATAAACAGATGGTATACACAGGTATTGATTCTATAGAGTACTGCATTATTCAAGAGAGTTGAAACCAAAAGGGCCAATTTTTACAACAGAAGTATTTACTGTAAATTAAAATCCTACCAACTGAAGCCAACTTTAGAGGATTAGCACAAGATTCATGTGTTGCTTTAATCACTCAAAAGACTAAGCTCAAATAATGGTGAGAAAGAAAAAGTAAATTTGGGATTACTCTTTTGTACATTGCTTAATATATCCTGTTAATCACAAACCTATAGCACATACCGATGTTACACACAGACACACACTGCAGGGATACCTGCAACGGCAGGCACAACAGCACGTTTAATCTTCCGCTCATTTGGGTTAAAGGTTTTGGCCCCCTTAAACAGATCAAAACACAAGCTTTCAGGATATTGCCTTTTTAAAAAGAAATAAAATACACTCGTAAGTAAGTATACTATTTGAATGCTCAGTGGGATAAAAGTTATCTATCATGTAAACAAAGAAACAAAAATTTCATCAAGTCATTCACAGTATTTTAAATAAAAGGGCAAAAATGCTTCTCATACCCTAGACTGAAAGCATGATTTTGGAAGATCAGTCTAGTGTATGTCATAGTGATTTAGGACCGTCTTATTACTCTAAATGTATTACCACATTAGTTAGAGTAATATTGGGATTAACACCTTGGCCAGGATGTTAATGCTGATAGGTATATGAATGGAGATTTATATACTTCGTTCAACATTTAAGGAAAGTTTACTAATCCATAATTAGGTGGTGGGTTGTTGCTTTTTTTTTTTTATTTAATGTAAATAAAGCACTGAAACTAAGCACAAAATGTTTCTGTTCCTTGGTTCTAAGTTAGTGTTGCTGTGGGAGCTACAGTGATAGCACTAGGATTTTCCCAGGTTTTTCAAGGTTGGGGGTTTGGGTTTTTTGTTGTTGTGGTGGGTTTTGGTGGTGTTTTTTTTTTCCCCAGACAACACTGCTAACTTAGTTGCCTGTTGCTTTTAAAAAGTAATAGCTAAATCAATAAGGTGCTGTTGACTTCGCTGAAACTAGACAAGGGAAAGTTCCACCACCTCCAAAATTTATTCTTCCAAAACCCCAGCTTTTCTACCAAAGCTTCCAGTTGGCGGTTACTTATTGGCAAAGCTGGATTAAGATCTGGAATATACTAAACCCAAATTATTGTAACTTCACGGTCAGATTCCTGGAATAAACTCCTCCTTTGGGGAACCAACCCCAAGGTTAGCTCCATCGGGCTGGGTCACAAGTAATAGAGAAAGAAGCAGGGAAGAAAGCCTATACGGCATGAAGCAATGCTGTAATAAAGTACGGTATTTCCTTGAATGAGGGGTTTCCAATACCTTCGCCTGCAGCAAGTTATGATAACAGCCACTGCTTTGTATGAAGAAATAAACAGCTTTGTGTTACTGACCTCTATCACATATAGCCATGAATTCAGAGTGCAATCGTAGTTATTTGCTGCTTTTTAGATATTCATTTCTCTTCCCTGGTGCTTAAGAGGGCTGACTGAAGGCAGTTTATACCGGATTAGGCTTCCAACACTTTCATGCATTATAGACTTCCAAATACAATTTTTCCCTCTCAGAAGGTGAAAGTGTTGAGTCATTTCTTTTAAAGATCTGATGGAGGTTATTGCTCATAAAAAGAAAAAGCCGGCGGTTCAAGGCAGGGCTAAGTGAAACACAGCCAGCACGCTGCAGCCCCGGAGAGCAGCGCCCGAGTCTCCCCGGGACTCCGGCTCCCGGCTCCCCCGCTTCGCTCTGCTCGCCCTTTCCTGCCTTAAATCAGCCAGGCACTAGCAGCTTATCCGAGATCATAACGTGGATTAGCAAGGGCTCATCGGATGGAACCGTGCGCCAGAAATAATTATGGTTTAAAATGCAAGAGCCTGGCAGGAAGGGATTGTCATTTGTGAAGCCAGTCCATTTAATGGAGAAATAACCCGCATATTACAGTGGAGGATAATTTGGCAGTTACTGTTTCAGTGGCTCAGAGACATAAAATACAGTCTCATCAATGTGTAAGATTAGAGGTAATTAGCCCCTATATGGTAAAGTCATCAGTTAGAAACTGGAGTCCATCTGGGGACTTTTTGTAATGATGCCTCAGGGACAAGTAAGATGGGACCTTTGACTTACGTGATTTGGAAGGGACTGAGACCTAATTAAATCTGCAAAGATGCAATAACTGTGGTCAAAGGGATTTTTAAATATGAAACATATTCCCTTTCTCTAAACAAACTAGGTATATTACACTCCGGAACAGTAAGAGAATTAATCAAAAGACAGTGAGCAAACAGCTGCTGTGTGGCTGCCAAAGAGAAGATGATACAGGATTATACCACATTGAAGAACATTTAATAAGAATTGAAGAATATTTAATAGTTCTTTTTTTAAGGATACGGTTTTATTTAATTGTGGTGAAAACCAAACACACCCCCCCCTCATAAATCCAAGAGAGTATGTTTTTTTTAAATCTGTTTCTCCAAATGCATATGTTATAATAAACACTGATTGCCTTAAATAAATAAAAGCTAATTCTCTTGCAGAAATAATATACAATTTACTTTTTCACTCATTACAAAAAACCCCAGACTTGCAGCTTTTCTAAGAGAGATACAAAGAGCTATTAAATTTTTGCTACTGAGTTCCATAAAGCACTTACCGTCTTCCATTTTCTTAAAAAGGTTTGGCACTTTGTACTGGAGAAATGAAAAATTTTAAGTTAGCTTCTCAGCAATGATTGCCTCATTTACATGATCTATCTTCTCCCAAGAAAAAAAAAAAAATCACTGTATGATGTTAGCATTTTTCTGCCATAACTCAATGCTCTGCATTTTGTCAATGCAGAGCTGGATCATTAAAGCCTGGAAGCTAAATGGAAAAGTATTTTAAGGCCATGACCTAAGAGTGGAGCAATAGAGATATACTGATCTCAAAGAGAAAACAGTACCAAGATGACACATGTAAGTCTACATGCTCCATCATGCTGCTTAAAAAAGACTAATTAAAATGGCATCAAACTTATTTATTGGCAGGTCAATGCTGAAAGAATCACAGAATCACTAAGGTTGGAAAAGACCTGTAAGATCATCAAGTCCAACCACCAGCTAACACCACCATGTCCATTAAACCATGTCCCACAGTGCCTCGTCCACCATCTAGCCAAAAACTTCTATTTTTTTTTTCCTACATTTGTAGAAAGTCTTAGAAGTAATTTGATCCTTGCACATATGATAGTGGAGGAGCTATATTTTTAATTTATTTATTTTATAAAAGAACCATCTTCAGCCACTCCTGAGTCATAGAATCTTACAATCATTTAGGTTGGAAAAGACCTTTAAGATCATCAAGTCCAACCATTAACCTAACCCTGCCAAGTCCACCACTAACCCATGTCCCTGAGCGCCTCATCCACACGTCTTTTAAATCCCTCCAGTGATGGTGACTCCACCACCTCCCTGGGCAGCCTGTTCCAGTGTCTGACAACCCTTTCGGTGGAGAAGCTTTTCCTAATATCCAGCCTAAACCTCCCCTGGCACAACTTGAGGCCACTTCCTCTTGTCCTATCACTTGTCACTTGGGAGAAGAGACCAGCACCCACCTCACCACAACCCCCTTTCAGGTGGTTGTAGAGAGCGATGAGGTCTCCCCTCAGCCTCCTCTTCTCCAGACTGAACAACCCCAGCTCCCTCAGCCGCTCCTCACAGGACTTGTCAATTTAGTGTTTTAATCTACCATAAAACTTCTGTGAAATTACACAATATTTGGGATTGCCTGTAGAACTGTGAACTCAATAATCCTTATTTCAGCCAGACTTGGTGAAAGGATATCAAACCAAGCCTCTAGCTATAAATACATTATCCCATACAACACATCCACAGTCAACAGTACAACAACTAAAAACATGTTATTAGCATGATGACCAAGACCATTCACTTAACAAAAAGAGCCCCATACAAACCAGCTACTGACAATAAAGAAGTCACCGTGGCACCTCACTGGGGATGTATAGAACTATCGTAACTCAAACGCTGCCATGCTGATCTCTGAAAATAAACCAGCCATCATTTTGAAATGCATGAGTGTTTTCCTTCAACTACAGTGCACATATATGGAATTCTTTCTCCTCTGCACAGCAGGGTCTACACTATTTGGTCCGATCCACGTGTCATTTCTGTGGATATCCATCTGTGCACAATGCAGTTCCACCAGCAGCTATTTTGAAGAAGTTCAGTGGGCTGTTTCTTTACAAGGAAGGAAAATGTAACCACTTACTCTGTTTTTAGTAGAAGAGCATGATGAGCTTGATGGCTAGTCAATCACCATGAGAAAAATCAACAACAGTCTAAGTACGCAAGTATTTCAAGCCGCCAAGTGACCTTTCAAGAGGATTTCAATTTAAAAACACAATATGAGGAAAAGCTATGGATTTTGGAATTCATCTTATATCCAAAGCCTTTGCTAAATGTCTCTTAGAGATCGCTAGAAATGTAAAATAAACAGCAGTGGGGATCAAAGCTAGGAAAAAATGAATTAAGAAAAGGGTGGGCTGGTGTCCAGCCAGTGATCTGGGTCAAGCAACATATATAACTATTTGACTTTGATTACACGTGTTGAAAATACCACTCGGCTTTCAGAAGAACAATCTCTTCTCAGACAGTCAGACAAACTGGGAAAGATGGAGGTGGACACAGGAAAAAAAATAAAGTAAAACCCTCACAGAAAAAAATAGTCCCATCCCAACAGAGCAGGAAAATGCAATGGAGAGAAAGAAAGAGGAGATCTTTGCTGGGAAAACCCTGGGGACTAAGGAGGAGGCCTGCAAAGAAAGCCTGGCTCCATCTACACCAGAATAGAACAGCACAGTTAATGCTTTTAAAGATGAGAGAGTTTTCTTGGTTGTTTTTTTTTTTTCCAGCTAAAAGCCGAAAAACGGTTGGTTATAAAAGCTTCTGTTTCTTCGGACAGAGTGGAGAGGGAAAGTCTCAGGTTGAAAAAAAAATAATTTCAAAGAACAGTCAAGACAAGGAAGACTGCATTTATACACGGAGCACAAAAATAGCAACCGAAGCAATACTAACTGTGTGAGTTTGAATAAGAATACACAGTGTAGAAGTGCTCAGTAATCCAGAATGCCTGCTTGTTTTTAAAAAAGGGATATTGATATCACAGGGTTATTGATATCAACAGAAATATGATGGGATTAAGATAAATCAGTGGACACTATGAAAAAAACCCCAGTATAAATTATATAGAAATGCCAGAAGACCAGGCTGACAAAAGAGCAGAGCCAAGAACCAAGGAAAATATAGAGTAAACTAGGCAAATAAACAAAATACACACAGCAGTACCTCAAAATCTCCTTAAACTCAATTTCCATCCTCAAACAGCAGAAGTATACTAAGAACCAATATTTTCCGAGAATGGCCCAGAAAGAGGACCATTACTGCAAAATGCTGACACTAAATAAGTGGGGACTTGCAGCAAGAGTCAAAAAAGAAGCAACATGGTAGAGATCCACAAAAATCACAAACAGTTTTCAAAAGATGCATAGGCAGAGGTATGGGGAGACGTGAAACTACTGGGTAGATACACGCATGTTAGAAGATATTTTTTCTGCACAACACGTAATTAAATTGTGAACCTAAATGACCAGAATCAGGGTAATGATGTAACCGGATCCTTGCTCTGACCCAGTGTTGCTGTTATGTTCCCATCACAATGCCTCTATAAAAGACACTGTAGGCATCCTTTAGAAATATTTAGGAAAATAAGACCTTAAGAAATAACGCAAAGGTGGTTTTGGGGTGGGTTTTTTGTTGTTGTTTCGGTGGGTTGTGGTGGGATTTTGTTCGTTAGGGGGTGTTGTTTGTTTTTTTATAGACCACATTTTTTTTGCTGATATTCAAAACTATAATGACAGTGAACTATACACAGCTAAACGGTATACTGCAAGTATTCCTGAATGTGAGCAACTGCAATGTTCTACTGCGAGATGACACATCCAACAGATTAACCCACCTTTCACATAAAAACAATCTGCAAGATAATTCTACCCTTTCCAAGAAGTAAATTGTTCAAATAACTCTGTTATTCAATTATTCTAGTATGTATAAACTGAAAAAACCGCAACAAAAGCAGTTCGTAACTGCTGTTCTCTTTGATGTATATTTACAGGGGAATTCAATAAATTAACAAAACAGAAACAAGTTTAGAGGTTCCACTTCAAACTTTTTTGTGCCCAAGCAACATACACTGGGCTAAAGAAGAAATCTCTGTGCTAAAATAAAAGCTAAGCTGTTTATTGAAAAACAAAGCAGCACATTCAAGGCTTTTGCCCATCCCATGTTATGGGAGGATACTCTAGAGAACAAGGTCATAAGTTTCATAGTCTGTGTTGCTGTTAAGAAGCAATGACAGATTTATTGTAAAGATTTGTCAGCAACAGCAGTGAGGTCACCGTGCCCCAATACACAGAAAATGTTCATCTACCTGTAACCCTATTACAGCTGCAGCTGAACATTTCCTTACCCAACCCTTTGGCTTGAGAAAACATGTATTTACCTTATAAAGCTGTAATTCTGCATCAACATTCCGCTAATTGGAGGTTTACTGTCATTAATTTAGATAATACACATTCATCTTACAAAAATAGCTTCTAGCAACTTCTTTAGTTTAACCTTTCTTTTAGCCTTCTTTTTTTACTGTCACACAACTAGCAATTCAGTGCTCACAAATGACCTCCCATGCCCCAATCATGCTATAACAATCAATGGTAGAATATTCATAAAACAGATTAAATTCTACAGCATTCGCTTTGGTGAATTAGTAGAATTTGCTCCCTTTAGCTGCTCAGAGTTAGTCCTTGATTTTTAGCTGAGTCCACTACGTTGGAAAGAGTGAATGAGGGACACATCGTATTTTTGTTACTTACACGGCTGTAATGGAATTAGAGCCACAACATCCATTGCAGTAAAGCTGACTTTTAAAGATTTTTGCTGTTTATCTCTGTTATCTTACTACTTAAAGCTATGAGGAGGAACTGCCTATGACAAAGTGTTTCTGTATAAAATTTGAGATTATTACATTATACTATAATGATTATACTTTCCTACCTGGTGTCACACCATGCCAGAATGAGGCACAACTGAGGATCATTTTCCCACAAAGCTTTACGGGTGGCAAATGATCCCAAAGTAAAAAATTAACTCCACTGCAAATCACGTAACATGTTTTGTTCAACGTAAAATTATTATTCACCATTTAAATTAAGGATTGCAGGGGAAATTCATTCTGAGCTTTTTCCATTTCCCTCATACACACGATTTGGCTAATGAACCAAGAAACCAATTAGTGAAACATCTCAATTTATAGGAGGTTGAGGTAATCTTTAGCCAGGGCACAGTTAAAACTCCTGCACTGTGAAAAGAAGACTTTTCATCTTCAGAAACTGCACTGTGGAGTTAATGAGCCCTCCTAACACAAAGCATCAGTGATGGCACTATTTGCCCAAAGACAGAGACTTCACCTCTCCCCAGCAGCACCTACCAGGAAGCGGCAGAATCCGGGTGAAATCTCTACGCAGATACAGCATTTCCTTTCTGTTGACATTTTGTGGCTCTTGGTGTACTTTGGCACACGGATGTGCAGTCCGCGGTGGTGCACGGCAGAGGCTGGATGTCTATGCGGAGATACGGTTTTTGGAGAAGCTTCATTTTCATGTAGCAGTTGTCCTCTTGCCCGTACATCCTCTTACCACCATCTCTTAGTTTTCCATCCAAGGTGTGGCGCTGAAGACTTTGTCCTGATTTGCAGCCCTGCTCCCTGGGTACAGCTGCTCTGGCTGATCTGAGCCTGTGCTTTGTGCATGGCTGAGGACAGGGGCTTTCAAAGAGGCCACTTTCCAGCTTCAGCACTGAGCCAGGGGTGTCCTCTGAGGTGCCCCGGTCCCATGAACCAATGGAAAGTCTCACACTTTAGAGACAAGAGAATCAAGAGATCTGAGGACTCAAAGAGGGGAGGTGGAGGGGACAGTGCTCAAATCAGCTGATGGGCTAATGGGGAGGGCATATTTCAACTCCCACCTTCTTCCCAAATGCTGGGATCTGCAGCCCAAACCCACTCCTTCACGTCAGGCGTCTCAGCCAGTTTCTCTAGCTGTAAGTAAATGGCTCATTAAAGGGCTAAAGAAACAGGAGGTGGGCTCTAGACCTGAGATTCAGAAGTGTATTTTCCCAGTTCCCAGCACAAACCCATAGCCAGGCTGGAGGGTTGGCCAGGTAACACAAGAGAGGTTCATGGGGTAAAAGGAAGCACGTAAAGGAATAGGGGAGGCAATCCACTGCTAAAAGGAATTCTTTGCTTCAGGGACTGCTCATGCATTTTGCACTACAAAAAGTACTTTAATAAAGTACATTAAAAAATAAGAACCAAGAACTGCAGCCCAGACATTCCCTTCTGCTGCTGTAAAACCAAGATAGGTGGCACTAAGCTCTGTAACACAGCATATACCCTTGTTTGCTAAACCACATTTCTTCCATGGGGTTTCCATCCTACTACCACCTTAGCATTGTGTTATCACCCTTGGTTAAACTGATTAAAGATATACGTTCTGTACCAAAGAGCCATGTGTGCACAAGTGCAACACACGATTCAATTGGTTCTTCCTCTGTTAAACCATATCAGATCCTTACACACCTACCTAGGACCCCAAAATATTTCCCATCTCCCAATGTTCCGACCACTTCTCACGTACCTCAATCCTTGATACAACCCTTGACATCCAGAAGTCAAACCTGATCCCACCTCTTCACACATCAGCCCAAATGCCTTGCAGCTGATTGGGGTAAGTGTCTCAGAGGGGGAACTCACCTGAGCTGGAAGAGGGGTAGAGTCATAGGGGTATGGCAAGGACCTCTACAAGATATGGGTATTTTTTTTGAGGTGCTGCTTGTATGGAGGCATTTATGTCATGCAGCTCAGTTAGGTTCTTCTATGAAGGCATTTGGGAGTAACCCATCCAATATTCCAGTAGCACTATGGCGTGCACTTCACAGTTTGGGGATCCCAGGTTATAGAGGAATTTCCCTTCAACAGGAGAGCACTTCCAGGGATGATCCTCTGCTGATACCCTTTCTTGCAATCAGCCTGTGCAAACCCAGTTGGAAAAGGAGAGAAGCAAGAGAAGGAAAGCACTTATACTGGAAGTGGAGCCTGCCTGACACAGGCACATTTAATGAGTCCCAGAATTGGACACACTTCAGAAGTTGTCTATAGACAGACTCAGATTGCTACAAACATGGAGTGCAAGAAGTAATTTGAACTACTCAAACATTATTGAGCGGCAATCAACTAACCACTTAGGAAAAAGACTAAGAGTCACGAACAGCTTAATGTAAACATCTTTTCAGCATGCAAGAACAGGCAAAAAGGAAAACAAGTATTAGGTTGCATAAGGAACAGAATGCGTTACGGAAAATACAGTAGCACTAGACATAATCTAGTGGTAAGCTAAAGTACTGTGTCTACTACTGATTCTCGTCTGCAAAATTTTAAGGGGACCTAAGTTGTTTAGGTGTATCTGTTATTTTCAGCCTTTATATACCAGGTGCTCTTACAGCGAGAATTTGGGAATGGGCAATAAATACGGGAGGCTTTGTTTGTTAAATGCAGTGCATCGATAACCACAACTTTGCTGAAAAAATATTTAACTCAAAGTCAACCAAGAGTTCCTCTGAGGCTTGGGCTCAGTTTGGTGCTAGGTGCTAGAAGTCAGCCACTTTCTTTTTCCTTACACTAGTAAAGGAAAAGGAGAATGAACTTGACTTTATTTACAGAAATGGTAATACCACGAGAAGCATGAGACTTGGTAATTGAGTCAGGAGTAGAAGTGGAAGTCTCATGTGACAGCCTGTAATTGTCAGAGCTCCAGTTAAATTCAGCAGACACGGCTTCAAGTAATATTCTGAATGCCTGGATAGTACCTGTATCAAACCTGGCCTCCGGACCACTAGAGATTTGCTTCTCACTGCATTTCGGTCCTTCCATTTTAATACAGCAAATATTAGCCAGAGAACTGTATGGGTAATTCTCCACTTCATGCTAAAAATATTTCATACATAAGTGCATAAAAAATTCCATTCCCTAGCAACTGCGAGATTCCTGCTTGAAACGGTGATGGGAATGATGGGGCTCCAGGAATGTTAGAGTCAAGCAAGGATTTTGAGGGTGTGAAATCGTTGGCAATTATGTCTGATCACTGGCTGCACATGTTTTTGCTGAACGTGTTCAGATTTACTGTAGAAATTGCCCTGAAGTATTACCGAAATCTGGGAGCCCTGATTAAAAAAAAAACTGCGTTCAAGATACATGTACTGCAGAGAGACTCGCGAGTCCAGGGAGAGCTCTGCATGAGCGGCAAGTGTCAGACACCAGAACAACAACAAATTAAAGAATTGAATCGTCTCAGGAAATATTATTGCTGGCTTCTGAAAACAAGCTAAAATGCAGTTGCTACCTGAGGAGCACAAAGGGGAAGAGAAATGACATTAAAAGTAATAAAGCAGAATTCGGATATGAGTAAGAGGCAGAGCAGCTCACTGAAGATCCAGACAGTAAATGAGCATAGATTATTCAGACTAAGTCATTACACAGTAACCTGCCGTGATCATCCATCGGCTGGAAGGGTTGGAAAGGCAGTCCTGGCACATGAGAAAACGCCCCTTGCTCACTCTTTCCTTAGCTGCTTCTTACAGATCCAGAACAGGACCTCATTTACCAGCCTGTGAAATGCAGACAGTAGCACAAGTTTCCTTGCAGCTCGCTGAGCTATTCCTCAGGTTTCTCCACCCAGTCTCTCTCTGAGATTTTTGCTCCCCGAGCGGGACGAGCTCCTGGAAGGACCCCCCAAAACAGGTCTTTACCTCTGCACAAGCCTATCAGCCCCACATTCAGCCCTCTTCCCTTGGACACTTCTCTCAAGCATTCCCTGTGCAGTCCCATTTGTTCAGGGAGAGGTTTGCAGGTAACCAGACAATTTCAGAGTCACAGGCTTGCCCCAAGCAGGCGCTGCAGGAGCTCTGGTCCTGCCCCGCTGCAGCCCTTGCACCCTATGCCAGCCTCGCGGGGTGAAAGCAGCAGAGGCTATGCAACAGAGGGCCCTTCTCACAGGCCCCTGATGAGCTCCAAGCAAGAAAAGACCCCCTGGTTTTATGGAAGAGGGCTCAGAGACCCATTTACAAGCCCTTTTATCTTTCCACCTGCAAGAGAAAAGGGACCTGCAGTGGTGTTTGCCTTGCACTCTCACATCCTCCTCCCACGTACAATAACCAAGTCAGCCCACATCTCCCACAGGAGAGAAGCACATGAAAGCAATTACTAATAGCTCAGCTGCTGGTGGAAGGCTCTGTACGCTGCCGAGGGAGGTTTTGGCTTTGGGCAGCGTGGCGGCATAGAAATTGCCATCGACCACACGAAGATGAGTCACAGAATCACTATGGTTGGAAAAGACCTGTAAGACCACCAAGTCCAACCATCAACCCAACCCCACCATGCCCACTAAACCGTGTCCCACAGTGCCACGTCCACACGTTCCTTGAACACCTCCAGTGATGGTGACTCCACCACCTCCCTGGGCAGCCTGTTCCAGTGCTTCACCACTCTCTCAGGAAAGAAATTTTTCCTAATATTCAGCCTGAACGTCCCCTGAGACCAATGCAGGTTGCTGGCCAACAAACTTGGGCTCCTGCCTCCACGGAGGATGCAAAGAGAAGATCAAACCTTATTTAATGACCTCATGTTGCCACTGTGAAGGTTGGTATCAAGGAGACAATATAAGCATGATTGTATTAGGGATGACTCCCTGGGCCACGGCTGAATTTTGCCCTTAAGGCAAGGCTTCAACCTTGAAGGTCTTCTTCCCAAACATAAAAGTACTTATGCTTTGAGCACAGAAGCGTCTTTCTGCTATCTTACTCGTAACCTTTACATTAATTTGCTGTTCCAAAATGTTTGTAGGTGATATCATGACAGTTTCCTTTTAAAGAGATTTATTTTACAGCTAAATTACTGGTTTGTGTTCTGAAATCTCAACTACAAGGTTCCATAGCTTTTGGGGGGTCTTTGGGATTAATGTACTAAATTTCTGTTTCTCAGACTGTGCTATCTGCTTTTCTTAGTCATCCTGCTATGAGGCATTTCTCCAAGAAGGTGATCTTTCCTCCTGCTCACCATATCTTTGGCAGAAAATGCATTTTGGTTAGCTAAGTAAATATAGTTGTATTGTACATCAAATTTCAGTAATAATATAAGGCAGTAACGTTATGTCTACTGTGAGAACAAGCTGCAATAGTCATCGTATCTGTAATATATCACTGTGATAACAATTTGATGCAGCTGGGCTTTTAAATCTTTGCTTGGCAGAGTGACTAGCAAGCACCAAGGTCTGGCAAGTAGTCTTCAGGAGAGAGGATACTGTGATGATTAAGACAAGGATCCTCCTCCATGCACCTTCCCAAAGATGATGCAAAGCCTTGACTGCCTATGGAGGAGTCCGTGGGGCCACAGCCCAGGCAGCTGCTCTGCTCCTAGGTCCAGCTTTTACCAGCTTTTTTAGCAGCACTCAACCCAAACGTGCCCATGTGCTGTCCTTCCCTGGGTTTCTCCTCCCAGCCACATTTCCAGTGCTTGTGCGAGGCCGTGGTCTCAGCTTTCTGCCCCTCCTCTGGCCCTCCAGAGTATTATCGACTCTCCTTTTCTGCATTCTACATCAACTGATATAATATAAAGAAAAACTCCGCTCACACGTGCCTTGTATGAGTATGTTTTGGGTAGGGCATGCTTATATGTACAACAGAAACTGCTATTTTTTCTCCATTTTGCAGTTTCCTTGATATGAACAATTAAACTTCTATGCTGATTGAATACTAGTGTATCCCAGCATTTCGAGATCTAATCTAACCTAAAACAGCTTATGTTTTTATATATGGGGGGGGGGGTCCCTCCCAAAGGATTCCAGTGTCTTTCACAAGCTGCAATCATAGAATGATTAAAATTAAGCCCTTTCTGGAGCAGTCAGTAGAAGTCGTATTGATAGTGTGCCTTCACTACCCATTTCAGTGGAGCAAAAGAGGGAAATCTTAGCTAAGCAAAACAGCTGAATGTCAACTGATAGAGGAAATCTGCGGGATGCTCAAAATGCAGTAAATGTAGCCAGTGCTGCTTCTAAACTGCAGAGAAGCAAATAAAGATATTTTTTTGTGAACAAAGTTTACGTTGTTCTAAAAAGCGTACTCTTTTGGAGCACGCTAAATCTAACACCTTGTTCACTGAGTTATGATCTCCACCAAATGCATTATATCTACAGTTCTTGATGACCCACTCATCTTCTACCACCAATGTCCATAATTCACCAGCAATGGTCATGAAAAGAAGCAAACCATATTAAGTATCTATAAGCAGAGATGGGCTCCTGGAAATTGTCAGCACGCATGGCCAGGTTCACTTGGGCATTGGAGGATGCAAGCACAAGGCTCACATTCATCTCCATTAATATTTTTAGTTGAAGCTTAAAGAACGGTAAAACAAACTATGCTGTAAGAGAAAATATGTATTAGCATTTAGATTAATAGTTATTATCTCCATTTCCCATCACCAGACAACAGTGAAATACATGATGAAGGTTTAAGAGTTTTTTCAAAAAGGTTAAGGGCTCCCTGAATTCAAAGGGCTGGGAAATGCTGGCCTGTAAGATAAATGGCACTGGCCCTGGCATGAGCTGCATATCCTCAATACATCTGGACTCTAGCTGGAATTAAAATTCATATTGCAGTAGCAATTAAAAGACAGAACTAGGTCATGAGCTGTTGTTCAAGGCACTATGAAAGCAAAAAAAGAACAAAAAAACCGCCCGAAGCAAGCAGCTATTGCCCTAAAAATTTCAGCATTGAGAAATACAGAAATATGAGATAACAAAAAGAGGAGGATACAATAGGACAAAAACAGCATGGGAGATTTAGCTACACGATGCTATGCACTCGCCTTGTCACCAAGCAAAGGCTGTTACCACTAGGCAGTTCTCAGTTTGCCTTACGACAAGTTAATTTCAAAGAGAAGACGGGATGGCTGAACTGGCGATGCGCAGCACCCACCAAGCGCTGAACGCTTGCTGGCGTGCTTGGCCCCGCGCACATGGGCTGGTGCTGCATGTGTGATACGTTTCTTTACACCTACATAGGGCATTGTTTGCAAGAGTCATTTCTGTGGCTGGAAGATTTTTATAAAAGAAACCATAGCAACCCTCCTAAATCTACTGGAGCAGCAGTTAACAATTCGTTATGTCCATTCTGGTACACAGCTTCTTCTTTTTTCCCGTTAAGTTCTGTATCTCCGTCCAACTATTTTATTCTATATGGAACGGATTGTACGAGAGATATATCCACAATGCGCTCTATGGTATATCATACTGAGCGTGACAATGCACATTGTATTATCCACATCCAATTCTAGACGTAGAAAGTGAGAATGAAATCACATTGCTTCAATTCCTTTTTTAAAATTGCTCTGAGAAATTTTGTGCTGTTACCTGCAGGTTAGCACGGAGCTTCACCGCAGACTGCTTTTCTGGTTTTGCAATACTGCACAATATTATTAATGAAGGTGAGCACCCGCCTTCCATTTAACGGGGGTCTCATTTTCATTCACTCAGTCACATGAGCAAAAAGATGGTTGAACAAAATTTTAGCGAAGCGGGAGCCAGCCACATCGTTGTTGATTAAACCTTGCTTTCAGAATAATTTTAAAAGTGATCTGTTAACAAAAACTGGCTACATAGGAAAAAAGTACCCTCCTTCCCTAAGACTTTGTGGGGGTACTTTGCCTGATATTATTGGGGAAAAAAAGCTTTTAAAAAATCATTTTTAAAGGATTTCCAAAATAGCCCTCGCTACGCACAAGAGTTATGGGCAGGATTGAGCTACACGTCCAGTCGTCTGACAGCTGTGAATGTATTTGTTTCATCTACGCGGCCAAAATGCTGAATGTGAGGAGAGCTGTACCAGCACTGCGCTGGCGACACGGCAAGGAGAGCGGGCTCCTTCTCAGCATCCAAAAAGCAGGAGCTGGTGGTTTCAGAAGAGACAGTAAGCAGAAGAGTTGCAGAGACTACCCATCTGCATGCAGCCACGGGCTTTGCCTTGCCCTCGCTTCCCCATGAGGACTTCCGAGCCAAGCCACGTAAGGTATCTCCCCAGATTTGTTGTGTACTCGACCTCCCAGCTTTATTTTACATGTATGCAGCTCTAAGAGACACTAGAAATCCACCTTGATAGAACTACAAAAATAAACGCAATCAATGAAATGCAAACAGGTAGATTTGAAACACAATCCCAGAGGCACTCCGCACAACCCACGAGGGCTGCAGCGAGCCTTAGCTTCCGCTCAGTCTTCTGCTGTTAAAACCACTTCTTTTTCCATACGTTTTCCTGGGCTATACTACAGATACAAGGGAAATAGTATCTATATTCTCTTGACTCAATTCTTCATCGTCCGAAAGACTGCCAAAATAACGGGCAATAGGTAATTTTGTCACTTTGTTATGTGTTTGTTCTGCACCATTACGTCCTCTGTTACAGAATCACAGAATCACTAAGGTTGGAAAAGACCTGTAAGATCATCAAGTCCAACCATCAACCAACAAACACCACCATGCCCATTAAACCATGTCCCACAATGCCTCGCCCACAATGCCTGTTCCTCACAAAGTCTGCGCTGATGGTCTTTAATCATCAGGAAAGGTTTACAGAAAGGCAGCAAAGACCTATTTTTAGTTGTTTGTGATACACCCCTATGCAGGACCCTAATTATTATGGATAACACACCATCAGAAAATCAGGATACAACGCTCCACCAGAGGCTGTGTATACTTTACAAGGAGTTGAGGAAAGATTATGCGTGTTGAAAACAGACAGCGGTCATCGCCTTATGCCCGACAGTAGTTTTCGCTGAATTTTCCCAGTTGCTCCTGGTGGACTGTCAGGTGTCAGACAGTGCCACAGGAGGGGGTCACAACCGTAATTCCACGGCGAGAACAAAGCTCTTTGCAAACGTGTTGCCAGGAAATGTGAAAACAGCAAAAATGACAAAGTGGTTGCTACAGAAAAACACCGCAGTATTATTCAGAGTAATTCACCCAGATCGCTTGATTTCGACAGCAACTGAAAAGGTTTTTTAAGACTCACCCACAACTTAAGTGAATATCTTGCCAGTAATAGATTAACTCTTTTATCATCTCAGGAAACAATTAAAGACTTGGTTGAAAGATAACATATTTCTCCAGGGCCACTGATGCCTCAAACCATGGAAATATCAAACAGTTTCCAACAGTCGTTCATTACCGTAACGGTTAGAGGGAGACTCCAGTGCCTAATAATATTCCTAATGTAGCTTCTCTGAACATAAGCAAATTATACTAAAGAAATCAAATGGTTTAACCTTTGAAGCATACCATCATTTACTGCTCATATTGCTAGAGATCATTTTGAAAGACACCACTGTCACCTAATGAAAGAAAATGAACACACTCTTCCAGCTAATTGCACTCACAGCACAATACAGCAACATGTACTACAGACAAGTCAGTTCTTGAAGGCTGTGAAATAAAAAGTTTTCAATCAGTGGTTTTTGCTCATCTAATATAGCTAATTCAGATCCGGAGGAGATGCTTTGTTTGTCAGCCGTGGCTACATGACAAGGCTGTGCCACGGACCCTGAATACACTTCACAGCTTAGATTTCTTCAAATGCAGGTTATAAAAACAGTTGCTTTCTGCCTGTTAGTAATTACTGTCAAGCATTAGGTGACAGTTCAGTAGTTGTCATTTACATATATTAAGGCTGACATTCAGGTTCAGAACTTCCCTCTCTGTAGCTCTGAATGATTTCACCATCTGCAATTCAACCAGAAAAGAGTCCTCTTGCCCCCTACCCACCCTTCTGCTCAAGAAATCAAATCTTCCTTGGACATCACTAGGCGTCACCACTGGGTGCACACAAAACCAACCCTGCTCAGGAGCTTGGCTAATCCCTGACTTGGTGATCCCACCGGGAGGAAGAAATGCACTTTCCCAAAGAACTATGCAATTCAAAACTTGAGGAGGAATCTTCCATGCATGACTTTTACAAGCCATGGGAGTGTGACTGACGTGTTACACCGTCATACAACCGTGATAAATGCATGTTGCACATCACTGATTGTCATCTGAGACAGGTTTGGGCATGGGACCACACACATAGGTTTGAGTGTGACTGTCTTCTGCTCACCTCTCCCTCTCTGGAGAGATACAGAGACAGAAATGTCACACGAAACAAGAGCAAAGTTGTAAGAAAGAAGAACAGTCTTGAAACACGCCCTGGGGAGACATCAGCTTGGGGTTGGGCTGGACTGCAGAGAGGGTAAGGACTGCTGCTCCTCCGGGCCTGGCTGCTCTCAGGCACAGAATGGGATTTACAGCAAAGGAATAGATGGAGAACAAGCAAAAACCTTCATTTATAAGCAGTCCATATGCATTGCAATTTTACCCGTGCTGTTGTCCTATTTAATACGTATAGTCCTACCAGCTCAGCTTTTCCACTTAGAAGCCACTAGGCAGCTAGTAATAACAACAAATAATTAAGGTAGTTGTGTTGGTTTAGTCTTTTGTTAAGGTTAAAGACCAAACTGAGTCGTCCACACTGTCTTGTGGCTCCCTTCCGCTGGGGATTGGTTCCCGGTCACGCACATGGCACTGCTCTCCCCAAGGTCCTACACACAACAAACATTCCAAGTCCCAGCACGAGGACATGCCGAACCACGGGACACGTCTCCTGCTCCAGGCTCTGCTCCGTAGCCAGTGACCACATCGTGCTACGTTAGCTGGAGTTTGCTACGCAGCTCTGACCTGGGGGACCGGCAAAGGAAGTGGTTGATGTTCAGCCAGCGCTCGGCTTTCCCAGGGCCACGCTCCCAGACCTTGCTCAATCTGCACGCTGTGCGGGCTGCACGCCGGCTTTTCCAGTCTTTCTGCTTTCTCTGCCACAGGCTCCCAGATAGCTGCAAAACAACAGCTAGAAAATTTCCTTTACCTGTATTTAAAACTTGCCTTCGATTTTGTGTACTACTTGGGCTTAGAACTGGAGGTTGGTATTGTTTCAAATATCTTAGCCCAGCATAACTACCATTTATACAAGCTTTGCAATGGAAGCCCTAAATAGGAAACCTCAGCACGCTTCCACGTCGGTGCAGCAAAGTCCGACAACCGTAGCAATGCCCGCAGGCAGGCAGAACAGCTGCAATGCACTGCCTTTGTGTCACCAACCCCAAAGAGCAGCAAAATACATCTTAAACAAAGGAGGGAATGCCGCCAAACCATGAAGAACCTGCTCCTACCACGGCTGGCAGCACGCAAACCCGTAGCGTTGCTCTCACGGAGCTTGTAAACTGGGGAAATAGTGGAGACGATGCACCCCCCTGCCCTCTGTCTTGGGTGGGAAGCAAGGGGACACGGGCATCCTCTCATGAAGAGAGACATGAGAATGACATGTCAGTGATTACAGAAAACACCTCGTACTGTACATAGCTTGTACACACAAAGAAAAAAACAGGCCGCTCCAAATCGCCGCACACATGATTTTTGATACAAAATGAGCTGAACCATTCTAGAGCAGTTTTTTGGCCAAATTTTAAAGGTTTTGCAATAAATTCGTATGAACAGCCATCTCTAAAACTCACAAAAGGGAGTAAAAATTAAAACAGGCACCTGACCTCTGCCTATTGCCACAAGGAGATCCTTGAACAAACAGAGTGCATGTGATTTTTTTTTTTTAAATTCAACAAAGGAGAACGGATGTAGAAAAAAGTACCCTCAAAACCGGTTATAAAGTTGAAGTTAATGTGCAACCAATGCTTGTGGCGTTGTCAAAGGATTAGGAATTGTGTTGCTCCTGCCATGAGCAAGGGTCAGGGGACAGAAAGGGACTTACCTGGAGAGACTTAATGCTCCTGCTGGGACCCTGCATGGAGCAAGTGAGAAGAAACGCTGCTGCCAAGGGCCACTCCAGACTCTCCCCTGGCAGCAGCTGCCACTCTGCCCTTCCAGCCTCTCGGCACTGCTCATTTTATTGCCTCCAGCACTCTACTGCCCAGAACAGCCACGTAGCCTCAGCTTTAAACTGTTTCTATATGATATCTCTGTGCAAATAGATAATAATAATATAGCAGACCTCATCTGCAAATACAAAACATCAAAATCTTTGCCATGTATTGAAGCTGATTAAAGAATAATCAGTCCATTCCTGATATCTCAGTGCAACCAACAAAAAGGCAACAGGTACTTAATACCAACTTCACTTAACCGTAAGCTTTGTGTACCATCTGGAACCATCATCCATGGCATTTTTACTTCATTTCTATTTTGGCCTCTTCAGGCTGCACAGAAGAGAATAGTTCCACAGCGGAAGCATCTTAACACAGCAATGACTGCAACGGTTATAGGGTAACGTTCGTATCCACCCTGCCAGTGCTGGCATCCAGCACAAACACAGGCTGATGGCTTGCAGAGCACCAGTTCATGACTATTTATACTTCTCAACCCCACTGTACCACAAACTTTTACGTAATTAGTTTTCCCTCGTTAACAGATGCACTGCCAGGGGAAGGGCACACAGGTGCTCCCAAGCCCCATCCTGGATTACAGGGCAGTGCTATACGGTCTTGGAGGGGAAAGCTCAGAAGTGCCAAGCTGGGCTGACGAGGAGGGCAACACAACCACAACATTCGTACAAGTACATTATTCCTGAGGCAGAACTGCAGGCGTTATTTTGGCAAGATCAGAGACCATAACAGCGATAAAAATATTCACTGGACGTTACCACAAACCCCATGTATTTAAATCAGAAAGACGAACAATGTTTATCAACATCACGTTTATGGAGACCCAACTGTACTTTACAAGACATCAGGTGCCATAGTGATTTTTTGCTAAAGTTGCATCCTATCCTAAAAGAAGCAAAGTTTATATACGTCATGTACGAAAAATAATCTACAAAAAAATACAGTCAACAGAGTGAGTAGTGCTATTCCACTGCAAGCACATCTCTAATAAAACATGTGGGGTTTGTACCTTCTTACTGACACATCTAATACATGATTCCATTTTTCTCTTTTATACTTTTAGAAGCGAAATAGACATTTGGTGAAGTCTAATTTAATATTATCACTAATGCATTCAAACACATCACTAAAAACTCTGTTGCTAAAATGACATTACAGAAAAACCAGGTAGAACAGACACTGTTATCTCCTTGAAAAATATGGGCCTTATGCTACAGCACCTACTGATGTGAGTCTATTGAAGCCAACAGGATTACTTACATGAATAAGGATTACTCCCATGATTAAGGGGTGCAGGATTACACCCATTGTTTGTATCTCCCCTGTGATTTACATATCCCTATCTTCACCTCGTTTCTTTAAAACATAGGGCATTTAATTACTGTTAGCACTAGATATCATTATGCTGCACTTTTATCCCTTCGAAATTTGGCTGTCTTTTGGATGTCAAATAAAATGCTTTTACGATCAAAACAAAGAAAATAAAATAGAAGCAGCAGAATCTGGGCTATGTAACTAAAACCAAACAAACGAAAAGAAGGAGAGCTTGTTATCCACAGTCAAAACTTATTCATGAATCATTTCATATTCATGCTCCTATCCATGGCCTCTGCTCTTGGGAGCTGATTATTTATATCAATTTTTTAACTGTGCCAAGTAGTGAGTTACCTGAGAGTTCTCAGGCAATTCAGATAGCATCACTACTGGAAAATAACAAAAATCAGACAAACAATTGAAGCAAGTATTATAGGTAGGTATACTAATAATGAATAATAAAGCAAAACATTTTGATGCTTTTCACCTTATGAAGAAGTGGGAAGTCTAGCTTTAGTTCATCACTGCCATATGCTTTCCATACAAAATACATCCCCTTCCTATCCTTTGGAAAATTGGGAAAGTTACCAATGCTTTTCAACTATTTTATGATACAACAGAACAGTTAATGCACGGTAAGAATGTTATGCATGTCTCAGTTCCTGTTCCCAACCCAGTCACAAATGTATTTAGCGAAATAAAGAGCAAACAACACAAGTTACGCTTATAACAGGGAACCGACATTTCTTAGGAAAAGTAACACACGGTCTCTCAGATTCTCCAGTTTGACACTGAACTATGTCAGTCTCAGTTTTGGTTGCAAGAAATCAGACTTGGATCATAAAAATATTTTTTTTTAGTAGTGTGCTACAGGGATTTGAAAATTTAAATAATGCAAGTTAATTTAAGAAGGCTTGAGCATAACTTCAGTGTCAGTTCTGTAGATACTGTTTACCTGTTTTCTAGAGTTAAAAACAAAGATATTGCATGCCTTTTTAGGCTTCTCTAAGTCATTTTAAAAGCACAAAGAATGCAGGCTATTTTTAGAAAGACTGGTAAAACACTGCACGTTACAGTTACTGAAAAGAGCTTACAGTGGATTCAGAAAACATCAAAAGTTGCACAAACTTACCGAAGCAACCTGTTTCCTTCCAGGAAGAGTAGTTTATGGTCAAGTACATCTGAGTTACAAAAGACTGTGCTTCCCGGGTCCATTTTGCATAAGGCTTAACCTGAAAATCCACCCGACTGTGTCGGACGCAGCGGAGGCACGGAGGTTTTCCCTCTCCGGAAGGCATTTCGGTGCTCTCCGGGGATGTGCGATGGCCCAAGCGCAGGCGGGCCAGCCGCCACTTGTTGCAATGGTAACAGGAAAAGCCAGGATCTGCCTGCTCAGGCTGCGAGGGCATGAATAATTCATGCCTTCCACCTCCCCGCATTAGCATGCTGCTCAGGCAACTCCAATGAAGCAATTCATTTTGTCCTTTGTCTTCAGGAAAAGCTTGCTGGATTAATGAGGGTTATCTCTGATGATAAAACCTGCTGATTTATTTAGTCTGATTGGTTAGAATTTGTGTCCCTAAATGCAGGTTTTACGGCCAGAATATAAATTCAGTTGTGCATCCCCAACCTTAGGCAGGCAGGCGCGGGTCATTCGGCCACGGCAACAATATCTAGCTACAGCACATGAATGTTTCATTTTCTTGACTTAAATATTGAAGCTGGGCTATTTGTTTCTGAGTGCTTCTTGAGCAAAGTTAAGAGGAAATCTCCGAGTATGCTGCTCGCACGTGGTTTTGCACATATTTTTGTAATGACCTCCTGGACTGCTAAATAGCTAACACCTGGCTTCCAAAATGTTTGCATTTTAAATACAAGATATGGGGGAAAAAAACAAACCTGCAATGAAACCCAGCAAATTTATCATTTACCTTTTAGAAAAATAAGTCATACATTGCAGTGTTATTTTTCAAGTAGGGTTTTGAAGGTGATATTTTTCAATGTGATATTTTAATTCTTATTTAAAGTTTTAAAAATGATGAGCAGTAGCACTATTCCTCAATGTTTACCATCTAGAAATCTACAATAACTGAAAATAGCAACAATAAAATAGTCATAATTCTGATTAATTGATTACAAAACTAATAATTGAACATAATGAAGAATTTTTTTATCAATTACCTATGTAGGTAATGCACTATTGGGATGTATAAACACAGATTTTACCATTTTATCTGACACTGCTAAGAGCAGCACTGGAATATCGTACTAGTTTTGGTATCCACATTCTAAACAGGACACTGGCAAATAAGAGAGTGCAGAAAATAGCTACAGAAATTACTTGAACTCACTAAGGAGAAAGGTCTTAAAAATATGTAATTCCAGCCAGTTTGCAGTCAAAAAGGATATTGAGAGTTAACTTGACTACAGTGTACAAAGGACTTTACAAGGAGAAAATACCTAGAATAGAAGTACTTCTGAGGTACATATTTCTAACCCAGAAGGGTGATTACCTACTACAGAAGTCTACTGAGTACACTAGTAACGTCTACATTTCCCAGATGCCTTTCTAGAAGACATGCTTTTGTCAAACAAATAACAAAAAGTTATTGGACTCACAACAGGCATAAAGACTTATAACGTAAAGAACATTAAAACAAATTCCTTAAAACCCTCTTAGCATTGTATTATGTTCACGTAGTTCATTGAAGTCTACAGTACATATCTTCTTATCAGTTGAGTATAGTGATTTCGGCAACCTTTAAATCAAAAATTTTTGCATTGCTTTCAAGACTGCACCCAGAGAACCCCCACGCTGTAATGTAACTTAGGCTGATGAATATTTCGGGGCAGACTTCATGTTTGCTGCTGAGCCATTCTAGAACAACACAGGTGGACACACTTTTCCTCCCACTATTTTCTCATCATTCCATTTAAGACAAGAAAGAAAAACAACTTGGAGCACAAGAATATGAAATCATTTGATTTTGCCTGACATCTTTTAAGTAAAGCTTATTTCTGCCTCTGACATTTTTATTCTAGACTGCTTTAGACCGGGAAAAGCACAACTTCGTTCACTGTTTGATGTAGATGGGATTGAATGACTTTCAAGACTTTAATCATCCTCTTAAAACAGCAGCAGGGACAGAAGCGTTTGTGACAATCGGCTAGATTTTTGGCACAAACTAGAACTTGCTGTTTCTTCCAGATTGCAGGTGAGGTAGGGTTTCAAGATGGTGATTACAGAGATCAGTGCTGAGGTCACCCCCTCCTGTGGTGGACTTCCCACGGCCAAATAGCATGTCTTCACCTAAAATAACGCTATTTCTTCACCTGCACTAAATGTTGAAAATGTCCTTTAGGATTTGTGCAACATTAAAGGAAAGGTTAGGCGGAAAGGGAGAAGATAGTCAGACAGATACTGGCCAACTCAGTCCTGGGAAACATTTCCCCACAGGATGTACCGAGACCGAATTTGCTCTTCATTCTGTATATAAAATGATATCTCTGGCTGCAGCTGTGGAAAGGGATTATGCAGCTCAGTATCAGCAGAACAGTTTCAGCAATGAAGTTGGCATGCCCTGCAACTTCTCTAGAGGTCTCCAGGTAGATGGTGAACAGGAATGAGCGCAAGAGGTACAGAGGAGGAAAAGGGAATAGCTGTCTATTGACACCATGCAAGTTTTGCCTGAAAAATTGACACAGTCGTAGCTCAGACTACCTATTCAGCCAATGTCACGTATGCAAGTCAGTGACAAATTATGGTTGACTGTGCTTGAAAGCTACAGAAAGGTTGAGTAGCATGAGCAGGAAGATGGGGTTCCTATCCATTGCCATCAAAATATCATCTTTTAGCGCTGTTGACAGTTTAATAGCTACTTCCATACATTGGAGAGCTTTGTGAAGTACTGCCACTATATTATTAACCTAGGCTGGAACTTTCTGCAAATGCAGAGTAAAAAACCACACAAATGGAGCTTCTGAAATAGTTTAAGATTAAAGGTGTACTGTTCACAACATGAATAGTATCTCTAATTGCATTTCAGGAAGACCCAATAACACTTTAATGCCCAACTACGTTATCATATATTTTTTCAGATCAAATTGATTCCATTCCATTTTAAACATCCAGATAATGGCATTCAGTTCAAATCAAGCATTTTTAATTCAATTTTTTTCCTCTAGGCATCTGAGATGGGATGTGGATATGGGGGAGCTATGCAGCCTCCGCTGACCTGTGAGATGCAGTGCGTAGTGCTCCCGTGGGGGCTGGCAGGCCAACATCCCTTTAGTAAATCTCCACTGCTCATAAAAAAACGCCTTTGTGCAAAGTTGCATCCACGTATGTAATTACTTGAAATCATTCCTAGAATATATTAAGTTGCATCATACCTTTGAAACGGTTTGCACGGCCCCAATCTGTCACAGTTCAAAGACGACGTGCGTAGTATCACGCAGATTAAGCATATTATGTAGCTGGGGAGGGACAGGGTAATGCTGTGACTACGAAAAAGATTTGGGATTCAAGAGATTGGAGTGTGACTGTCTATTGATACCTTTAAATTAGCTATCACTGTAGTATCTGGTTTCTGTCAAAGTATTGCAGAAAATCAGTGAGATGCATCTAGGAGGTTAGTGAATCAATTCTCTGCCCTGCCCATGGGCTGACCCTTCCCTGTTGGCTGTCTTTCAGCGTGTCACCTCAGTTATTTGGCTTTTTTATTGTTGTTCCTTGGCAGCATTGGCAGGCCATGTGTTCCCTGCTGAGAGGCCTGTCTACGGCTGCCACCTACCCAAGGTGGCACCTATCCAAGGTGGCCAAGCTGGCTTTGGGATGAGACACCGAATGGTGGCTCTTCTGGCATGTGGCACCAGGAGGGCAATGCTCCAGGACGACCGAGGACAACACCATTAACCAGCCCTGGAGAGCCGTGGTAATGGGGTGGCAGACTTGCCAACACCAGGGTTGTACATTCTGCTGCGACATTATTCCCCATCTGTTTTTTTGAAGTACCAGAAAAACAAAACATTACAAAAATGTCAAGCTGTGAAAAGAAAAGTCAAAAGCCAGAAAATTCAAAGTTAATGCTGGTTCTTTAACTCAAGTCATTAACTCAGAGGCATGCCTGAAGTCTGGGCAGAAGCCTTAGCTGAACTCGTGCTGGTTTGTGTAACTGGCTGAGGATTCGCACGTCCGAGGGGGTGCAGATTCATCCATGAATTTAGGAGGGGAACAGGGACGGGCTGAGTTAAGAGGCTGGATGCCACTGGCATGGGGAAAGAGAGGGGCAATCAAGAGACAGAGCTCCTGAGAAATCACGTAGGGGAAAGGAGGTGAGAGAAGAGATAAGCTCATCCCAGAGACTGGCAGAAAAAGAGAGATTAAGGACACTGACAAATGAGAAACCCAAGAGAGAAGACATGAGTTAAAAGGTTGCCAGGGAAAGAAAGAAGTTCAGACAGGAAAGATAGGGAATAATTGTGAAAAAATCCCACAGAGAGTAAGAGGAGAGTGACTTGGTTAGGGATCTGGTATCGATCTGGCACAAAGATGGGGACTGGAGTGAAAATGAAACGATCTCTCAGAGGGGAAGAAATGTAATTAGGACTGTGAGAGACTGAAGAAGAAAAATCCAGAGAAAAAAAAAAGCTCCCATTTGGTGGCAGTGGACAGAAGAATCAGGGCATATTAGATTTGTTCCTCTTTGGTAACCGGGGTGGGACAGGATTCAAGTCTCCGTTCCCCCTCTGCCCAGAACACTTTGCATATTGATCCTGCTAGCTGAGTCCTATCCTTAATTTCTGCTTATTATTTCAAAAATTCAAATTACACACATGAAATAGAGACTAAAACAATCATCAAGGCTGGAAATGAAACACCCCAAAGCAAAGAAATACTAAAAAAAACAGAGGAGGGAAGGTTTTTCTAAACCCTGTGATACATATATTTATTGCTCTTCTGTTCAAGATCTCAGAGCATTTTGGCTCTTTGAAAATACACACAGCTGGATACTTACATTTAATTAAATAGTTTTAAGATAACGACAACAGCAGCTTCAGCGTAATTCACAATTAAAAGCAATCAAACCCAAAATTAAAAAATACTGTTATTCAAATGTCTAGCATCAGTAATAGTCTATACAGTTTTCAATGAAATGGGAGTTATAAAACTACATTCCAGAGTTTACAGTTGTAGTAAGTACAGATTTATGGGCAATAAGGAAGTATCTGTGTGTACCTTCTTGTGCCTCTCATTTATTAGGCTAAAGCTGAGACGTCCCAAAAAATGTCTTTAATTAATTTAAGGACTTAATTTAACAAAACAAGCCGTTTAAACAAATAACAAACTACTAGTCTCCAGCCACCATGTACATGAAACAACTATTATTTTTGCAAGATTAATGAAGTCATAGGTGATGTTATAACAACCTAGTTAAAGCACAAATTAAACCTAAGAGCAAGGATGTTTTTGCATCACCACTGAGTCAAGGGAAGGAAAATATTATCTGTTAATAAATACCGTAGTACTGTTTTTGTATAATTCCTCTATGTCTGTAACGTGTATGAAGACACTTTAGAAAGCAAGTTGCTTTGCTTATAAAGACATGCAATAAAAGTACTTGTGTAATTTTTCCCTTGAATAAACAAGAGCATATTTTCTGTTCTGTCATGTAATCCATGCATTAAGCAAGAACAGTGAAATGATGAGAAAATAATTGAAGTTAGAAAGTCAGGAAAAAATACCGGTAAGTGGACTGAGGGGATAGTTTGCTGGCTCACATTTCAGATGCATTACATAAATATTTGCACGGAGTATAATTAGCTTCCCCCCCCCACACACCCCCAGTAGAACATGGCATTACAAAATACTGAGCACATTCAACTGTGCTAAAATCGGTGGGAAATGAAGAGACCCAGCGTTTTTCTCAAACCAGGTCAGAGCCCTTTTGGCTGCAATCCAGCACTGGATCTCTCGCAAGCCCCCTTCGTCACAGGCAGACTCAGGCAGTGGTTTTGAAGAGATGAACATGGGCTCAGAATTCCCATTAGTGGACCCAGCTGGGGGGGCCTAAATTCCCACAGCCTTTTGTAGCCATCTCAAGAGATGATGAAGTTTCTTTGACTTATCAATAGACAATCCAGAAATTGGATTGATGGTAAAAGAAGGAGGAAGTGGCAGTGCAATTTTGCAAAATCACCAAGAAAATGTGGATAGCGAATGTCTCCCTGATGAACATTCATACAGCAACAGAGAGCTGCACTGTGCGTTATTTGTCTTCGGCTATTCTGTAGCAATTGTTCCCGCAATGGTTTCTTCCCATCATTATTCGTCAATTTACTTCTCTAAACTTCATTTAGATACCATTCTGTGAATACCATTATTTTAAGAATATAAATAGTAATTGGTAGCTTCAAATACCTTTTGTACGGACTTTGAAATTCTAAACATCGGTGAAGTATTTCACTGCAATTAAGAGTTACTATCCCAAAGGTCTGTTACAATGCAGGTGAAATCTTGGCTCTTTCAGAGGCAATAGCAGATCTGCCCACGCCTTGATAGGTCATCAGCCTATACCAGAAGCCTTACTTGCCCCATTCTTTTAATGCCATCCACTCATTACTCAGATACAAGGCAAATCTTTCTGTTACAGACCTCCACAATGCCCATCCCTATGGGCCCTCATTCTTTGTTAATACTTATTGAATAAATCGTTAATCACCACCACCTCAGCTAAAGAACAAGACTCCAGAGCTGGAGGTAGGTAACGGGCAAGAGAAGTTGCAGTTGCCTTCAGCTGCAGAAGTAGAACCTCGAGATCAGCAGCATGGGAGAGACACGTGCCCAATGCCTCGTCTGATGTCCACCACCAGAGACCCTGATGGCCAAGGAAGACCCAGCGGAACAAGGAATAAGGGAGGGTGTCTCATATTAAATTTACTGTGAACTGTGCTAAAGGACATCATATTCACAGACATGAAACAAGAGGCTTTGTTTACAAGTGTCCTTAAAACTTAGAGTGAAAAATCCCTTCCTTTTTGTTATTAAAAAATAACGCCACCAAAATTCTTCATTGTACTTCTTCATTATTGCAGCAGAGACTATTATGAAGAATTGTCCGTATTGCACAGCCTGGACCGTAGCAATCAGCTGCACAGAGCAGCTCTGCTGTACAACAGATACAGCCTACCACTTAATGATTCGCTTCATGGGCAATTTGTACAAAGAGGAAGCATTTGCTTTTTTGACTCATTTTAGTTTCTCGCAATAAATAGAAAAATAAATTGACGTGCCAAGTATCTAAACTGAGAAAGTGCCTGGAACAGCCTCTATTTCCTCAAATATTTATCTCCCAAACATTTTTAAAATTTAAACATAAGCTATTTAATTGCTAATAAACCATTTGGTATTAACTGGGTTCAAGTAGTAAAAGAGAAATGTATTCAGTAACTGGCTGTGCTCTTCATGGGTCCTGATGAGCAGTACTGCTGGACTTGGATTATATCTTCATTGTTGTATCACCAACAGAAGACTATTACAGTTTTAAAGAATCCTAAATGCTTAAATGAGAATAAAGAGAAGGAGATGAAGTTATGATCTCTTACAAGATGCAACCATTTAATACTGCCTTTGCTTCCCAAGAAGCAGTATTATCCAAGGTTATGAAGAGACAAGTCCTACCGTTAGTTCACATAATTTGATGTAAGCGCCGCTGGAGTTAGAGTCAAATTCTGTGCTTTTTCCTGCACAACATTTCTAAGGTCTTTCTTAGACAACAAATGTAAGAGTTTTGCTATTTAACTGCACATTGTAAAGTGCTCGTATTGGTCTTGATTAACCTCTGTCTTGGACTATTAGAAGTATCTCTTTGACCCTGACAAATCCCAGACCACCTCTCTTATAGCCATCCTTCTTCGCAGATAATTTTTCTGGCTCATTGCTTCAGCCAAATAACTCTGCTCGCAGCCCTCCACTGGCTGCTCTTCCCTATTGCTTCAAACCCAAACTGTTACAGAGACGTCGATCCCTGCCTCTGCTGCGATACTAACACAGGCCTGGCTGCTGCTCTGTCATACCTCCCAGTTTTGAATTGCATTTTATGCCAGTCTTAATGGACTGAAAGAATTCCCCTCTCAAAATCTAAAAGGAGACACGATTTTCCTCTTTCAAACCCTCCCTTAAAGGTCACATCTGCTGTGACTCCTGCAGAGAAAAACCACCAAACACCTTGATAATGGTCAAGGAACCAACGTCCCAGGACGGTGATTGTGATCCTCACAGTAACCTTGTATTTCTCTCAGTTTTTGTGAGCGCCACACATATTTTCCCAGCTTTTACTTCGACAGTAAATTCTCTGGCACCATTACCGCATTTCAGTTTCTGTTAAGTGCCTATCCCAATGAGCTGAGACGCCTGGCTGGTACTGCAGTACAGATGGGACCGTGAGTCTCAGTTTGGCAGCCACACCAACAGAAATAGATCATTTCAGGCTGGATCGATTTAATGCTTTCCCTTTCATATTTTCGTGGGTTCATTCAGGGCTCACAAGAGAGGTCAGCAGAAAAAAAGGGGCACATGTGAATCGGGAGCAAGCCTTTACAATACCTATAACATTTCTCAGGTAAGGTTTATCAAATTGTCGCCTTCACACAGTTCTCTCGATCCCAGGATAATCCCAGTGGGAAGGGACTCTGGAGGGCTCGGGTCCAACCCCTGCCCCAGGCAGGGCCAGCTCCGGGGTCAGACCCGGCTGCTCGGGGCTCTACGCCAGCGGGTCCTGAAACCTCCAAGGACGGGGACGGCACAGCCTCCCCGGGGAACCCGTCCCTCGGCTCCTCTGCCCTCAACCATGGCAAATCCGCAGGTCGAGCTGGTTTGCTCAGAAACACGCAGATTTGCAGCCCGAGAGGCTGCACAGATTTCTATCAGGAGTCTACATGACAACGCAGACAGAAGAGAAAGAAAATCCTGTTTGCCCACTACAACTCTGGAATCGCTTAGATGATAGAATAGCATTAGATCACAATTTTAATATTAGCTCTACTGTTCAGTTCTCTCATTATAGATTAAAAACAGAAATTACTATTTTTTTCAAATCAGATTATGAAAACATACCTGCTGCCACAAAGCATCAGAGCAAGCCCAGGACCGTATCCTGCACTCTCTTCTCCTGATCACCATTTCCTACATCTGTACCTTTTCTTTGGGTCTGTTTCAAGCAGAAGCTCTTCAAAGCCATCCTGGATGAAACCTTGGCCTCGCTGGAGCAGATGGAAAAATCTCCCATCAGCTGCTATGAGGTACAAATCCTGTATCATCTTTGCTTTGCCATGTAAATTGCTGAGGCTCCCCAGGGTGTATAGGGTTTGATTACTTTGTCATCTGCAGCAACTGGGTCTCATATAAAAGAAATTTACAGGCACAGTAACCTGCTCGACCTGAAACAACGAGCAACAAGAAGTAATTTCATTGTGTAGCGTCTGGGGTTTCACATTCTCCCTTTGGCCACAGTACCATCTCCCAATTCAAGTAAGTAAATTAATTCCCAGATACAAACTTACGAAGGGCTTTCTTCACTTCTTGGTATCTTGTTGCCTGATTTTCTAAGAAATTCATGACCTTCATAAATAATTCAAAAGGGAAGAGCAAACCAGGAGATGAAAAAAAATTATCTGACTGCAACTGTTGCTAGAAAGGGTGTCCTTTCTGTGTTCAGTTTTGGGCCCTCACTCCAAGAAGGACATTGAGGTGCTGGAGCGTGTCCAGAGAAGGGCGACGGAGCTGGAGAGGGATCTGGAGCACAAGTCTGATGAGGAGCGGCTGAGGGAGCTGGGGGTGTTCAGTCTGGAGAAGAGGAGGCTGAGGGGAGACCTCATCGCTCTCTGCAACTCCCTGAAAGGGGGTGGTGGTGAGGTGGGTGTTGGTCTCTTCTCCCAAGTGACAAGACAGGAGGAAATGGCTTCAAGTTGCGCCAGGGGAGGTTCAGGCTCGATATTAGGAAAAATTCTTTCACCAAAAGGCTTATCAGACTCTGGAACAGGCTGCCCAGGGAAGTGGTGGAGTCACCCTCACTGGAGGTGTTCAAGGAACGTGTGGACATGGCACTGTGGGACATGGTTTAGTGAGCATGGTGGGGTTGGGTTGGTGGTTGGACTTGATCATCTGACAGGTCTTTTCCAACCTTAATGATTCTGTGATTCTGTTTCTGAAGAGGTCACGTTAATGGCAGGCCTCTAGTAAATTAAAACTTAAACAGGTCAATGAGGTTGATGGGTACGATTCTGCACTGGAACTCAGGAAAACACAACAGTGATTAAGGATCACACAAATGCTATTCCCATCTCTAAGTTGTAGATGACTGCATTTTAATTTTTTTCTCAAAATAAAAATAAAGCATGTGAAGATATCTTCTGCAGAAATTAAAGGCAGGGGGATCTGTTAGATTAAGAAACTATGCGTTCATTCCATCTTAAAATTTTGCTGCACTTAAAAAGAGGATTAAATGGCAGGCAAGGAAAGAATCCATATTTCACAGAAGATGAGCCATAGACTGTGTCCACTTAGACCAATTTGGGAAGGTGCTTTTGGTCTAGAGGTCTGCCGTCTCATCTTCATAAAATGTACATTAAAAATGTACCTACCTCTTTCGGATAGAGTTCATGCCTGATTGTCACATGAAAGGTTGATGGACCTTTCAAGAGTGAAATATACATTAGAGGGCTAAAGTGTGAGATAAATATACATATATTTGACATACCAGTTCTGAAAGCTTCAGGTTAATGAAATATTTTACCTTAATTACCTAACAACAAAATATCTTCCAGTCTTGGAAAAAGACAGCTGCAAACTTCTGTCTGCAGGATGCAAGCCTGTTGTGTCTACACACACAGAGCTGGAAAGCTAAAGGGTGATCAGATCCGTGACACAGTGGAACATCTTCCATTGAATCATGAAGGTAAATATATGAATGTAAAAAAAAAAATCCTTATCGCTCTCTGAAACTTCATATCAATTTCTTACAGGAACTGTACACATTCTACCATTGTCTGCCCTTGTAACAGTTATTTAATTAAGTGGTTCCCCTTAATGCACTGTTTCAGTTGCTGTCGGTATTGAGCAGGTCCTTCCAAAAGAAGCAATCACAAACTGCTAGATGGGTTTACTCAGCTGTGGCACTTCTAAGCTGATTTAAGCAGTCTGTCAAAATTGAGTGAAATTAATTAATTCACTGGAGAGCTTTGCCTTCTCCAAACTCAAGTAAAAAGTGATGCAAACTAGCGGTAATCAGATCCACTTTTTTCCAGGCAAAGTGATCTAAATTATTTTAATAACGCTGAAACACGTACCCTTTCTAAGACAGAGATCACTGCAGACAGGATACCTCTCTACTGCAAAACCCCAGAGAAGGCCAACCTTATTCCTATCACACTGGAACAAACTTCCTCCTGACCGGCAGCTTCTGCGTTTTGGGTGTTGGGCTACACCACGCAGACACCGTTTAACAGCCCAAACTGTTGCAGGACTGTGAAGAGCATTGCAAGTACAGAATAAAAGACAATAGTAGTCGGATTATGTCTGCGTCCAACTGTTGGAGATGCTGAAGCGGCCAATTGCCTTCTGGTTCTTACTAAGGCTTTTTCAGGTTTTAAGTGCTTCCCTGATAGCTTGGTACACAAATATAGGTGGATTAGAGAGAGTAGTAATAGGGTATTTTTCCTCTAATCTTCTCTCAATTGTTCGTATTAATTAAAGGACTCTTTCTTCTTCATTATACAATAAACATGAACCACTTCTTAAAAATGAGCATTTTAGCTTACTAGGTACTTAGTGCTGCTTTTTTCAGCATTTTCTTTTTATTTTATTTTTTTATTTTAAAAGAACCATGCCAAATACCTGGAGGCCTGCAAGAACAGGAAACAACCCCAGCAGAAACCACAGTAGGAGCATGGCACACATTACAACTGAGGATGACTTCATCATTGACCTCATTACATCCAGAACTGGCTGCAACACCTATCTCCTCGAGTTGGTTTTCCCTTAATACAACTGTCAAACTCTTACTCAAAAAGACAGCACAAAATCTACAAAGTAATCAAGCCATTTCAGCCAGCAACTGGGAAGAAGTGAAATACAGAGTTATTGGTCTATCTGAATACCTGAGGAGGTTTTCAATACCTCCGATAAAGCACAGATTCCTGTAAAGAGTGGTCCTATGGCCATGTCAGAGCGGATTTGGCTGTGAGATATGAGCAGCTGGACGTTCTCTTTGCAGCCTTGGAGCATCTCACCACAATAGCAAATCTTCAGCTTTTACGGTTATTTTAAACACACCCTTGATGTGAATTATGAGTGTTTGCCATAGAGGGGATTGCTGTGGTAGATGGTTTCATAGGTGAGTTTGCAACCTTTTACTGCAAAGCAAACACTGAGTTGACATTTATTACACACTCAGCATGATTATAAGAGGGTTTTTCCACCATGCTTAGGGAAGACCCCACTGTTGTGGTTTAACCACACCCACAATACAAGCTAGCTTTCAGAAGACCTTTCTTTTCAGCTACTCAGACCAATAGCATAGAAGTAAACTAATGAAAGAAGTAATAAAATACCCCTACTATTATTAGGGGCATACTTGTAACAAGGTTCAATGACAGCCAGCACAGGTAGCAAATCACAGAGATTATTCTTGTAGGTTGGATCAACTCTAGTTTAACTCACCAGCTGAAAAAACCACCCTATCTTACAGAAAAATAATTCACACGGTAAGCTTTCTCAGCAATGTGGGCAGCTGGATTAATGCGTGAACAACAGCAGCCTCCATGCAAACCACCACCGTGTGCCAAGCACTCACAGGTGCAAAGATTTCTGAGGTTGCTTTGGGATGTTCTGTACATTGTGGGGAAAAGACAGGAAAAAAAAATAATGGAGAAACAGCAAGAAAAGGCAGCAAAGAGGCGTTACCCAGGGCCACAGAAGAGCTGTGGAGTTGCCCAGAGATAAAGATAAGAAAACATCACCAGTACTGAACATTGAGTAGAGGGGGATCGGTGCGGTGAGCAAGGAATCGGTCTCCTACAGCTCAAGCCCTGCTGCGCTCAGGGAAACGGGAGTGTGAACGAGCCTTAGAAACAAACAGGGGCTCATCAGAGGACCACACGACTCTATCATCACTTTCTCATCCTAATGGAAACAAGCTGCAGGACATCAAATATTGGCTCAGCGCTCGGAACAGAAGGGATAGCACGGTTATTAGACAGAGCCGTACCTTTAACTCATAAAGTGCATTTTCTGTGATTGCTTCTCAGGCAATAACTTTTTTGGTTTTCAATGCTCTAGGTAGGGGAGAAGAAATGAATGCTATTACAGATTAGAAAATAGCTGGGGTCACCATATACGTGAGAAAAGAAAGGGAAAACAAACCATAAATGCACAATAGGCAACAAAGGCTAAAATAGTAGGGCAGAAGTACCCGCATATAGTTTATAGTAGTATAATTTATATCTCTAAATTTATGTATTATATATACAATCTACCTATATACAAATATATATACACATAAATAAACTATGTAAAGCAAGGAAAACAGTCTTGAAAAGACCTTTGCAAACAGTTGGATTTTGGTTTTGGGAACCAAAAAGAAAAGCATAAGCGCTTCATAGCAAATCAGAACAAAACCACTACATTTTGTCCTCAATGCACCTCCAGGTTACCTGCCCCAACTTCTATTTTTCAGATAAAAACTGTTAATCCAGAAAATTGCCTTGCTTTAGACATAAAACACAATGAAAATCGTACGCTGAGCCTCAAACTGTGCTGATTTCTGGAGCACTGGATCACACTCAGCACAGTGCAGCAGCAGATCGAAATCTGAACTTCCTCAGCATCGCCTTACAGGGGTGGGATGCTATTACAGAAGTTGTGTCAGAGCTTGGATTTGCTTTTATCTAGTGCTGTATTTCAAGCTCCTTCTCCTGATAACAGTATCTCAAGGATTCAGACTATTAAAGCTATCTAAAAAGTGATCATCGTTTTCCTCTACATCGTTTTCCCTATCTGTACACGATACACTTCCTCTCCTTCTCTCCTACCATTTTCCTCTTTGTTGCTACCTCTCCATCCATCTCTGCAGTTTTATGCCAGCTCTACCTCCAATAACCTCTTTCTGTACATCTTAATTTTTAACGGCACCCATCTTTGTCCATTAGTTTGCCTCTGTCTGCAGCGTGACCTCATTTCACTGTAGGGTTGCCATAAAATCATCTACTATTGCCTGCTTGCTGTCTGAACACCTGCTGTGTGTTCCCATCCCCGTGAATCTGCATTTTGCTTTGCTTCTCTTATTCTGTCCCTCCCCTGCTCTGTATGCTGACACTTTTTTTCCTAATTATTTTATTTACGCATACACCTTTTCCACTTGGTGCTCCCATCTTTACAGTATCTCTGTCACAGATTCACCACTTCCAACTTCACTTTAAATGCATGTATGAAGACCTTTAATTTTTGCCTGTTTGTGGATGTAAATAGTGGCAGGGTATGTTACCCGATTCGTGTATACAGAAGCCTTTTTAATCTAATATCACTAATATGAAAGAGTCAACTGTTGCAATTGCAGTTAAATGCAAAATTAAATGACGACAACTTGTCAGTTTTGGAGGACAATTTGAGAAATCAAATTATCCCGAATTACCTGTGCTTATGCTTTGTCGTGCGAGGGTCAGCTGAGAAGTCTCCAGGTCCGATACTGGACACCCATGACACAGCCTTGCTTCTGGTTGGCATCTCTCTGCTCCCACAACACAACACGAAACTACGCTGTACTGCTCAGAATGCAAAACTGTCCCCAGGTCTCAAAGAAAACAAAATCTGACAAAGCATACATTAAAAAGCCCCAAGCCCTCATGCCCTGCCTCACAATGCGTTATAGCCCATTTCTCCTTGTAGGCTGGGGTTCCACATCCATGCCCTTTACAGTCCAGGGAAAGCTGGAATTGGTCATGAATCCGTGTGGGTGCTGGTGCAACATCTCCCCTGGAGCCTGGGGCTGCTAAGAGAGGTGGGCAGCCTTCTGGGCTTCCACTTCACTAGAAGTAAAGGCCCTGATAACTAAATGTCTCATGAATTAACCAGCAGGGAGCTAATCCAGGTGTGCCACCTGTGTCAGACACAGGTGAACAGCAGCTCAGCAGGAACCAGGAGAACATGCTCTCGCCGTAAGATAGCGCTGCTGGAGCCCGGTATAAAAGCCACTGGGTAACTACGTGCCTTGAATGTAATTTCAAAACTAAGGCAAGCTATGGTTTTTCAGCCTTGATTTATCTGCAGGCCACTCTAAATTGATTAGGCCAGGGAGCCCTCTCCTCACCTTTCCATCGGCTGCAGGAGAGAGATGCCTGGTGTTGCAACCACTCGCCGTTCTCCTCCGTATGGTGACAGCCAGGATCTGATCCCTCCTGCCAGCAGCATCTGTCCTCTGCACTTGGCCAGGACCTCGGGGGCAAATTCTGCACCTCTCCAGTGAAATCCTTTAATCGTGGCTCCTGCAGCGGTGCGGTGGCTCTCTGGATCAAATCTCCAGCCACCCCACCTGGCTATCCCCCACCCCTCACTTGCGACCCAAAAGCAGCAAGAGCAGTTGTAGTTTCTTCTGTCCGTCTTGCACCTCTTGAGTGGCAGCCCAACAGCCTAAAATTTCCTAAGCAGTATCCCAGACAGAACTCCTCTCTTGATTCTCCAGGTCCATTTCCGAGTTTCCTCCGCTTTTGTGGAGGAGGCTGTCTGCAAGGGGCAGCGCTAGCCTGGGGCAAGGTGTTCTCTCCAGAGGGAAGAAAGCCTACAGATCTTGTGGACTTACCAACTTTAACTTCCTTGGAAGAGTTCTTAGGACTAGAGGATGGACGGAAACCCAAATGAGGTGGGAGAAGATCAGGAGATTATGTATCACTCCAAACAGCCTTGAGTGCATTGTCTTGATGGTGTACCAGTGCAGAAGCTCTGAAGAAATCTCCTTTCTCCCTCCACCTCTCTTCATGGCTCCCATACAGGCTCCCTCCATAGGATAACTGCCAGTAAAGCCTCAGAAGCTATAGAACAACCATCCCCATGGCACGTGAAAGCCTTAATATCCTGCATAGCTAAAGGCAGAGGGGACAAACCTCCAAGCAAAAGAACAAAACCCCCAACCCCACCACAGACAGCAATCCTGTATTTTGCCAAGCTGCTATCCCAGCTCTCTAATTACACCTCTCCATTAAGTACAACAACCAGCAGCTGTTCTGTGAAGCTTTTTTTTTTTTAAAGAAATCATTTTCCATTGGTTAAACACTGGTGGATCGAAGGAAAAAGAGATTTAAAAAGAAAAAAAAAAAAAAAAGAGAGAAAGAGAAGTTCAAATGAGCTCAGCCCTCGCATGCCTGATAACATGTCTGCGCTCTGGGTTATTCTTGAATGTCAAAATAAAGGCTATTAGTCTGAGCTTAATCATTTCCCTGGAGCGCCATTGTCCTGCAGAGATGGTTTGCCTTTCAGTTCTCGGCTGCTGCCAAGGGAGAGGTGAGGGAAGTGAACCACCGTGTTTATTGAGTTGGTTGGTGTAACAATTTAAACTAAGCTCAGCATCACCGGCTGCTTCTTTCAGGTCGGTTCCTGGAATTAGCAGGTTTTCCTTTAGATCTGCATACCACAGTCTCTCTGCTTTTATAACACAGTTTTGTCCCGGCTTCAAATACATCTTCTAACCTGAGAAAGGATTACTCCATCTTTGATATCGCAATTAAAATGGATCAGGAGGGGGAAGTAACGATTGATCCTTCAGCCATTGTGCTGATCTGCTGAAAGTGCTGACTTATGCCCAGGAGCAAAAAACATTGAATCACAGGGATCAATAAACAGAGCTGTAGTGGTGCAACGGCTGCGGGCTGCACTGCTAGACTTGTACCGGCAATTACAGAAACTGGGTTGGCTTTACAACTGCCTCAACAAATGCCTTATAACCCTGATTCTTCCTATGCAAAAAACCCTTAACTGTCCTGCGAATTACCAAAATGGTATACTCGGGTGCTGCTTTCTGCCTTCCTAGAGCAAAAAATACCTCTGCTGTAAATGCTTATAGCACTCTGTTATTCCCATCTTCATTTTAAACTAACAGGTATTAAGATAGCTCTTCATAAATCCAGAAAGTTGGATGCGCTGTGTAGAGAAGGTTTTTAAATGAGTGATTCAACTTTTTGCTTTCTGATGCTGCGGGCAGGCAATTAAATGGGATTGAACTTCATAGTGTAGTAGTTTGGAAGTTCTTAATGTAGATGATCCTAACTACAAAATACTTGATGAATTATAACAGAGGCCAAGGGACAGACCGCTATAGATTTTATGCCTCTAATGGCACTTGAAAGAAATGCCTACCGGAGAAGATATTCACAGAATCACAGAATCACTACGGTTGGAAAAGACCTGTAAGATCATCAAGTCCAACCACCAACCAACAAACACCACCAAATTGTGGTCTTAGCTATGGCCTAACTGAAAGGGATCTTAGGACTGAAGGATAAAGGCAGGCAGAGGAGGCCTTGCGTTATGTCATACTTCGGAGAGGGAACACATCCTCAGGCTTCTTTAATCTACAATTTTCCCAGCTGTGAAATCAGAGTACTACAATGACGTTAGTAATTGTAATGTGTGTTGACTGTAAGGCAAACCAGAGGCAAAGTATCTCCTTCATTCTGAGATCAGCTTCGCTAGTCAATATTTACACCCCTTTGCAAGAGTCAATACCAAATATTTGGGATTAGTATTTCATTGGTAAATATCAATACCAAATATTTGGTTAAAGCATCCCAAATATTTGGTAAACCCCAATTCTACTGCCTGCAGGTCAGAATATGCATAGTTAATGTTTTGAAAATCATCTTTAATTTTTCATTTATCTTGACATGAAAAAACAAGCAAGTTATAGCTATATTTTTTGATTGAAACTGGTGCTTCATTTACTCCAAATTTGCACCCCATTCCAGCTTTTTCAAAATGAAACTATTCTTTTAAATCAGATATTCACCCAATAAATTATATCAGCTCTTCCTCTGTGTAGGAATTTTATCTGTTGGCTTTAGAATACAACGAAAACTGAATATGAGATCAGGGTCTATCAAATCACAGAGGAGAATCTATGCAACTGATAACCCTGCCCTGCTTTGGTTTTTTTCATTGTTTTTTCATCCTTTATTTCATCTTGCTTATAACTTCCATTCATTTACCCCAAAAATATTGCCATGAAAGATTTCACCCCCAAAAGAGTACTGTTGCATATTTTTCCCTCTAAACTTCCACTACATGGAGCTCATAGAAATGGGTTCTGTTGATTCTTCCCATGACAGAAGATTATGTGGTTTTAATGGAGTATTATTAACATGGCTACATTAAATGCCATTTAAAACCTCTTTCAAATTGGTATTGACCATGTTGAAATGGGACCATGTAGATATCCCCGTGATGGGAAATATGGATGAATATTGTATTTTCATCAGAGGCAGAATTTTCAGGCTGATACAGAAATCTCTGGAAAACATCATTATCATATTTTTGGATTTGCCTTTCTACACAAAGGAGCTAAAAATAGACTAGTTGCTGTATTAACAACCAAAAAAATGGCTTCTAAGTAATTATCAACTACCACCACGTGTTGAAATACCATTTTGTTCCATAGCTGTTTCAATCAATACACTATTTATTTTCAAATAACCATGCACTAAGGATCATTTGGACATATATCTCATAAATACACATTACCTCATTATCGACTCTTTCTATCCACTGCTGCATTATTAACATTTCACTAAAACAAGCAATCAAGCAGTAAACAGTAGGAATTTATAGCAGTAAGCAATTGTAATGCCTTATACAGTAATTGCTGCCCCCAAATATTTTTGTAGGGATGACCGGTTATTATGGGGTTTGTGCCCCCAGGAATTATTTTTCTCTGTGACATTCCTTACAGACAGATGAATTTAACCAGCAAGCCAGTGAAGTGGGAAGAAATACAATATTTGCAATGAGCTGTAGCAGGGAATGTACACAAGACAGTTAAATTGCAATTTTTATCCAAGGATCCAATCACCTCCACATCCATGAGACTGCTGAATTTCAGTTCGAAATAACTATTGTTTTAATCCTATAAATCCAATTTCTGCAGTTGCTCTGTAGCCGTGAAAAGAAACCAACCAGCCAACCAAACCCTGAAAGCAGAACTGTTTCCTCTCTTTACTTTTGGTAGTAGAGCACCAGGGGCTGTGCTCGGCCCAATACACAGTGCCATCTTCATGCACCTCATGCAGGGAAATTATCCTCCTCCAGTGTGGTGGGATGACTGATGGCTTTCTCATAAAAGATGATCTACTCAGGGGCAATATCGAAGGCTGCAGTGGCAAGTTGCCAAGAGCTTGAGGGCTGCGCCTAATTTGCATGTAAATTTACATCAGTTTTCAAGCCATAAAGAAGTGCAGCGGTAGTACTTGAATATTTCTTGAGAGGTTTGAAAGCAGGCTGTGTGAGCACCAGGAATAAAAACCTGAATGTGACCAGCTTCACCCCTTTTTTCCGCTGAGTTCGGGGCTGTGCCTCCAACCCTCTGACCTCGGCGGCAGATGCTCAGCACTCCCCAGCACCCCCGCTGTAGCAGCCTGAGCTGTAAAACCCTGCTCCCACCATCCTCATCCCAATGCTGCTTAACCGCAAGGCGGAGGGGCAGCTGCTGCGCGCACCCACCCCTTGCATTGCTCTGCACCTGGGCTCTCCTCTTCCTCCCCCTCGAGGCACGCTAAACCCAAACCAGCCTCACCGATACGATGTTAGTCATAAAATTATTTGGGTAGAGAGACTGTACTAGGCTGCTGAGTTTGCAAAATACACTCCCATGCATATAATCTATAGTAGCTAAGAATATCATGAGCATATATACGCATTCCTTCATTGCATGCACGGGCACAGCGACGCGGGTCTGGGAGGATTAAGTTTGTTTGGCATAAAACCTATATGGATTGCAATGAGATTGGTGAGCGGGTGGAGGGGGGCCCTAAGAGGGAAATTACCGAGGGAGGAAAAAGAAGATTGAGAGGGCAGAGGCAGGCTGGCATGCCTGCTGGTCTGCAGAGGGAATAAATGGGAAGAATGAGCTTAAATCTTTGGATTTTAGCTCTGGACTGAGGAAGGGGATAACGCAGAACCTTCCTGGCAGCCCCGGGTTGCCTGAGGCCAGAGTGGACATCTGACCACAGGAGCTGCGGTGGTCAAGGTGATCTTCTAGGTAGCTGCTGGATCCACTTTATTTCCAAAACTTGCCTTCATGCTCCTTCTGTCAATAAAAATCCCTCCTGAATAGATAAGCTGAAGCCCGGTGTCTCATTAAGCCTGAGAATTCAACCCTCTGCTTCAAGCTCTGTCCTCCTACGCTACTTTATATCATTAAGAAATATTGCCCATGCTGAGCCACTAAACCCTTGTATTAGCCAGTACAATTAAATCTAATACAGAGGAAAAAATGGGAGCTGGTGGGACTTCTCAGTGGTGTGAGTTCCAGCTCGGGAGCTGAGCGGCACCGAAGCGATGTAGAACGGCCAGTTCTACCACCTTCCCAGGGTCAGAAACTGTGACGTGTGATGGATGAGGTATCTTAGAAACGCAGGCTATACAGCACAATCCTGTATCAATAATGTTTTTGTTATATTTTGTTAAATGAGGTGAATGAGAAAGGTGTGTTACGATGTTGGCGATGTGATAATTCTAACACGCCCATGTACTTAATTGAAAAGTGCACAAGCAATAAGTTATAAATGGACATAGTTACAAACCCTAAATCATTCTATTTTAAATGGCTCAGAGTTTCTCAAGATGAATTGTGGAATACCTTGAAGTGAGAACATAAATCCCAATGCTGTCATTCTTTTTCCCCAAGGAGTTATTAAATGAAGCATCCAAAATAAAAAGTCAGGCTGTTGTGCTTCTAGGATTTTACTTCTCTGTCAGATGGAAACTTTGTGACTTCTGAGTTTCAAAACAATGTCCTAAACATGTCAAACTTTAGCAGTGATACTTAATGAGATTCGCAGATAACCCCTTAACAGAATATGTAGTGATTAAGTTAATTTAAATGATTCATCTCCACTGCAGCCTGTTAGACTTGTACGTAACAGTCATTTGCATAGCAATAAAAATCTCCATCCATCCGCACAGGATGGTTTTTTAAAGATCTTCCCAACCTGAATAACGTCTGCTCTCGTTTGTTCGCTTGGAAGTTTCTTTTGACTACTACTTTTTGCCAGGTGCTTATCCTGATACACTAAACAGGAGATCTCACAGAAAAGTATCAGCTTCTGCGACGCCACAAATGAGTCACTTACCAACGGCGTTGCAAGCCTGGCTGGGAAGAGCTCTTCCAGCTGCGGCTTCGGGGTGAATTTTACTCATGTGGCATCGCTGAAATTGGTATGTGACCAAGGTATTAACGTTAGCACTCCACTTTCACACATGCATGCACGCATGCACACGCAGAGGAAGCACGGAAACTAATGAGCCCAGTTCCAACGAGCGTGTCAGTCTGCATTAACCCCGGACTTAAGCTCCGAGCTTGCCTCCGCTGAAGTAAATTGCTAAACTTGCTCCAACTTTAAAAGGTGCAAGATCAGATCCTTACATCTGAAACAAATCAAAGAGAAAAGCTCTGCCAAGTGAATCGCTGGCAAGTTTGTATTTTCTGGAAGATCTGATTCCCTGCCGCACGGAGCCGCTCGGCCAAGTCGGCCGCAGCAGGGGGTGATACCGCAGGATTGTATAACATGCAAGGTCCCCCTGCTCCCCCAACCCAAACAATTAATGACTAATTGAAATTACTTCTCCTGAACTGACCTAGAGCCATATGGATTAAACACAGACTTCTGAATGCTAATTACACTACATCATTTTCCCAATTATTTTTAAAATTGGATTATGTACTGGGAGATGGGTTGTTTGAAGCAGCCACTAATGAGCAAATCATGCATAAAAACTTGTTTGTTATGTTGGTGATTGAAGAAAATAGGGTTGCAGGCATGATGCCGTGTCCAAATAAACAAGAGAAACCAAAGAGATTCTGAGAGTAGCACCAATTTGCAAGCTATAATTTAGGTAGCTTCAAAAGCCGTGTTAAAGCCAGAGGATGTTTTAGAGTATTTTAACAGGTATTTCCCTCGCTGGAATGGCTCTAGGAGGGTAACCACCAGTTCAGCCCATCAGGATGGGAGCTGAAGCAAAGGTGGGCAAGGAAGAAGGGAAGCTTGAAATTGAGGTGAAGGATGGGGCCGGGAGCGGAGCAGGGAAGCAGGAGGTACCGGAGGGTGCCTGTGTGCCGCAAAGTGTGGAAGGCTTGTGATCATTAAATCGTGCAAGTGAAGGTGAATCGTAGTTTTATCAAGCAACATAGGTGCAAAGAAGTCACGCTGCAGTACTGACTCCATTCTGCTTGGCTGCGAGGCATCCCGGACAACGGGGACACGTCGCTATAGCGTACAGTGAATGCGTTGCTGTGAATGCACCGCTCAATGGGTTTTTCTGCTTTCTCTCATTTCCCAGTAATGGGTAATGTTATTGCGGGGTTATTGAGGGTTTCAGGGTATTTTCCTAAGGAATGGCTGTGTTACCTAAGTGACAAAGGAGCTTATAATCCATTTTCAAAAGTTGCTGAGGAGCTTAAGAACATAAATCTGTTTATCAGAGGGACTCCAGTATTGCGTTTTTCTAAACGTTTACCCCAGCTCTCTGATCTAATCAAGAATAACACAGCAATTTAATTGCTACAAATAGTCTATATATTGCAGGAGCAAAAACTCTTTAGATTCCCCGCTGAAATATTACAAAATCTAGTTTTTGTCCCTTTGTACTTTTCTGGCTGAACGGTTTTGCTGTGATTCCAGGGCAGTTCAGGACAATATTTCAAACGGGTTTCCAATTCCCGCACAGATCCGTAGGTCTATCTACCAATCCATCTGCCCACCTGCCTACCTACCCACCCACCCACCTATCTTCAAGTGGCCATCATACTGCATGAAAAGATTTATAGGCTAATTTGTCCTGGAGATTCTTACAATACAATTTCACAGCAAATTTCAGCGCTGTATTTTTTTCCTCATGGAATTAAGACATTTACTGCTTGGAAAAGAAACCAACCAAAAAAAGCAAGCCATATGTGCAGTATGTAAAGAATGGGGTTTCTAAAGTACTTGCTCCAAAGCTTCAGATTTAAGTCTACAAATAGGAAATAATACTCATTTCTCAACAATACAGAATGTGTAAGTCAAGATGTGCTTAGCTTTAAACCTAATTTTTCTGAGTATCATTCCTAACAGAGAAATTCTGACCTCTTTGCATCATTTGAAATAAGCTTTTTTTCTCTATAAAGGACATCATCATAAATAAAAAAAATACTTTCAAAAACTCTGTATATTTTTACTCCCTGGATTGATAAAGTCGGTGAGTGGTGCACCAGTCTTTCCTCATTCAGAATTCTCCTTACCATTTTCAAGGTCTATGTTGCCCACAATTTTTTAAAAATCTCTTATAATTACTGAGATAATTCTTTTCTGATGTAACAATTCTGTTATAACTTTGAAACTTAAGTTAAATTTCTATTCTGGTATCAAAAAAGGTATAGAGCAAGAATAGAATGAAATTATAATGCACCTTTTAGAAACAATCAATGTCTTTTTGAGTCAATCTCCCATTTATATGTTTTTTAAACTATTTTCTCTGGTAAGCCTTAAGACAAGACTTCCATAGCAACAGAAAGAAGAACTAGCTCTACATGGCAATGAATGCTAACAAAATTGCAGTAAGAAAAGAGTAACAGTGGTGGATTATTTATTTTTAAGTTATTTGAATGAGGCACAGTTAATGTCAAGGAAAAAAAATACCGTGCTTTTCTTCCGCCCAGCCGTAAATCAAAACCTAAATAGTATATTCTGTTAATTGCTCTGTTCAAAGTATTCTCGCTGTTGTCAGTGGAGTGCACCGGTAGAGAACAATTCTTGTTGTTTTTTTTTTTCATTTTAGACCTGAGATACAAAGTTCAGATTCCTCCTGATGAAATCCTGACCCCACTGAAACAGCAAAAGGAAAGTCAAAGAGCTTTTTGCCATTAACTTTGGTGGCCAAGATTTGACCTAGAAGATGCATTTCTTTCATCACCTTTTCTTCTCTGCTCTGGTTACCCAAAGAACAGGTGAGTGCCCAGGAATGCATCCAGAGAACCTCATCACTTCACCAGATTTCATCCTTAATGTATTAAAGGAAATTCTTTACTTGACATCGATAGCATAAAGGACTGCAGTGACCCACGAAGAAAACTTACGGGCAAAACCAGAGCCCTTTGCAGTTCAGTGATTCCATCTTCAAACAGCTGAAGCCGGCTGGTGTGGGCAGAGTGAGAGCTCTGACAGACGAGCGGAGCTTGGAAAGCCTGACACGTTTATCGCTTCCTATTACCCACCCAGCTGCAGACACAGCTCAGCTCCTCCTCAACCACATCCCAGGCTGCTATCCCGATCCAGCGTATGTCAGGGCTGCTGCGGCCAGGTGAGCCTGGCCCGAGCCTGGTGCTGGTTTGCCCAACAGGATTTTCTCTGATCTTAATCCTTTTCTGGAGGTGCAGCAGCAGACCCAGTCACTGGCAGTAAGTCATTATCACGCTGGTGAGATTCCTTTGACTCCTGTGCAAGGCAGTCTGTGTGCCTGGCAATGCTGGTTGCCTTTGACAGAGAGTTTTGGACAAGAGCAAAGCAATCCCAAGAATTAAACATTTCATTCTAACAAAAGTTTTTTTGGGGTCTTTTTTGCCCCCATTGCTCATTGAAGATTTCAGTTTGCATAGTTTCAGGTTAAATAAAATCATAAAATCATAGAATCACTTAGGTTGGAAAAGACCTTTAAGATCATCAAGTCCAACCGCTAACCTAACCCTGCCAAGTCCACCACTAAACCATGTCCCTGAGCGCCTCATCCACACGTCTTTTAAATACCCCCAGGGATGGTGACTCCACCACCTCCCTGGGCAGCCTGTTCCAGTGTCTGACAACCCTTTCAGTGAAGAAGCTTTTCCTAATATCCAGCCTAAACCTCCCCTGGCGCAACTTGAGACCATTCCCTCTTGTCTTGTCGCTTGTCACTGGGGAGAAGAGACCAACACCGACCTCACCACAACCCCTTTTCAGGTAGTTGTAGAGAGCGATAAGGTCTCCCCTGAGACTTGCAGGTCTTCAGGAGACTTAAAGCTACTGTAGAAAAGGGAGAAAAAAGTCTGCCTGAACTATTTCAGCCCCTTACCTGGGTTCCTGTTCAAACGGTAGGCTGAGAAACAAGCCATCACTTTCTGCTTGAGAACATGAGTATTGTTTTCATTTCAGGTTTTGAATGTTTTTTTGTTCCTTTGCTTCCTCCTGAGTTACAAAACAAAAACTGTTGAGGTAGCCACTGGATTAATTGTGCAGGTGCTTTTTCATGCTTTTTAGTCACATGTGGATGACTATAGACAGTAAGGTAACACTAAAGAAAGTATGACTCTTTCCTTGCTTGTGTCTGCCTAAATGCATTGACACGGAGTCATCTTTGAGTTTTTTTTAAAGGGATGATGCCCAGAGGTTTCAGCATTAGAAGTTTCACTCAAGCATCACCAATGCTAGGTGGTCACTAGACCCTCAATGCCAGTGCTTTTTTTCCTCTGCTTTTTTTTTCCCCTGCTTTTTTTCCCCTCCTTCCTTCACTTTAGTATTCCCCCTCTTTGTTTCTTGTTTACTTTTTAAATTATATGTTAAATAATTGCATATGAAAACCCTATAAATGCACTTTTTTGTACGTTTTACCTTGCAGCTAACATAACATTGCTTTTCTTGCCTTTCTGGTAGGACCTAAATAATTCCACTGTTTGAAGCATTCACAGCTCCCGAGACTCTTAAAAAGGAAAAACACGCAGAAAAGCCATTGCTACCTGCAGTTCCTTCCCTGCATCTAACCTCTCTGCCCCTAATCTACTCGCTCTTGTGCCTATTGAATGAGAACTTGGCGAAACCAGACCGAGAGACCTGAAGGCGTGGGAGCACGGACCCTACAAAAGCACGAGCTCCCCGGTCAGCAGCAGGGTAGAGATTTTTGTTGTAACAAGAAGTTGCATAACTCGCATCTGTTGTGTGTATTTTTCCACATTCCTTGGAGGCTTAGTTAGGGCATGGCGAGGGAGATGTCAGGCAGGGAGCAGGATGGATTAGTTTCAGAGGGTGACAAGGCTTGCCTGAGACAACAACCTTTCCGTCCCATCAGGGAAGTCATCGTCTGTCATTTGGACCTGTCGACAAGCTCTCCAATCTTCAAGCCAGCAGTTTGAGATGACTGGCTCAGTGAAAAGAATATGAGTCCTGGCTACATATCTTTTTATCATACACCATCTGCCTCTGAACTGAAAATTTCTTTTAACCTAATAGCAAAGTGTGACCACGCGTTGGAGAGTTTGACCCACACAGGTGACACTGGTCTCTTTAAAGGAACGGAGCTGGATCTGCAAATGATTTATGCTGAGACACTGAATGGATATTATTAGTCGTATAACTCTCACTTGTGTCACTGTATTTCAGTGATGCTAGTGTGCTGCCACAGGTAGTTTTTTAAGTGGTTTGTAAGAAAAGATGGTCATCAATATTTAAAATTCATTTTTTTCATGAAAATTTGATTGTGTGCTATGGTGATTTTAATCTAATCTAGTCAGCGATAGTCCCAAAAGTCAGCAACAGTACCCCGAGTGACCAAAATTTTTCTTGCGTTCTTTTGCTTGTAACTGCTTTATCATTTAAAAATGTTTGGTTTAGAAATCCAGATTGACCTTATGCCACAAGGCATTAGGTAACATGTAACATTGCCGTTACATGACGCTCTTTATGTGTAAACAGAGCGTACTTCAAAGAGCATACATCATTATTAATAGTTAATAAGAGAAATGGAAATAAAAGCTCCACAAGCTGGTCTTGTAGCTAGGAAGCAATTCACCACACTTTTTATGGGAAAGGCTTTCGTTTCCATTAGCTATCTTTCCGAGATGAGATGACTCTTTTGCAGGCACATAAAAACACCCCCCTGTTTTTGAACTTACTGGATATGTAATCTTCAAATAATGAGTATCAGGATAAAAACAAGTCAAAGAAGTCTCCTGGAGCATTTTCACCCTCTCTCGCTAAGGACAGCAGTTTTGCTTGATTAAGGGTTATAGGCTCAGCCTCCCAATAAGCAGTTAGCTGTGGAATTGAATGCCTGATACATTCCTTCTCCTCTCCCCTGAGCTAACTCTGCCACAAAATGAAGCTGGGATATTGATGACTTCAAAGGAACTGTAAAAACTAAGCAACAAGCCATGATCAACCAACATACTTAAATAGTCTATGACAGAGAAAAACTGTTAGAGGGGGAAGAATGATTTTGAGTCCGTGGTGTTTTTCTACAAGGTGTAATGAAGCTAGCAGGGTTGTATACCCACAGTACACAATGCAACAGCATGGGAGAGGTGAAATACTATTTATTCACATTTCTGTTAACACAGTTATTAGCTCAGCAGGAGATGCTGTGTTTAATTTATAATCTAGCTCCCTGTGGGCGGTGGCTACAGGCAAATGATCAGAGTGAACTTTTGACTCAACCAGCCCCCACGAGTCACAGGACTTCTGTGGTTTCCCTGAATTACAGCAGCTCCTTGAGGCCCTGCTGGGAAGGGGTCCCCTGGTGCTGGGCAGTATGCAAACATTTGTATAAATTACATTTTTGAGGCCGAATTTTCCAGTGTGCTGCATGCACGCACTCATTGCTATTCAGTGAATGCAGCAAATGAGGAAGCTGTCGGTTATCTGGTTGGGACTCAAGCAGAAGTCCTTGATCAAAGGACAAATACCTTTATATTTTGTGATTCCCTAATCATTCTCTTGAAAAGGTTTAACACCAGCACGTGTCTTTGGTGATGGGATATTTATTTAGCTGTCTATATTGCTCTCTTCACATTAATGACATGCTATTTTTCCTTCTACTTAATTAAGACTATCTTCAAAGAGACCTTTTTATAAACAAATTAGGGTTATCTGACTCAGAATTTAAAATGGAGCACTGTTTGATCAATACAATTGATTGAAGAGATCTAAACCCATCTCTGGGATACCTTATTTCTGTCTTGGAAATTTTTGAACGCCTTGCTTAAGCAGAGGTTGAAGCGCATGACAGCCTCACAGCCGCCTCCACCATTAGCTGGGCACTTTTAGAATGGAGGCAAATAGCACTAAAAAACCCTTCAAATGGAGCCATTGCCTTTAAATAAAATTGCGTGAAAGGGAGGTGATGAACCTGTCATGCTTTTAGAAAGAGGGGGGATCATGGAGAAGATGATGCCGATGACAAGACACCTGCTCAAGTATTTTTAGCTTCCACAAGATGGTGTTTGGCAGATAAGAGAAGGAAAACACAGAACCCTTCATCCACCCACCCATTCACCCACCCATCCATCCTCTCATCCATCCGCCCATTCATCCACCTCCCCATTCACCCATCCTTCCATTCACCCACCCATCCACCCATTCAACTGTCCATTCACCCATCCCTCCCTCCCTGCATCCATCCATCCCTCCCTCCCTAAATACCAAGTTGTGCACTGATTGAACTGGAAGGAGCTTCAATCTTTCTGTCTTGTAAAGACAACAGGAAATTCAGATCGAGCATGTTAACACACGAAGATCTGTGAAGATTCAGATGCAATGGATTAGATGCACTATTAATTTATATTTCTTATATACAATGCAGTCTTGGAGTTGTGAATCTCATTTGGGATGCTTTGATATAGGACTTTTCAGGCTTGCCCTCATTACAAATAATGTTGAGATCGCAGTAAATTAACGAATTTAGAGAAATTCTAAATATGTCCTCCAGGACAACTTTTCACCTTGGTGTATACCTGGACATTTTATCTGTATGTGTGGACTTCCTAACCAGGGAATCATCATTTCTACATACATCTGTTATGTTCATTTCATGATGCAGACAACATTACACTGTACAAACTTCTAATAAAAAAGCCTAATTACACTGCAGACCTACAAGCAGATAAAGATAGCCTAAAGAAGGAGCAGAAAAAAGTAGCAAAAAAAAAGTACCTGAAGAGTTACCAGATGCAAGGAAATTACATCTTTGCCTCACTAATTCAATACTGAGACAAAATTCATGACAGTAACTGAGAATTTCATGACAGTTGTCCACCAGCTCAACAGTAAATTCTCTTTTTCTGGAAAAAAAATAGTTAGTCATGCCTGCTCCTGAGTAGGCTTAGAAAAATACTTACCATGTCTCTACATCACTAGGCTCTTGCTTCTCATTTATTTCAGTAGAAGATGCACATTTTGCAAAGGGAAAATTAGAGTTTACGGATATAATTCCTGCATTTCCAACATCTGGGTGTAACGGAGGATTCTGTGTCCAGGCTGCACTGGGATCCATTTCTATCCTATGACAGTAATCATTTCAATATGATACTGATAACATACAGTTTTGGATGATTAATTTAGTTCAAATTTATCTGTGCCAAGATATCAAGCTGATAATTGATCTCCAGCTTTGTTCTGCAGCATTAATTAAGTTTTAGAAAAGCTTACAGATCAATTTATTTTAGTTAATGCAAATCTGCACCTATAACAACATGACTCAGATACTTATCACTCTACTGTGATTCCCTTTTCATGCTTCAGCAATTCATGTTTACATCTGGTTTAAGTTTTTCTAATCTAAAATAAATCAGCATGAAAAAGCATTTGATTTCTCATCTAGATTCCCAATTGCCCTTTATTACAAAGATAATATCCCTTGTCTATTTTAAATGGTAGAATTGTTAGGTTAAAAATAATGAATAAAAATGTTGCCACTCCATAGCTGTTGCAACTAACCTAGATTTTATTCGCCTTTAAAAAAGCAAAAGCAAATTGGGGTTCTTTTCTTCGGACAAGAAAACACAACATTATTTAAATAAATCGTCACACTTGCATGTAATTTCACCTTTATGCGTTCACTCACAGCTGTATTATTTAGATGGTCTGTGTTTTATTTTAACCTATGGGGGCCAGACTGAAAATGAGGGTTTAGAAAGATGCTGCTGCCGCTGCACTGAGATGAGTTGCTTTACACATGCTGGTTTTTCCAATGCTGTATCCAGGCCATGCCCGTTATTCACCTCAAATTGACACAGCCTACTCGTTTCACACAGGGAAGAGCTTTACAGCAATAAACTGACAGCTGCCTGACATGTCTTACAGGCAAAACTCCCTCTCCTGTAACCACTGTGTGCCCGAGCTACGCCTGTGGCTTTGAACAGCACGGAGCTTTCTGCAAAATCTCCGTCCTGCCTTGTGTTTCAGCCAGCCTGGCTATAGCCATGATTAATTCCCTTGCTCTAATAGTATTGACTTCAAAGTCATTTAAAAGTTGATGTGAAAAGCTCCTCGCCGTCAGGCCCTGACTAGACTTTGCTCTCGCACAGCCCTTCAGGTGTGGATGGAGAAAAAAACCAGCTTGGGTCAAATCACATCAGTTACAGCAGCATCGGTTTATAATCCCTTCTTAAAATGCAAAAGATGGCTCTTTTCGGGTCGATGTAGATCCTGCACGTGGATCCCTGCCTTACAGAGAGCTTTTGTTGTGTTCTTGAGTTCAAAGATAGCTCCCATTTGCTTTACGCAGCGGCCAGGTCTGGAGGTGAGCCCCACCAGCTCCAGCTCCACCCATGTTTTGCAGATAGCACAGAATCACAGAATCACTAAGGTTGGAAAAGACCTGTAAGATCATCAAGTCCAACCATCAACCAACAAACCCCACCATGCCCACTAAACCATGTCATGCAGTGCCTCGTCCACGCATTCCTTGAACACCTCCAGTGATGGTGACTCCACCACCTCCCTGGGCAGTTTATTCCAGTGGCTCACCACTCTCTCAGTAAAGAAATTTTTCCTAATATCCAGCCTGAACCTCCCCTGGCACAACTTGAGGCCATTTCCTCTTGTCCTATCACTTGTCACTTGGAAGAAGAGACCAACACCCACCTCCCCACAACCCCCTTTCAGGTAGTTGCAGAGAGCGATGAGGTCTCCCCTCAGCCTCCTCTTCTCCAGACTGAACACCCCAGCTCCCTCAGCCGCTCCTCACAGGACTTGTGCTCCAGACTTGTGCTCCAGCACCCGCGGTGGCTTTGCCTGCACAGAAATGGGGGGCTGTTGGTGGCACACGCTGCCGTCTCGTGGCACATAACGTGGCACATCTTTCCCTGCAAAGTATTTTATGGTGCTAAAGAGTCACAACTACAAAACGTCCCTCGAGTTTCCCGCAACCTCCTTTGCAGAGTCACTGTTTTCTCAATTTTGTTTCAGACCTTTTAAACGCATCTAAATCTAAGCTGGTCACAGTGACCTTTCAGCAGCGCATGCAGAAATCTCAGAATCAACTCTTTCCTCTGTAACCCCCATTTTTCCCTAACGCTGCACATTTCTCAAGTACTCATTTAAATGCTTTGCAATATTTCTATGATAACAGATCTGCAGTATGGGGAAGAAAATACTTGTCCATCTCAAAATTTTTGCTGTAGGCAACTTACATTATCCTCAACCTGTACCTGTTATAATTTGATATCTAGCACTATACAAGGGAGGAAAAAAGTCCGTAAAAACATGAGGTCTCTATTTTTCATTAGAGAATTTTATGTACATTGTGTTTGCCAATGAGGTGCGATTTGTCACATAGTTAATGGGGCAGGATACTACCAATTAACCAGATGAGATACAAGCCAGTAGATCCACCTTTATCAGGAGCAGAGGAAATGGCTGTAAAAATTTTCCCAAAGTATTAGATCCTGGGGTTTGCATAATGTGATATGACTTTGCCAAGCACTTGCTGTGAAACTGTAGCCATAGCCAGTGCTGCAGTCACCAAAGCAGTGCAAAGAGTTAAAGGATGCTTTCTGACGAAATTGGTGAGTTTTTGCCACGTGGGTCTTGCCTTTTATTTTTTATTTGACCTTTTCTGAACATTTCAGTGGTTTTTTTTTTACAGACCACTCATCCAAAACCCCATGTAGATTCTGCACTGTATTGATTTTGTTCATTGTAGAAAATGCTGACTGAAGAAATAGAATAAAACTCTCCTCCTCTTAGCTTTTTACAACTTCCATTGGTTCATGAAGGTCAGAGGAAAATGCCATACCCCACCCTCCCAGCGATTGGTTGCTTGGGAACTGGAGGATAATTTTCAGATTGTTATATACATCAGGAGCTACTGTTCAAACAGCTTCACAGTTCTAAAGAAAGACTGGCAAGACCAGCAAATTCAGGTTTTGGTCATCGATTTTTTTTTTTTTTCCTGCTCCCTGTGATAATTTTAGTCTGGATGTCAGGAGCGTATCTTAAGTGTGCCTCTTCACTTCTACCGTCTGCTTATCTACGCAGATCAATTATCAACGGGAAGTCTTAATTCAAGAACGTACTACTGCCTGCAAAGAACCATAATTAATGAATCCTCTTTTTGCATTCAACTTGTGGAGTGGGTGAGAAAATAGGTACATTATAGAGCACTCTAGCTTCCTCTGGCTATAACATCTAAGGCAGAGGACCCTCTTCGAAGCAATAAAGTGTTTCAGCACAGCGTGAAAGGCACGATGTGCCAAGGGCAACGCTGAAACGCACCCTCCACTCCTCCTCAGCTACTCCCAAAATGCGGGGCAGAAGGAAGGAAGAGCCCAAGCTACTCTCTCTTGACCAAGTTTGTCATGAAAGAACATGTTATACCAAAAGAATCAGCAAAGAGACAATTCTTGTCCTTTCCTCCTCCTAAACTATACTTTTCCTTCTTATTTTATAATCCAAAATATTCTGGGGTGTTTTTTGCATGAAAGACTACAAAATGTTGTTTTATTCTTTAGCTTTTACTGACAATTTTATCCCTCTGGAACAAAGGACTAATTTATTTTTTCCTAATAGTAGGCACATTTTTACAGTGCTTGCACAACTGTGGAAAATGGGCACAGCAGCATTATTTTTTAGACTGCTTACTCAATTATTGCTGTACAAAATCACAGAATCATAGAATGGTTGGGGTTGGAAGGGACCTTAAAGATCACCTAGTTCCAGCCCCCCTGCCATGGGCAGGGACACCTTCCACTAGACCAGGTTGCTCAAAGCCCCGTCCAACCTGACCTTGAACACTTCCAGGGTTGGGGCATCCACACAACTTCTCTGGGCAACCTGTTCCAGTGCCTCACCACCCTCATGGTGAAGAATTTCTTCCTTGTATCTAATCTAAATCTTCGCTCTTTCAGCTTAAAGCCATTACCCCTTGTCCTATCACTACATGCCCTTGTAAAAAGTCCCTCTCCAGCTTTCTTGTAGGCTCCTTCAGGTACTGGAAGGCTGCTGTTACAGGACATCTTGAAAAACAAGGGTTAAAAGCAAGTAAGAAGAATGTAAAGAAAATACTTCATAACAACTGCACCTGGCACTTAGACATATTAGAGATAAAGACTGTCTTCACTAACTCTGCTAACTAGCAATAACGATTAGCTCAAGGACGAATCGTAGAAAAATGGAATGGACTGCCAAAATAGTGCCCTAGAGTTAACTTGTCTCATTATAATCTCATTATAATACTAAGGAACACACCTCCTAGCTAGAAAAGCCCCAACCCAATTAAGCCCCCTACTCTCTGAGCATGTGTGGTGAATTAAAAGAGAACTGTAACTTTAAGATGAAGTAAGAAAAGTATTATCCAATAGTTAATTAAGGGGTAGAACCAGTAGGTGTAACTAACTTTGTTAACTGTTTTAAATACCTGTCATGATTTTAACCCTGTGTGCAAGCTTTGAGGAGAAATCCCCTTGCACCCGGCGCCGCAATAAACATGCCTGCTTTATAACTCTGTGTGAGTTGTGAAGTTTGTTTCCGCGTGTCACTGCTAGAAGCCTTCTCTTCTCCAGACCGAACAACCCCTACTCTCTCAGCCTGTCTTCACGGGAGAGGTGCTCCAGCCCTCTGATCATCTTCATGGCCCTCCTCTGGACTCGCTCCAACAGGTCCATGTCCTTCTTATATTGGGGGCCCCAGAGCTAAACTCAGGACTCCAGGTGGGGTCTCACCAGAGCGGAGTAGAGGGGAGAATCCCCTCCCTCGACCTGCTGGTCACGCTTCTTTTGATGCAGCCCAGGATACAGTTGGCTTTCTGGGCTGCAAGTGTGCACTGCTGGCCCATGGTGAGCTTCTGGGCAACCAACACCCCAAGTCCTTCTCCTCAGGGCTGCTCTCAATCCATTCTCTGCCCAGCCTGTATTTGTGCTTGGGATTGCCCCAACCCATGTGCAGTACCTTGTACTTGGCCTTGTTGAATTTCATGAGGTTCACATGGGCTATTTCTAAAATAAGCTATTTTAGAAATGTCTTTCAAGGTAGGTCAGGACAGAACTACAAAAGCAAGTAGTCTGTGAGTACCTTTCCAAAAATAAGTGATATATCCTGATTTGAGGGAGGTTCTGGGTTTCTGAAGACCTCATTGGCTATTCCACCGTATTTAGAGGAATGTTAATTAGGTGTGTAAAACTAATTATGTGGTTCAGCTGCCCGCTCTGGAGCTGGAGGTGCTGCTGACAGCAGGGCCCTGACAGATGGGCAGTGATGTAGCAGCAGTCATGATGGTAAAGGTGATAAAAGTTTAGACTATTTTGTTCTCTGTTTCTGATGCCTTTTTTGGAGCTGTTTTGGATTATCTGTTTAGATACTCTAGCAGATGTGCAAAATTTGACTTTCAGGGGAGATTCATCTCCTTCCTTGTCCAGGACAGTCTGTTGATGAAGCTACCAAGGGGGATGCTGGAAGATTTCAATGCAATATTGAATGAGGTTGGGTTTTCTGGGATTGGTATTTTTCCTTTTAAACTTGGGAGTTTCATTGGGCATTTTAAGATCTCCACAGATCTGAGCCTTGGTTTCTCTCTGCTTCAGTTCCCTGCCTGTAAAATAGATTAATCACATTTACTCATCTCACAGGAGCATTGTGAAAATGCATACATAAAAAGATTGTCAGATGTTCACATATCATTTAACAGGGAAATATTGGTACCTAAAATAAACATCTGAAAGTCTTCCTGTCCAGGGCAGAGAAATACAAAGAACATTTTTCCATGCTAGCAGCCAGCAAGTAATTTTGAGAGTGAGTAATTCTTCCCTTCAGAGACAAGCCCCAAACACATCCACCGAGCTGTAGATTTAACTGAAAACGTGTAGTTATCAAATGTTCTACCAAGTCAGGGGCCCGTAGGCTGATCTTGCTCATTAATCCAGAATTTGGCATAAAAGGCATCAGAAAATAGTATGTTTGTTTAATTGGTTTTTTTACTCGGGTTCCCTTCAAGTCTGTTCTTTCCCATTAACAACAGTTTTTAAAGCATTTCTATCCAGGCAGACACCGGGAATTAATCCCCCTGATAATGCGGTTTTCTGGCACTGCCGCAGTGTTGCCAAGTCTCACCGTTGCAGATGTGTTCCTAACACCGCGTTCCTGAAGGCGAGTGACTGCGCTCTGTCCATTGCTTTCCTGTTCTTGTTTTTTCCTTTTTTTGTTTTACAGTGAAAGTCTGTTCCAAGTCCTGACAGTCATGCACATGCTTCCAGGTTTTTCAAGTAAATGCATCCTACACACTCAAACCCCTAAAATAATTAATATACTTTCATATATTACATATCTGTGCACATATAATTATCTTAATCCCATTATTTTTGAGCCAATAACTTTTTTGTTGACCTGATCACAATTTTAATGGAATTACTGCTCTCACCCTGCACATTGGCTGCAGCTTTACTGCAAATGGAGGAAAGCCGAGGAACTCGCTCTCATCTGTACAACAGCACTGCAGAGCCAAGTATGTCAGCTAAAATCCCTATCTATATTTCTGCAAACTTAAAATGAGAATTTTGTATGGCTAACAATTTATAGAGCTTTTTTGGGAAGTGTTAGAAGTTTTTTAGGGATAGAGCAATACAAAGGACTTCAATGTCCTGTAAGCCTCAGTGAGACCTAATTAGGCTGAAGAGCTCTTTGGTGGAGTTGTTCTTGCCATGTCTGCAAGAAGACTAAGCCAGTGGTCAGTGGTACTGTGGCTTTTAAGATGCTCCTTTACACTAAAGCAGAGTTAGCTAACTTGTTTGGAGGTTTCACCAAGTTCTGGCTTAATTTGAACATTTCTGTTAAGTTATAAGTAATAGCTCAATTTTTCAATACTTGTGGAAAAAGTAATTTACTCTTTTCCTCCCTCCCCAGCTCCTCAATTCCTTTCCAATTCCTCCTGAAACCAGGAGTCAAGAGAAGAGGTCTAGGTTTGGGGATGTTTTGTAGCAAAGTCTTTCCCTACCTTGCAATAATTGCACTGTTAAGCAAATTACATCTTCTGTTTCAGCCCTGGAGCTTTTTTTATTTAGTAGGAGACTTGCATAATTCAGTGAACTCCCAGTCTCCTTGTATCCACCAGCCCACACATGCTGGGCTCATCCCACGGGACAGGCTAAACCACAAGGGAATTTCTCAGAGAGGTCAGTTTGCAATGTTATTCTATTTTATAGATATTATCACATCAACACTTCCTCTTCTACTCAAATGTAACCGATGAGTTAAGCAAAGCAACGATCCCAGCCGCGGGTGAGGACGTGCACCCACCACCCAGCCTAGCCCCCAGGCCAAGGAGCCCGTTAGCCGGTTGTGCCATCGCTCCTCCAGCAGCACCTCTCCGGGCAGCTCATCCAGCCAAGGTTATTAAAACCTGCAGTCGGAGGCGCAGACAAATGGACCTTTCAGCGCGAGCACAGTATCGACTGCAGCGTGCTGCACTGCCCTTCAGGACAGCAGGTGGGCTGATGCTTGAAAAATGCTCTGACCCGGTAATTAACCCAAGCAAGGAAGAGTACATGTCATGAAACACTGCTTTTTGTTTTCCTTCGCCAAAAGATCTTTTTCTAGCCTTGACTCTAAACAAGAATATAAATATAAGCGTTCAGATTTCCTTAAGATTTGCTTCTTTCAAAACAAAAACCTAAAAATCCTCACCTTTAGAGTGCAGCATCCTTTTTTGCTGCCAAATAAGGGAAAGGAACATTTTTGCACAAAAAGAGCATAACCGTAATTTCAATCCCATTTATCAGCAAATGTTCTGTAGCAAGACCTGCCTGTATTGCTTTGTGGCCCTATCAGACAAGGTATTAGCAAAAGCTACTGTTACACAGGCACTTGTGAAAAGCTTCCAGCAGTCCTTTTTGCCAGCATTTCACAAGTGGAGATTGTAAGTTCATATATGGAGGGGCAAACTGAGATACTTACGGAGGTCTTCCCTTTCTGAAAAATAGCCTTGCTGGGTGTCTGAAACTGAGCTAAGTATCCCAAATCATTTATCTTCAAAGACTTTAGCCTTTCAACATGAATTTCTATCATCCAGCAGATGTAAAATAAGTTTCCAGTAATTCCTGTGGCTGGTGAATTGGGACTGCCTTCCTTCCAAATAGTGCCCGAACCACAGGTCTCCTATCCTGACCACTTTATACCCTTATTAAAATTACTTGAAACCTTTAATTCTTTGACATTGAGAAGAAAATTTATGACAAGGCTGAAGTCTAAAGAAAGTTCATTTGTACATTACTGAGCAATAAGGGGCTTGCTTGCTTTCAAAGAAACACAGAAAGGTCTTTGAACGCCTGTCATCTTTCAGAATAACAGCATCAATATGCACGAAGGTTAATGTCTCACAAAGGACTAGGAATCTGCATATTACATTTATCAAACGATGTGTAAATGAGCCATATAGGAGTCTACTACAATGCCTTGCATAATTTAGTCCATGTACAATAAAAAGCTGATCAGATTTCATGCATGTTTACTTTTTGAAAGATAACTGCTTGAGTGTTTGAACTAGCTATGGAATACAAATACGGTTCAAAGTAATGTGTTTATCTCCCTGACATTTTAATGTTGAAAACTTTCTTATTCTCATTGTTTTGACAAAGTGATTCTCTTTTGTGAGAATAATCTCTCCCAAACATGAGAGGACTTGCTTTGTTTGAGACATACAATATATCTGAAAGTTCATTAGATATGCAAAAGTGAAACAAAAGACCCACAGTAAAAGCATCTATATTTCTGATATGGTTTATTTTCTTTCTAGAACTTTAAAGGATAGGAAAATTAATTGAATCTGAAGTGACATGTTGAAGTTTTAGGGATAGAGAAATCCTTGTTTCAGAAATAAGCGACAATGTGCAGAGCCTCATGCTGCAATCCCTTGCTCTTAGAGCAAGGTCCTTGACAAGTAGTAGGCCATAAAGTTGGGCCGTTGTATAACCATTTCCTTCTCCATGGTGGTAAATAGCTACTAATGCAAACTATCTCACATTTATCGTCTTAGTCTAGCTATTATCTAAAAGAAAAATGCAATTTAAACTTTTTATAATTCAGGGTTTCACATTGCTGTGGCATCAGAGTGTCTGAAGCTTCTACTAGTATCTAACCAGTTCTGATTTCCACAGATGGACATTCTTCCCCACAATTACAAACTTACCCTTTGCCTTCTACTTGCTCGTTGTTATGTCTTTGTTCTCCAGTGTCTAGCAGGTGCAGATGAAACTTTTTTTTTTTTAGTTTTCCTTTTTCAGTTACTTTCCACAAAATTGGTTCTCACAATAGCAACGTCTTCAGATTCTGTGCGAGAGGCTCGTACCCGGTGTTTCTTGAACGCACATTCAGCATCGCTTGAAGACTCTTCCCTGCAACAGATGCAGCAGAGTTTCCCGAATCCTTCATGCTGTCGGGAAGCCCAGCAGAGGAACAGACCCCTCTTTGTTTTCGGTTCAGGTGCTGAAAGCTTTTTGGAGCTGCTGTTAAACTCGCTCATTTAACCTCCCCGCCCAATTACTTTCAAACCGTGAGATAAAGTTTTCAAGCCTGCTGTATCTAAAGCTCCAGAGAGATATTTTGGCATGCAGAAGCCTCATCCTCGGCGTTGCACTGCCCTACCAAGTCCTTGAGAACATCGGCCGGCCCATGTTTCACCCCTTGTTGGCGGTGCTGCTCCGTCATCCCATGGTTATCGGGTATCTCCCACCGCTCTGAAATGAAGTATCTAATTACAAAGCAAGTAGCTGTATTTTTCGGCCTCAAAACTCTGGTTTTAAATAATTCTTAAATGTTTTTTAGAGACTCTCCAGAGCTCTGGAGTTTTGCAGAACTCTGCAAAAGCTTTTTTCCTTAACATGACTCATAAGTGAGCATGCATATAATAGATGCAGTGTTCTTACAGTTAGAAAAGATAAGATATACACTTGAGTAAGAAATGACTTCCTAGACAGAGTACATTTTGTCAAATTATTCTTTAATAAAAAAGCCTCATGTGTAACAAAGCTGCAATAACAAATTCTGTATACTCTTGTATGCTTTTAGGACAGCTGAATTCTTACAAACTCACAGAACTGTGTTAGTAGATAACTTATAAATTATTTTGATTTACAATAACAAAACCTCTTTTCTTAATTTACATTATCACTGATACGTCATCATCTTCAAGAGGCTGTGTCTTTACGCTAGCATTGTACCAAAGCACAGCAAGGCAACAGCTACAGTTTCAACAGGTCTAGAGCACCAAGCCCAAATGGATCGCATAGGCAAAGAAGGGTCATAGCAAAAAAAGACAAATGAAACGTTGGTTAATACTGTGTGCTGATGATGTTGATCAGTGAAACTTGTTCATCTAGAGGAATTGGGATTTCGCTGCCTGCTGTAGGACATAAACTCTCTCCCACGAGGCAGAAGTGCAGCTGTGGCTGAATTGCAGGGAGGATGGTCCAAGGCTTGCAGCCTTTGGGGATACAGGGGAGAAGTCAGTGTCAAATCCAGGCAGCTTCACTTAAACAGGTGAAATGAAAACAAATGGACTTCATTTAAAGCAAAAAAAACTTAAAAAACAAACAAAAAGCCAGTCTTTTCATTGCAGCGACTCTAGTGATCAGGGTTTGCCTATTGCTGCCTTCTTTAGGTGGAACTGCCTTTCTTCAAAGGCAGCCAGCACCTCCTCTGCAAGGCTCATCTCATTCACAGAAATCACAGAATCACAGAATCACTAAGGTTGGAAAAGACCTGTAAGATCATCAAGTCCAACCACCAACCCAACCCCACCATGCCCACTAAACCATGTCCCGCAGTGCCACGTCCACATGTTCCTTGAACACCTCCAGTGATGGTGACTCCACCACCTCCCTGGGCAGCCTCTTCCAGTGTCTCACCACTGGGTTAGTAAAGAAATTTTTCCTAATATCCAGCATTCTCCTGTTGCAAGTCTTACACCAGTGTGGGTTTTTTTTTTTTGTTCAGGAGACATAGACATTAGGGTACAAGCAGCATTTCTTCATCAGTTCATAAATGCTCACAATTCAAATGTGTCCAGTTAATATAGTCGCATGGCTTGAAAAATGTCAATCACTCATGTCAAATACTTATATGCTACAATATGAATATGTCAGTAATACTTCATTAAAAAAAAAAAGTTAGATTTTTTTCTGAGAGGGGGACTTCATGAGGAGGAGCAGAATGACCCTAACTAGCAACCATAGAAACTGTACAGAGATAATGCTGTCTCAGGAGACAGCAGACAAATTCATTTCTCATCCAAATTTAGATGGCCTATTAAGGTTTGTGGCTTCCTCCTCCAGACTGCTTCAGTGGGAGACCATCCTTGCTAGTTTATCCATAAAATTAGAGTTTCCAGATAATGTGTTAGAGATTACACTGCACATGTATTATATACATTAAAAAGGAAAATCCTGTTGAAGCAGGATCCCTGAAACACTTGCTTTTTATGTGAAAAAACTGCTACAACAGTGTTTTATTCTGGGAGACCAATTGCCTCGGTGTGAGTCATCAGAGGAGCTGGAGTCAGCGAAAACATTTATGATAATACAATGAAGCAGCAGAACAAGTTTTTCCACAATGAATCTATTCAAAAAGGCCTGTATACTTACACACAGCACTCTCTGGCTATATTCGCAGTATGCTGCAAGGTTTGATGCAGGTGTATGTCTTGCTTTGAGATAGGTGTTGGGCTATTTCAGACTATTTTCCATGCTAAAATTGAAAATGGCCTAGGGAAACCAAACAAACAACCGAAAAATACAACTTGACAGCAACAAGTCATATGAATGGAGAAACACACTAATAGTGTTCCATAAAATTATTAAGTCAATGGTGTCAAAACCCTGGGATTTCTGTGCCGGAGCCACTCACAGGGGCAGAGCTGCCTGGGGCACAGTGGGGGAGAGAGTAGCTTTTGTATACCTGAGGAAATCTGCTCTTTCTGTCAAAAATTTTAATTTATAAATGTAGTTTCTGTAATGGCATTGCACTTGTGTCTGTTAGGACTTACACAGCCTGTTCCTGAGCTGCCCTTGGACTGAAGTTGGTGTACTGATTTATTTCAAAAGTGTGTCCGGGGAAAGGAAAGCGTTTTCCTGCCCCTCGGGAGCTGACCATACTCTTACCCCCCTGCTTTTTACACACTAAATTACCAGGGCTGGCTACTACGTGTGAAGCTTTCCCCTCCGTGCTGATGGAAAGGCTTTCCCCGCGAGCTGTGAAACGCAGCATTTTGTTCTGCTCTAATTATGTCCTGGATCTTGGGCAGTGTTGCCGGGCTACGTCCTTATGTTCCTACTGTCTGAGGAAACCAGCCAAGTGCTAATGTTGGACAAAGAGCAGGGAAAAGACATCAAATCTATGATTTGTTTTGCTTCTTAAATGAAGAGACATATTGCTCTGTTAAAGCACAGCCATGTGCAAGGGGGCAATGACATTGCAACAGCAGCTTCAGGGGAAAGAGAAGCTTTGTTCGTAGCAATCATCATGTACCTCTCCCCGAGATAAATAAGCCCTGACTAGGGTACAGACCGTGACAGGATCACTTGTTCCTCTGCACTTCTCCCTGGGGAAACTAGGCTCTGACGGCGTCAGCAGCCCGGCGCCGCTCAGTCACCTCCGGTGTGCCCAGTGTGTGGATGGCCAGGGATGGCCGAGGGGCACCGCTTTATTTTCTAGTCCTCCTACACCTGCACTGGGCAAAAAAAAAATGCGTGGTCTTCCAAACTGTTCCCTAGTTCACCCTGTGAAAGAAGAACATTTTCACAAATTTATTTTTCAATGTGTATAATGTATATAATGTATATCATCAGTGTATATAAGCTCCAGTGACTGGGGATTAATCTAGTCTTTTTCTCTTGCAGAGCAATAGAACTTGCAATATTTAATATGCCTTTAAGCATTTAAATAATGAATTATTTTAAAAAAGCAAACAGGTGCTCTATGCCAGATATTTATGTCTCTGAACTCTTAATCTATTTTATAATGAGACTAACATTCACTGCTGTGAAAGATCTTCCACTGCAGGTTATGCAGCATTTCTGTGCTTATCTGCAGGGGGCCGTGCGGATCCAATAAAGCATTAAGCGGCAGGAAAATAGATTACTCTGAATTCATGAAGTGATAACTTAGTTTCTTTTGAAATGCTGATGACATGCAGGTTTTTACTTCTAGGTACTTCATGGGCACATTCAGGTATGTGGCTTCATATAGTTTGTCACCTTCTCAGAAAGAGAGTCCCTGCAATGCAACTAGTAGTGAGCGCTTTTTATGATGCCAAGGTCTCCTTCAACTGTAGTTATTTAATTGCTGCATCAGCCAAAAGTCTCTCCAAGCCTCCCCAAACCTGCTGGGAAACAACAGTTTCTTGGTTTTTGCAAGAATCATAACGTGAATCGGCACCTCCTGCCACCGCAGTGCTCAGGGTGGGTATTGTTACCGAAAACCAAGAGAGACAGAGAGAAGGCATAGATAATAATTTCCGTGAGAGGGCATGAACTAACTCCGCCTTGGCTTGCTGAATTCTGCCCATGATGGAAATCCTGATGCATCAGCTAAGGAAAAGTAATGGCTTCTTGTCAAAGAAATAAATTGTGAACAGTTTCAGTGTATATGACTACCATAAAATGAGAGTCACTTCCATGTTTTCCCACTTGTGTTTGCCTTTTTAAGAACAGAAATCTTTTGAAACTTCTAACACTTTTTGCATTTTGAATAGAAAATGTGGAGATTTTATCCTCTGGAGAGGATCAGCCATAAACACTAGAACCACGGAGCACTCTAAAACAAAGAGATAAGAAGAGCTTCGCTCTTGCTGCTCTCACATTAAGCTTCAAGTGAATTCAGCAACAGTCATTATCATCTTTAGGAGTTTTTCTGTCCAACCTTTTTGCCTGAAAATACGTTCCTTTTGTATCTATCTCTGACAAGCATTTGCCTTGAAAGACTCTGCAAATCACTTAGAATCTCTGAAAAAAATAATCTCCTGTTTAGAATCTCTGAAAAAGTTTACTCTTTCTCAAACAATTTACAGTGTATTACGAATCCCAGCACAAAAAAATGACTCTGTGTTTTCCCTCAGCGAACAAAGGCAGCTCTGTCACAGCGGAAAGAGGGAGTTGTGCGGACGGGGTGGCAGAGGACTACTGTTCCTTCACAGAAAGTAGGGTTGGTATCATAGGTCATGTTGTTCTGCTTCTGGTCGCTGGGAAAACAGCAACTGCAGAAATTCAGATACAGCTGCTCTCATTCGCTTTTGTTTGCTCTGAATTAATATTATGACGTAGTGTTTTTAGATTTGGATTTGGGGGCTCATGAAATGCGGCGGGAGGAGCAAAGTCAGGCGTTCGAGCTGCCCGTCCGCAAAACAACTTTGTTTAACTATCTGAGTTGTCCCATCAGAGTGCCTCATTGAATCCCAGATCTGGCCACGAACCTTCGCATGGTGAAAGCAACGAAGTTGCTTTCAAACCAAAATCGGTTCTAAATTTGGCCTTAAAATTATTCAGTTGCTGTTAACGAATCAAAAATACTCTACAAACCCACTACACTTTCTGTGCTTTAATCAAATTTTTGGTTCAAAAAGGAGGAACTCTTTATTACTGCTCATGGATTTAATTTTGTAAACTGCTTTAACTGTTGCTGGTCTGAGTGTATTTACAACGTGCACACACATACCGAAAATGTCGGGCAGCCTCTGGTTTACAAGCTCTTTCTTGCTAAGAATAAGACTTGACACAGTGAGCTGCGCTACAGCAGGTGAGACATTCACAGCAAATAAGGGCAGAAGATAGAATCCCACAACCACAAATCTTCGCATATTCCACCTCAAAAGGAAGAATTAATTATTAAAATTGTTAACTTTTGGTAATCCTACAATTAAATGTAGAAAAATGATGGACCTGACAGTGCAGGAACCACAAGCAGAATGAGGCCAAAGAGGTAAAGTAAGAATTGCAGTTGTGATCTGTTAATCACACACAGAATCACGCAGAATCACTACAGTTGGAAAAGACCTATAAGATCATCAAGTCCAACCATCAACCCAACCCCACCATGCCCATTAAACCATGTCCCACAATGCCTCGTCCATGCGTTCCTTGAACACCTCCAGGGATGGTGACTCCACCACCTCACTGGGCAGCCTGTCCCAATGCTTCACCACTCTCTTCAGGAAAGAAATTTTTCCTAATATCCAGCCTAAACCTCCCCTGACACAACTTGAGGCCATTTCCTCTTGTCCTATCACTTGTCACTTGGGAGAAGAGACCAACACCCACCTCCCCACAACCCCCTTTCAGGGAGTTGTAGAGAGCGATGAGGTCTCCCCTCAGCCTCCTCTTCTCCAGACTGAACACCCCCAGCTCCCTCAGCCGCTCCTCATCAGACTTGTGCTCCAGACCCCTCACCAGCTCTGTCGCCCTTCTCTGGACGCGCTCCAGCACCTCAATGTCCTTCTTGGAGTGAGGGGCCCAAAACTGAACACAGCATTCGAGGTGCGGCCTCACCAGCGCCGAGTACAGGGACACGATCACCTCCCTACTCCCGTTGCCCACACCATTTCTGATACAGGCCAGGATGCCGTTGGCCTTCTTGGCCACCTGGGCACACTGCCGGCTCACATTCAGCCGGCTGTCGACCAACACCCCCAGGTCCTTTTCCGCCGGGCAGCTTTCCAGCCACTCGTCCCCACGCCTGGAGCGTTGCACGGGGTTGTTGTGACCCAAGTGCAGGACCCGGCACTTGGCCTTGTTGAACCTCATACAGTTGGCCTGGGCCCATGGATCCAGCCTGTCCAGATCCCTCTGCAGAGCCCTCCTGCCCTCCAGCAGATCAACACTCCCGCCCAACTTGGTGTCGTCTGCAAACTTACTGAGGGAGCACTCAATCCCCTCATCAGGATCATTGATAAAGGTATTAAACAAGACCGGCCCCAGTACTGAGCCCTGGGGGACTCCGCTTGTGACCGGCCGCCAACTGGATTTCTCTCCATTCACCACGACTCTCTGGGCTCGGCCATCCAGCCAGGTTTTTATCCAGCGAAGTGTGCACCTGACTAAGCCATGAGCCGCCAGCTTCTCCAGGATAATGCTGTGGGAACTAACAGAAATTAATTCAGATCAGTTAATTAAGAAACATGTGAGCTCTGAATCCATCTAATCTCATTAAAAAATATGCATATATATCCATCTGAAAATTTCCATCACCTATCAACAGAATCGCTCCTAAGCTCGCTCGAGCCTTCTGTCCAGGCTCTGCCTCCTCCCCTTGTATTGTACCTTGTCCGCTATCAGTCATTTCAGTGACCTTTTAGTTGGCATGTCTTTGGTTGTAGACACTTAACTGACTTCAAGAGTGATTTAATTTAAAATTAATTTGGTATTGTGTGTAGTAGCCTTAATCATCATGACTTTATTTGTTATAAAACAGGATAGGGTGATTAAATTCACTTTCATTTCATTGTAATTTAAAAATGAAACGAAGCGCCAACATTGAGAATTGTTTTTATTTATGGCGTTGGATGTTGTACTATGTTGTAAAGTTATATATCACATATTTGGGTAAGAAGAGAAGGAATCCTAATGTATACGGCCATTAGGAAATGTGGCTTGCCATTTCCATGCCATTTCCTTGCCATTTTCAGTATATTCTACCTACCACAAGGCTTTGTTTAGGGTATGTTTTAGTCAGTGTCATCACAAAAGCTCATTCCTTTCTATGTCCAATTTATAGGGAAAGATGACACAAGTATTTCCAAAAAAAACCCCTTCTGCTTTTCATTAACAATATATAAATCGCCTGCCCTACCTCCACGTTTGCATATGCAATGGTCCTGTACAGCAGAACTGAACTGACACACGGGCGTTCCTGACGTCAAGGAAGGGCGAACCGGTTCTCTGCTGTTATTATTAAAGTCTAGATAAAATAATACGCAGCTGGCATTGTGTTTAAGTAGTTCTTAAAACACTACTTCTTAAAACAGGCTATCCACATAACCTTTAAAGCAAAGTAAGTTGTAAAGAGCACCAAGGATGAAAAATGCTAGATGTAAATAATGCCAAGAAGAATAAGCTCCTCTGTGCTAGACTACCTTAAGTGACTTGATTGATATGACAAAAGCAAGTGTTAGACAAGACAATATAAATGTAGAGCTTAAACCTATTAATCAGATTAAAAAACAACATGAAAAGCAGCACAGATTCACAGACTGAAAGAAAAAGATACAAAATGCAGCTATAGTTGGTCATCCTAGCAGGAAATTGGACAATAATAATGGGCAGTTACTGAAGACTGAATTATTGAAGAACGTATAGCAGCGGATCGGTGCTGATCATATAAGGCTCTTGTAACGGCAGTGCTAGGGATTTGGCTGGTACATACCTTTTGCAGTTGGGGAAGTGCTGGCTCTTGGGGTAAATAACCTATTTTCCCCATGCAGAATATATGATTCAGGGCTTCAGCTTGTGCTGTTTTACCAAGTTTTACTCTGAAATAGCATCTCCCAGGGTTATAATGTCCACGGAGCATCTCATTGGAGGTGGTGAGACACTGGAATAAGCTGTCCAGGGAAGTGGTGGAGTCACCATCACTGGAGGTGTTCAAGGAACGTGTGGACGTGGCACTGTGGGACACGGTTTAATGGGCATGGTGGGGTTGGGTTGATGGTTGGACTTGATGATCTTACAGGTCTTTTCCAACCTTAGTGATTCTGTGATTCTGTGATTGCCTTTTGAAGCCAGTATGTCCAGCTGTAGCAAGCCACAGGACCTGAACTGTCTCACCTGCGGGCTTCTGTCCATTACTTGGCCAAATTTCCCCTTCTGAGAGATGGAAAAATGAGGGAGCTGTTATGTGTAAAGTTTTGCCCCATTAGAGAATCCAGACTTGACCAAAACGCCCCCATCTTGTTCACATACAGGGTCAAGACCTGAACGGGGCCCATGGGCTGGATCTGGGAGTTAAAGGGGTGTGAGCAGAGAGGCTGTGGAGCATCACAGGACTCTGGCTGCCACGAGCTTGGCAGAGTTTCCTCTCAATGACTTTAATCTGCACAATGGTAACAATAGAGCTGTTTCAGGAGCCTTCCTTGCCTATGTGGTCTGTGTTGCAAAGTATTTTTTAAAATGTGTTTGCAACCATACTGCATGTGAGTAGGTTCACAGGTACAACAAGCGTTGCACAAGCAGCACGTTTCCCTGTACGCCAGCCACGCTGCAATTCATGTGTTTAGCAGCTAGAATAGCTGTTGTGCATCAGCGGAGGGGTTTCTCTGTGGGCAGGGTTGAAAGTTTGTGTTGCTCCAGGTCACAGCTCTTTGGGTCCCTAAGACCTGGAGGGAAGAGGGCGGTTGGTTTGAAACCACCCCAGCCTTTCAGGCATATCTGTTTCTTGTCTTTAATTTGCTCTGGATCAAACTCTTGCTCTCCTCTGATTTAAGCTATTTCTTAGAAAAGTGTTGTGTATCATGTTTTGGGAGATTAGCCAGTTTGCCAAAATTCAGAACAGAAGAGGCTGCTTCTCCTGTTCTCTAAAGTCAAATCAATGTTTGGAACTCAGAGAAATAATTAGGTAAGTAGTTTGTGAGTTAATTTCAGCCCCAGCATGTTAATATGTACTTCTGTTTTTTCCAATCTCCTTTTATGCCTTGCCTGAAGTCCTAATTGATGAAAATTCATTGAAATTATGAATAAAATAGAATAAATTTTTCATCTCCTGCATAGCTGGCATTTATGTCTCTTTGCTGTTGAGATACTGTGGAGGCTGAGTTTAATAAGATTTAACGAAGACACTTCCAGGGACAGAAATATGTTGGAAAATATGTTAGACAGCCTTAAATAGAATTTTAGCCTATGTCAAAATAGCTGTGTTAGGAAGAAAGCTCACGGGCAGCATCCTTCTTTGGGCCACTCCAAGGATGCTTGCTCTGCTCTTGCTCCCACCACGTGCAGCACCAGTCGCTGCCATGGCCACGTAGTCTCAGCGTCATTTGAAATGGGGCCTCTTTGGTCTTTCTCTTGGTTGAGAAAACCTCATTCTAGAGAAAAATAAACTGGCAGCTGCCATCAATGCTATTCAGAATAAGAGACTTGTCTCCCTACATTTTAAGATCTCAAGCCAGAAGACATTTAAGCACCAAACAAATCGATGAAGATTATTTACACGCTGAAAATTTACCACATTCTACAACAGAAAATAAAGCAATGAAAATCCTACATTTTAGTATACACGAAGGATCCATATCTGGCTTCCTTTTTTTCATTACTCATGAGCCATGCAAAACATAAGAATAATGTGTGAATGTAATTGCGAAATGATAGCATACAGGCAGGTTAGGCAGATTGTCCTCAGCTCTACTGTTATTTATACAGAAATAAAACTGTAACATAAACCTATGCATCACATTAAACTTAGTTTTGTTTTGGATAACGGATCGTAAAAATATAGATTTATCAATATACAGTAAGATATACCTCAGTGAAGCAGGTATGGATTTAGACATTAGGATCAATTGGCAATCAAAAGGAAGATCGGTGTTTAAAGAGCATTAAAAATGTCTGTATTATATTAACAACGGCAGGGAAAAAAGCAGATAAAAGCCCAGGAAACTGGTGGAGCTTTTTTCCCATTATAACAACATTTGCTTGAAGAGAATGAGGATACCTTGAAGCATGAATATAAAATCACTTATTTGGACTTGTAAACAATAGGATCAAAAACTAGAAGTTGTTTTTCATCCATAATAAATGACTAGTTTTATTCTAGGATATTGTCCAAAGGACAACTTTTACATCACTTTGAAAGCATTTTACAGCCAGTATAGCATAGGGCCAAGAGTGCAGGCTTACGGTAATTAAATATGTGCTTATTATCATCCAGTAAACACCAGGGTGAGATACTGCAACAGCAATAATTGTGCAGCCCTGATACGGCCGTGCCTATTTTCTGCGGATTCATGGTCCCGTGTTCAGAAGCACTTCATGTCCTTGCTGAGCTGCTGCCTACAGATTTTTCACGTATGGACTCAGTGTTGCCTGATGCGGCTGAGTTGATTTAAACCAGTGGAGCAGCAGGTCTGACTCTCGCTCACTCCAAGGCCATTTAATATGTGCAACCGATTCTTCAGTAAATCACACAAAACTTCCACTTTTTCCTATTACAAACCCCCATAATTAACTTAAAATAGTTCCTCACGCATCTCTATCACTTTGAAACTTGGTCGTGATTTGAATCTGCTCAATATTTAAGACCCAAATTAGAGGACAGCAATAATTGAAGCAGTAAAAAGACAGAGGACCAAGCTTACCTATTGATTTGCTGGAGATGAACAAAATAGGATTATTGTACCAAAAAGAGGAAAGCATGCATATATATCTCTATGCTATCTTACACCAGTTTCTTTAAGCACAATGTACTTTCTCAGAAAATGATTTTTTGAAGTAGCTATGGTAATACATAACCCATCTTTCTCTACAAGCATATTCTATTTCCATAACTTCCTTTGAAAATATTCTTCGTATCAAAACAAGTACTTAAAATACTTAAATAACACTAAGGCTCCCAATAGTGACTTTGGAGTACACTCGTTTTCTATTGGCAACCTACTTCACTGATTTCAACAGGGCTTTGTGAGGGCAGGAGTGGTATTTGATTGTGAAACCCCAAAATAATAGGAATAGTAATTATGGGCTAATCATTGTAGTCTGTAACTCTGACTATATGCCAGCTGATGTCTCACCTAGGACTTAGGTTCACTTTATTACCTACTTCACAGGCTCCAGTTACTAAAGAAATAATAATTCTATTTCTGGAGAAATAATCACAGAGCTTAGCCTTTCTTAAGTGTCCGAAATGGATTTATTTACAATCCAGTTATTCCATTTCTTCTATCATTAGAGATTTCACTTCTTAGCCATGCCCATCACCTAGCAGCAGTAGATAAGGGGGTCCCTCTGACAGGGCTCATGTAATGGAGTAGGACCGAGGTCCGTGATAGCGGCGCTGAGTAATTCTGCGGTGAAGGGACACTGCTCATCTGCCAGCAGCTCGGTGAGAGCGGCAATCAATCCACAGGAAGGCCTGCAATGTAAATCACTTCTATTTTGGAAATTTTTTTCATGCTCTGTACAGAATTGTAAAAGCTCATTATGGAAATGAAAAATTAACACACACTTAATTACATGCTTTTTCGAATTAAGCTATACACCATCAGGGACAGCGCACAACATACAAAGTAGCATCACCAGCTTTTTGGCATCCTTGCCCAGAAACGGCAATCAGAGCTGTGTGATAAATATCTTGCCTGTATTGGCACTTCTCTTCAAAGAGCAATGAAAAAAACGTGGGAACGGAGCAGAGGCACAAAGCCGAAGCAGCAGCCCTGGACTGATTTCTTGAGACCGGGCTGAGAAAGTTGGGAAACGTTTACACACAAGTGCAATGTCTTTTCTTTAAACCTGTTAGTGAGAATGGGTTTTGGTCGTAAGGACGATCTGACTGCACACCTGGTTTTCCTTCGTATGTCGGCCAATGTGTTTACTTTGCCTACAGCGTTTTCTTAATAAGCTCTAATAATGATTGAATTTGACCTTTATTTAGTGCCAAAAAAGGGACTTACCTGCAATCCTCTTATATGACTTTAAGCATTTCTGGAGCAATCATTTCTCTGTTGTGCCTCATAAAAGTATACCTTACTCAAAATGAACGCATGTTCTCACCTCCCCATGAAGATATATTTTCAAGAAAAGAGAAGAATTTGAAGTTATCTATATAAAATGAACAGAGAAATTCAGTCTATCAGATAAGCTCATGAAAGCCTGTCATGCATTCAAAATCTTCATGGGTCGTTTAATAATTAACTGGATTCTAAAAAGCTGGTTGATGTTGTTTTTTAGATCAAGAGCTTGTGCTTATTATAGGGACAGTTTAGTGTGTTTGTTTGTTTAGCAGTGTTTTAGCAGAGGAGTATAATACTTGAACACAATCTGTATTTTTCTTTCTTCCCTGTGCAAAGAAAAATGTGCGCGTTCATTAAATCCTTCACGATCAAACTGTTTCAAAGGCGGAATTAAAGGTCAAAAGCCTGGTTCTACATTGCCACGCACTGGGTATGGTAATTTCTGTCTGTCCAGAAGAATGACAACGTGGCTATAAAAACTTTGGCTTGGATACATCACAAGCTTACGCTGCATTGATAGGAATAACAGAAGAAAGGGAATACAGTGAAGAATAATGAAGAATGAGCTAAGCTTACAAAGTTAAGCCCACGGTACTTACTAGCTAAGAAGGTGTGATCATGCTTTATCCCATCCATCACTTGACAAAAATGCGAGCAGGCAGTTATTTACGGCAACTCGGGGGAGCTGGTGTAGACGAGCTCCTACCCCGACAATTATACTATACTTGGAGTGAAACAAGTAGTGTTTGGATGATGTCTTACACTGATGTCCACAACGACACCCGAAAAGCCAACCTACACCAGGGACACGGCAGGACCTCCACCCCAGGGCAACCGCAGCTCCCACCTGTAGAGACCTGGGGAACGAACCAGTCAAACACGGCCCCCATCTGACAGTCACCATATTGCAATATTTTTCTCCCAAAAGCTTCATTTTGCTGCCGCTAGCCCTGTAGAAGAGATAAATTTTAACCACAGAGGTCTGGTCTTAGAAACCTCATTTCTCTCTAAATATCTGTCCCGTTGCCCAGGTGATGGCTTTCTCCATTAGTGTTTAATAACTGCTCATGCATTTGAATAACAGCATTTTAGGAAAAAATATTTTCCAGTCTTTCAGCCAAAAGAAAAAAAAAGGCACCATCAGGAAAATTGCAGCAAATGAGTATTAGAGAGAACTTAACAACAACAAGCATTTAATGTTTTGCCTCCATTTCTGGTTTCCCGGTGTCCCTGGGATGGCCTCCTTCCCTGCGGCACACAGGAGTTATCTGACGTTCTCTGGTGAAGCATCTCCTACGGATCCTACTGGATCAGCCTCCAATGATCGCTCCATTTTATTATCAAGTCTCCGGAGTTTTCTCCTCTCAAGACAACTACTATTAGTCCCTTGCTTAAGGAGATTTCTTTAATTTATAGATTTCTAGAAATATTTATAAAAAAATTAATAACTAGAGTAAAAAAAGATTTGAAATACAAGCGCATTATTTAACTTTATTCTTTAAATATGAATGTTCCTATTTGCTAAAAAAGCCCCGAACATTAAATATCTTCAAGGAAAAAGAAGAACTCAGACAATATGCTAAGCTAACTGATGAATTACATTTAAAAAATTTATTGTAGATCATAAACTATATTTATCATCAGTGCGTGCTTAATCTGTGGTCTGTGTATATATCCCTTTAAGAAAGGTTTCCATTCACCGTAATAAGCGCTATTGTTGAAGACAAAAAGTACTAACCAGAAGTAGCTGAGTAAAAGGTTTTCACTGTAAAAGCACATTGAAGTGAGATATTAAAAGGCTGTCCTCCATGGAGAGAAAGGGACACCCTCTCTCTCGCAGGGCTCGGAGTGCAGCACTCGGGGGGCAGAAAAAAGCACCCTGGGGTGGCCGGGAGTAGGACTGAGTCCAAAAATGAAATCTCTATGCCTGGCTTTGTCCCCAGGTCACTGTTTCCTGATAAAGTGCCCTTCGTCTTGAAGGAATCCCGTCACTTCTCCGTTTCCCAATTTCCTATTTGTAGAAGCATTTAATTCCTTTAAGTGCACGGGAGTAGAAGGTAATATGCAAAATGTTGTTACCGTGAACACTTCAGCAATCCATCTGCAGGTCCTGGAAATACCTCCCCATTTCAAACGTAGCGATATCGAACAAGGAGGCAGGTTTAAATTATTTCTGTCGTATCAGCTTAGATCCTTATCTTAGCTTCTGTCATCAATGGACTTTATTAGTGTGGTCAACTATCGCTGCTCCTCTCTGCTTGTCGATCTGTGTATAGATATGATGATAAGCTTTGTAGGTCAAATAATTTACATTTTTAAGCACATTCTTGTGACTTTGCAAGAGGGGGGAAAATTTACAATTCTGACACACATAAGAAGGACATTGGTCTAAATTCTATGAAAGCTTCATGGTTTAAATTTTCTTTTTTGCGTATCTTTTATAGACTCTCCTTTGAGAGGGGCTCCTAGCCAGAATGCAACAGGACCCCGTGCTGTTCCTCTGCTCCTCAGCGCGACAGTCCCGGCATCACCGGGCGACTGCGACCCGTGCTTCCTACGGACTGCACCCGTCGGTAGTGACTGCTTCGTGAAAAAGGGTCGGAAATATATTTCTGTCAAAATAAATTGTGGAGTGCATGCTAGGGCAAAATGCGTGACAGTGAAATGTGATTTAAAAGTGTCAGGCTTGATGTGAAATGATAGAATGAGTGTGTGTTTTCTCAGGAGAGCATGTCATAGCTATGGTTAAGGAAATGATGAACTGTATTTTGAAGAATACTCATCCCTTCTTTTAAATCAATGTGGAAAGAAAAGCAACCCCCTTCTGGAGATTATTCCCTTCCCAGAAGCTGTTTACATAAGAAAAATGCATCAGGAATCAAATTCCAGGGGAACTTTTTATTCCGATGGGGATTTTTCCTCTAGTTTAGTAAGCAAGAAGAACTGTGTATCTCATGCAGAAGTTATATAAATACTGGTCAAAATGAAGAAGGGATGCCTTCAAAAGCCCATAATTGAATCTCACACATAATTGCATGCTCGCTGAACCTCAGGCTCACGTACTGCTGCCTTGCATCTGCAAAAGAGTTCAGCCTCCCTTAAGTCTCGTGTGGGAGGTCTGCGGCAGTCGTGCATTGCACGCTTGCACACGCCAACTGAAGAGCCTCTGCGAAGTGGCACACAAAGCCTTTGCCAGAGGATCCGTCACGTCGCTCCGGTTCCCCACCTTTTCGCTGGAGTGCCGTGCCCGATTCTCATACCGGCTGTGAAACCCATCCCAGCTCCCCCGGTCAGATTTTGTGCTACAGCACATAGCTTATTATTTTCAGACATTCCTAATACATGCAACATGAGGAAAAACTGGGCAATGGCAGCTAATTTAATGGGTTTGGGGTTTTCTTCCACGTAGTGCGTTTTGTCTGAAGCTCCAGAATATTCACCCCTTGGGAGGAAAAAATGAAAAATTGAACTATTTAAATGAACTACTTGGATGGTGAAGAATATTCAGGTCTATTGATATGTTGGTTGGTTCTTACACACAGTCGCATATTCACCAACTCCTACATGCGTTCCCATTTTACCCTAAAGCTGCCCTTTGACAGATTTCCCTAGCACTCCCCCACTTCCAGCAGCCACCTCTCAGTTCTACAAATACTATTTGCACTGTGATATTTCCAGGTCTGTAGTTTATCTACTTTTCACGTACTGTTTGCTTAGATGATTTCCCCACATCCATTTATGTCACCCTCCAGTACACCTGCATGGAAAGGCCCCGTGCTGGGGGTCAGGGCAGAAGGGAGCCCCGACTCCATCCCTTCCCCTCCGGCCAAGCCCACAGCAGCACGCACAGCCCTTTCTCCCTGCTGCAAACGGGGCATCTCCTAGAGCATCCCAGGAGCAAACCTTGACCCCACGCATCTAGGAAGGGAACACAATATTGCACATCAGGTTATTTATAAGCAAGAAATATCAACAGAAGAAGTTTCTTTTAACATATGGTTACCTAAAACTTCAGATTTGTAACTTTGTTCCACTTTTCCAAGTAATAAAACAAAAAGAGTATTTTAGGGTTATATCATTCGACACCAGGGGAATAGACAGAATACAGAGGAAAAATTACAATCTTTTTTTCTTTAGTGTCCCAGATAATGTGCTTTCATCTTGCTGACAATTTTTACGACACTTTTCTTCCTTGTTTCTTGGGAATGGGCAAAGGAACATCACAATCCGAGGAAGGACTCCATCATCATCTTATCCTCCTTACAGGTCTTTCTTTGTTTCTTGTTCTCATCGTATAACATACCTATTGCAAAATTAGTCTAGGGCTTCAGGCTGCCTCTCTCTATTATAACCGTTAGGAGACTCTGATAGAGCCTAATGTATCTCATTTCATGAGAAATACTAAAAGGATTTTTTTGCCACGTCCATAATAATTTTATTTGTGTGAGCATCAAGTGAAGGTGATGAAGCAGAGTGAAATAGTGAAGGGACATTAAAATTAATATTATTTTCCTCTGTGCAGCCAATAGTACAAGGTCTGGTTTGGGGGACCCTTCCTATTAGGTTTAGGAAATATAAACTTCATCACTCTGTAAAATATTTCTGGTTACTTTGAGTAAAATATATAAAAGCTATTTTAGCTTTTGTCCTTTAAAATAATTTTTTAAACCCTCTAATGTCAGCCAAACACAAGAACAGTCAGAGTCCTTACTCACACTTAAAAAGAACTGAAGCCTGATGACTTGAACATGTACATTAGAGATTCTCCGGCAATTTTATGGTTCATATATCTTTCATTCAGCAGAGTGTTAGCTGTCTGTTCCTCTTCCTGGAAATAGGAGGAAAAAAGAATAGAGCCAACTTAAACACCAAGGTAGGGGGAAATAAATACTTTATGAATTGGCATCCATATTTGCCAAGAAGTGAATTATTTCTTACATCTTAAGCTAAAATGAAAGTTGGGTGAGGGAGTAGAGCTGGTAGGACTTTGATATTTCTTCTGGTGCTCCTATCCTGTATTGATATCTACTGCCTTTAAGCATTGACTCACCCCCACTGAATGCCCTCACTCAAAGAGAATTCACAGACGTTTCCAGTCTTGCCCGCTGGCAGCAATGCAGTGACCGAGCACTAACAGCACCCACCCAGCCAAGGTTTGCAGTATTAGTCCCCATCCCCATTTCATGGAGCATGCCTAAACCACTCCTGGAGTAGACCATGGAAAAGGTGCGATTTCCAACATGCTTATGCATCATGGATGCTCGACCAGTCTTTTGAACTTGCTTTTTATGGTTGAATACATCCAGCGGTTGAAAGTTATGGTGTAGAGGTCTTGCCTTCTTGATGGAAGGGTGCAGTATCTTCTGGCCAAAGACACAGTCCAGGTACGGAAGGAAGGAGTTAGGGAGAAATCCATGGTGCAAAGACCTAGGTGCTAAGAGCTCGTCGGCTGTTGTTCATTACACAGTCGCAGCTGCTGGTGTGGCCCCTCATGGTAGATACTTCTGCATTTAGGCAAGTACCGGGTACAATGGATTAATGCACTGTAAATTTTACAGGTTTTCAGAAAAAAAATGTCCTCCGTCTCCCCACCCTTATATCTGTATGCAGAAGAGGAAGAAAATCATTCTATTATTAAAGGAAAGCAAGAAATCAACAGAAGGGAATTGAAGGGACAATTATAGATAAGTTCAATAGGTGTGTATGCAATACTGAGATAGAGTAATGCTATAGTCAGGAAAACAGAGATTTTATGTCCCCTCACTTTTCTTCCGAGATCTTGCCCGTTGTTACAGTGGTTTATTGCTAATGTCGGATTTCGCTAGAATAAATTCAATGCAGCTTTTGCAATGGTTTTATTTGTAATACCTTTCTTCAGTTACAGACTGCAAGATTAGACCTAATTTTTCAAATACTATGTGTAGATTTGATTTAACAAGGTGTTTTGCTCTGAATTTGCTTTAGAAGGAGACTGTAATGTATTTGGAATAACTGTACAATCTGAGAATAGCACAAACATTTTGCAGTTTCACTGATCCTGGTATTTTATTGCATATGAGCTGTACCCCTGAAGGAGATAAGGGATCCAAGCTTTCTGTGCAGCCAGCTTTAATGAACAAGTTCATACCTTTGGAAGGGCAAATGCTCTATGAGGCAGTACGACTGCAAACTTTTCAGAAATGCTGACGGCATTTGGTGACGAAGATCTGAGTTAGACATTTGACAAAAAAAAAAAATCCTCTCTTAAACCTTTCAAGTGAAGAGGAATCTTGACGATAAAAAAAAAAGAAGAAAAAAGACACATTGCTCTCCACGTGATACCCGAAAACATCTGCCATCTCCTGGGGGCTCGAGGAGAAAGAGAAAAGAAGCTCATGAAATATAAAATTACCCTGGAATCCATATTAATGACTACAGCTTTTTTTCCAGTGGGCTCCACTGTACTCTTCACCCTGCGCTTTACGTTGCTGCTCAGGCTCCCCGGCACTCAGAGACAGCCGAGGAGTTGTTAAAAGCCCCGTGGCAGCACAGTTGTCTCTCCTTCACAGGAGTAAATCAGCAGCCATGGCATGTCTGGAGAAATTGCAGGGTTTGCTGCAGCAGGAGAGGATATATCGCAGGGCTGGTGCTGTGCATAAACCCTGCTGTGTAGCTCGTACAATGGAATCACAGAATCACAGAATCATTAAGGTTGGAAAAGACCTGTCAGATCACCAAGTCCAACCACCAACTAACCCCACCATGCCCACTAAACCATGTCCCACAGTGCCACGTCCACGCATTCCTTGACCACCTCCAATGATGGTGACTCCACCAAAAGAGACCCTCTTTGGACACCCTCCCTGCACAGGGGGCCAAGACAGTAACGTTTTCAGCTTTGGATTCTTCTGTCGGGTCCATCCCTCAGCAACTTCCAGTTTCCCGTGAAGGAAGTTTTAGATGCAGATGCGCTGTCTCACTGTCCCAGTTGGGAGGCTGATTTTTTTTCCAGTCATCTAGTACCTCTAGGGAAGCTTTTTGTCTCTGGAGGTTTAACCAAACCCAAGGGAAATTAAAAAGAATATAGTTTCTCCTCGTTTAATCTTATTTTACTAAAATATCTACAGATGTGGAGCTGTGTGTCCCAGATAGCGCATCCATCATTCTCCTTTTGCTTGGATAAAGTTTGCCCTTAGGGATTCCAGGAAATAAGTCTTAAAACTATCAAACCTAGCGTCATCTGAAATGATGTAGTTTGCGAGTTCCAAATCAGTAAGAAACTTCAGCTTCCTTCTTGTTTTGCTGCAGTTTAGCTAAGGATAAAAAAGGTGCTTTGAAACTATTCAGATGAATTTTAAGCTCCACTGAAGCTCTGCGCTCTCCCATTTGGGACTTCCACCCGTGGGACGCACATGCAGGAGCAGCGCTGCCTTTCCTTGTCGGTGTGCATGGATGGGGATCCCCCGCCGCTCTCTCATTTTCTGTACAGGATTGCTCAGACTCACTTTTGCATCGACCAAACCTGTGCGTCTCCACGTGAAAAATTTACCCTTGCCCAGGACCTGTACACCAAAGGAGAATCCCATCAAAGCAGAATAGAATTACCATATCCTGGTAACCAAGAAATTAAAAATCCTTATCTTCCACCTTTCATCGATAGCTGACAAATGCTCTGATACCATTTAAAAGGGGGAAGAATGAAATCCTCCAGCCTCTTTGAGGTGTAATCCTGTAAGTGGGAAGTCCAAATTGTTGGGGGCTTTTGGGTGTGGGGTCAGGGGAAAATGGGGTTGTAATGTACAAGGAAAAAGCCATAATAAAGTTGGAGAAATACTGTCTGAGGTCTTTTTGCTTGATTCGGATGGCCAGCGAACTGGGGAAGAGGTGTTTTTTCATGTTTTAGAATAGCTCTCTCAACAGCCTCCAAAAACATTGAAACAAGATATTGAACTAATGGATTCTTTGAAGATGCAACGGGTGCCTGAAGAGAACCTGCCATCGAGCAATGACAAAACTGCTAGTTATTTATCAGAAAAATAAACATACCTCAGCTACCTCTGGCGAGTCCGACCAGGACAGAACTAAGTACATACTCTGAAGCACTCTTTCCCCTGCTCCTTCAGTTCGCAGTTACCTTTCCTTCTGTTTTCTTTGAAGGTCGAATAAAGCATCAGGTAAGTTTTGTTTTCTGATTCAAGTAAACAATACAAAGGATTAGATTGTACAAGCACAGATTTTCTTTTTTGTGCCTGTTTGGACATCTCAGATAAGCCCCAGGAACTGCCTGCATGCCCTGGGATGAGTGCGCAGATCTGTGGGCACGACGACAGCATCGTCCGATCTTGACTGTGGGTGGGCTCCTCCCAGACCCACCTTCCGATTTTAGCTTTGGGGTAAGTACTTGTGCACATTTCACAGAGGAAACCATCTCTACCTACCTTGCATTCCTGTCTGTGATAAATGACCAAAGAACACAGTTCTAGCAGTTTGCATGGCAGCAAAGATATAATCTCAAATACTCAGAATGGATAAGAAAATACCAAAATAACGCTGATCAAAAAAAAAGCAGGGAAAAAAGTCCTGAAATTTTCCTGCTTTCCCATCAACCCTTTTATGTATACCACTCACAATGTTCTAGCAATTTGCATGGCAGCAAAGGATATAATCTCAAATACTTAGAATGGATAAGAAAATACAAAAATAGCGCTGATAAAAAGAAAAAAAAACACCAGGGAAAAAAATCCTAAGATTTTCCTGCTTTCCCATCAACCCTTTTATTTGTACCACCCATAATATTGTCTATCTGTAAGAAGATACCGGCGTAACGAAGACAGAACCTGTTAAGTAGAAGCTGTACCACTGCTGCCGACGCTACGCCGTGTGGGATTTCCTTGCTCTGCTGAGCACGAGGTGGGACAGCCTAGTTAGGAACCTAGAAGGTTACTACAAAAACCAGCTTTGAGGCTCTTTTTCTACCTGTTCCTGCCCCTTGCCTGGTCCCACAGGGCGGTTATCCCTGCCTTCCCCAGTTCAGGCTGAGTTTCTACTAACTCTAACGGAGCGGGGAATCCAGCCCTGTGAATGCAGCCTGCAGTGATGTGTCGCGGGCAGCAGGTATCCTTTCACCCGACAGACATTTGCCTGATATTGTCATAAAATACTTAAAGATGACAAAGGACCAATTATGCTGCTGCATACAGCCCGAGACAGCACCATTTGTAAAAAAGCACTAAGGTGCTGGGTGGGAAACGGGAGGAAGAAAAGACGGAGAATAACAAGTGTCAGGTGTAGGAAGGGAATTTTCAGGCAATAGCACAATTTAACCTTGCTAAATTTGATGGATTTATGACTTAATTACAACTGACCAGGACACGGACACTCATACCAAAGGTCAAAGTGAGGCAGTGCCACGACATGGGACAAGGACAACCAACAGTCATAGTTCAAGAAAGGAAAAGCCAAAATAAGTTATACCAGAGAAAAGCTCTCCTTACATGTCCAAAAGTCACGATTAAAATAGTAGCTTGGCCATGTCAGAGAGCATAATACAGTTGAAAATGTGTTTATTATGAAATTGTGACTGAACCCATGCTTTGGGACGCAAACTACTGAAGGACCAATCCAAAAATTTTTTTTCTGGGCATATTCATTATTGGATACTTTGTGATTGATTTGTTCAGCATTCAAAATGTATTTTTAATTTATTCAAATGTCAGAGAAACCCCAGAAAATCCATCCACTGACCTAGATATTTCTGTTCTCAAAACTGAAATTATGCTTTCACTGATAAAAGATGAAAAGCAATTTACTGTTTCTTGAACTTAGCCGTATATAATAGATGACTAATTATTTTAAAATGTATTAAGTTTAAGCACCTTTTCACTTCCCCTCTAAGGTCAGGAAGGCTGTCTGTTATGTTGGTGATAGTATACAGAACAAGATACATAAGAACCTCTCTGGCAAAATCGCCCTGAGGTTCCTTTCTTTCCAGCTGGAGCAGCTTTCTTCTCCTAAAATGAAAAAAAAATTAACAGTCGTTTCCCATTCATCCACCCTTGCTATTTTGGGATTTTTATTTTTTTTTAAGATTTAAAATGCATTGAAACAAGCTCATGTGGATTTCTGCTGAAGTATCAACAAGAGCAAACACAGATCTTTAGGCTTTTCAAAAGGATAATAAGCCAATTTATATGGAATAATAGTATTACAGAATTGGTTATATTGCTGGACTGGGAGCATGATATAGCTCAAGGGAACAGATAAAACTGCTCTCTAATTCTCTGGAAAGATCCAGGGTCATCAGCTGGAATAGGACAGGCTTTAACATCTGTGTCTGGCCATGTAACATAGGGACGATGCTAGAAAATAACTGCAGATCTTGCAGTTTTCAGGACAATCCTATTCAATGCGTCTGCTGTAGCACTCCCACTGAAGTGAATTTGTATTCTGCAGAAAGTTTCAGCAAACAATTTCATGCCCTGCAAAACGTGCGGGAATCGGAGAGCTTTGTTACCGACCGTGAGTCCCCAGCGCTGCCCAAGGCGATGAGGGTGGGGGGTTTGGGGCTACAGAACCAGGGAAGGTGCCAACGAGCGCTGGCGTTTGGCTGACCAGGTTCTGCCACTTCTTGCAGATCTACTGGCATGTTGGACAGGACACTTCCTATCTAAAAAGGGTCTTGAATTACTGCCCGGTGACATGGATGAATTCTCTCCGGCTCCATCAGCCGCACGCTGCCCACCCGCTCGGCTTACCATGGGATCCATTAAACCAAACTCTAGGGAACTGCAGGTCAAGATTTTTTGTTATTTTCCTTATGGGCAAGGGAGTAGAAGAGTTGCAAATGGATATAATAGGTGGAATCCCCCTTAAAATCTGAAAGAAAACCGAGTCGGGCAAGCATGCAAAATAGGTTCTTAGAACATCTGTGCATCAAATATATTTATAAAAACTGCTACAGTCAATCTTTTCCAGCTGAGTGTTCTGCAGTTAAAATATATATCATATTACAGTAACTGTTAGAGGAAACAAGCAAAACATTGTGTTGTCTAATGAAAAGAAACGTCAAGCCTTAAACAAAAAAAAATGGTACTGCGTACTGTTCCATCTCAAGACAGTAAAAATTCACCAAAGCAGTATATGGTATAAGGCCATTAGCTGAACTTGCATTACTGCTCTCTTTCAAAACATTAAATAGGTTAATACAAACTAAAGTATTTCTTACAACTAGTGATGATTTTATACGTTGATGTTTTTATATCCACACGCACTTCGGTGACATATCTTGCTAATTATTAGCCTAAACAGGACTTATGGGTTGGGGGACGGTGTGACAGCGTTCAGTGTCATCAGACTCATGAAAAGCCGGTAAGAATATCTCCACTATTCTGCCCAGCAACTTCAGCTATATATAGAGCAGAAGGAACGGGATGAAAGTCTGGAAGGGACCAGACGAATGCATCTCCTCATTCAGCAGTTCCCGGAACTCCACAAATTCAGCCAGGTCTTACGGCCCTTCCCGTAGCATTGTAGCCACGCCGTCGAATGTTAATTGATGCATCTATAATTGTACCTAATTACTGACACTGAATTATTTAGTCTAGCAAGAGGGAGCATAAGCAGAAGTAATGGGATTAAATTAAGACAGGGAAAAATTAGGTTGAATATAAGGGAAAATTCTCCGGCAATGAGATTCATTAGGATGGGTCCCAAGGGAAATGTTGGGCACTGCTTTGCTTCAGACATAGAAAATTAAGTTAAACCCATATTCATGAAATTACCTAGATAATTTGGTACATCTTTTCCATTTTTAAATTATTGAACTCTTCAGCAACTCTAACTGCCGAACAAGTTTTTGTAGGCAGTTCAGGTGCCAGCCAACCTTACCAAGTGATGTCTCTGAAGAGATGGTTGCCCTCAAAGCACTTCCATGAGAGCAGACCCTGTACTTATTCAAAGCGAGTTGTACTTAAACTTTACTGTAAAGCTAGCGACGCTTAACCTGTGGTTAAGTAGTGCTTAAACATTCCCCAGGGTGGCAGTTAGGAGGTAGATCGCTGTTTTCCTATTCTGGATTATAATTATCTCCTGTTCTCCCAGATAGAAATATGCGATGGCAGGACACGAGGAGATAGGAGACCCCTTTTAGAAGAGGCATCTTTAGTGCCTGCTCTTTCATCTCCTTTTATCATTTGACCTATGGGAAGCTAACTGTAACAAGCTACCAGAAGTAACCGCAAGCATAATAAGACATATGCAGAGCGAACTTTTATCATGACATGATTAATGATGTTTTAAAGTGCTGTGAGTGGCAGGAAAGGTGAAGGAATCTGAACCAGGGAATGAAGAAGACATACCCTGCTTATTACCTTTTGTAATGCCACCTCAAGGCAGGCAAAGAAATGTGAACCTTCACAGCCTTATTCGCTGTAAATCCTAAACATGATTCCTATTAGAATTGCGTTAAAACTTCAATGCAATGACGGGATCTCAGAAGACAGATAAAATAACCCATGTGGCCACTGAGGCTTGCCACTTGAATTTATCTTCATATATTTACGTTTAACAGCCGACGAGTTTTATTTTAGCCTTTCTGGCATTCAAATTGCACGTAACCAGCCTCAGCAGAAATTGGGTGTGCCTCGGGGGGGGAGCTCAGCCAGCCCTCGCTGCCGGCAGAACATCGGCTGGCTTCCGAGCTAGTCCCAGGCTGCAGATGAGACGATGCCCACTCCATGAATCAGCAACACTCCTCAGCGCGATCGGCACCACGTCACCGCCTGCACACTCCACGGCACGTGGCAGACCAGGATATTTCCAGAGTTAAACCATAATATCTTGCCCAGCTGAAAGTAAAGGAAAATCTCCCGTATTTTGGAATGAAGTTGCAACTAAATGGGAAAGAAGCCAAACTCAACAACAAACAGAAAAAACCTCATTGATTTTGTGTTCTGCAAAACTGTTAGAAGCTCGGATAAAAATAGGGAAAATATTTCCAGGTCTTAAACATTCACATAGCTATTTCTGCATAATAAATACCCATTATTCTTTGTTCCTCTACATTTATGGGTATGTCAGCAAGCAAAAGTAACAGTAAATCTTTTGTGTTATTTGTATTTCATAATATTTACAAAAAAGAAAGGAAGACATCTGAATTCTCAGTACGCGTTGAATGAGTTAACATTTCCTTTTCTTGAGTCACTGACTTCTGCTTCCCCGTAAGCTGAAATACAGCAAGGTGCGTCACTTTTTGAGATATTCTGCACACCTCTTCATTTACAAAGAGCAAGGCTTTTCAAGGTCCAGAATGTGCTTACAGACTTCAGCTGCTCAAATCCTTTCATATCTTTTCTCACAACTTCTCCTGATCAATTAGAAAGCCAATTTAAAGAGCCTTTTTTTGTCTTTATTGATGATCTTTAGCATAACAGCATACTCTCTCCATTAATCCCCAGTAACTCATTTTTCAGCGAACACCACCGATGTTGCGAAGTTATGCGATCTATGGCTATTTTCAGAACTTATTATTCATTCTACCTCGTACAGCACTGAGGACTGCGTTGCCCCGTAACCACTAACCTTGTGTACTGTAATTTAATTGCAGTTACGTGGGGTTGGACGCACTTCTCGGAAACTGGCTCTCACCACTGAATGGCTTTGCCTTTCATCTTCCGTGAAGATGAAGCTCTGAACTATCATGCGCAGATTCCCAATGGGCTGCACTAGGAAAGATGAGTGGAACAGAAAAATCTTCAAAGATAGCTAGTTTAAACTCTAGCAAACTTGCACCTTTTGTTTTCTTGCCCATTTTCTCTCACTCCTTTTGTGTAACTCTTTGTAAATGCTTTAATTTCCAGTTCAGTTCTTTTTTCCCCACGTGTAGTGGAAACCTGGCATCCACGAGTGGTTTCCTGACCCTATATTAGGTGCTCCCATGGCTCATGTGGGCAAAATCTAAGCAAAAAATAGGTACAAAGCTCATATATCACATAGAGCAACCTATGTGGCATGCCAGCTACAGGTAGGCACCTTTCCAAATATCACTCGTTTCTTTAATCCACAGTCCCAGAACTATTTAGATCATGCGTGTGGGTATGATGGAATTCAACCAAACTCAGCTTCCCGCAGCTTTTATTTCTCTTTTCTTTCCCAGCCGGGTCCTCTACACATGGAGGCTGACAAAAGGTGAGGGAGGATATTTTATGGCACTGGTTTCTGTTGCTGAGTGGGTACAATTCGATGCCAACGAAGTCATTGGGAAGATTCCCACTGAATCCACATGAAGCTACGGTTGTAACTATACCAAAAACTTTTTTAAGGGCCACTTCATGGATCTGTGTCGTAGGGATGCATGTCTCACAGGACGGCTGAACTGCGTGCTGGAGCTTTGGCTCACTGGGGGAGATTCCCACTGGCACCAGGGAAACCAAGATTCCACTTTTGCTTCTCAGCTCTGCTGAAGTCTATTTAAATGGACTCAATAAAGTGCATATATCCTTCTAACATCTAAAGGAAGCTATGAGATCAGGTGTGAAACTAATTATGTAATCAGAGGAACAACAATCAAAAACTTTAAATCCTTATTTATTTGCTCATCTGTTAAGAAGAGTGCTCAAATATCAAGAGTTACAAATATCTCTGTAATTTTATCTGGTGTTGTTTGTACAATATTCTGACTAAACAGTAACAAAGACTGCAAAGTATGATGTCATTCTGTGTCACACCTGTAGTGTGTGGGAGGGAATCAAGGGATATTTGCTGCTTTGAGAATGCTAAGCCCGCTAACTCCCCTGATAATGGATTTAATTTTTCCAAAACTCAAAATGTCACAAAATAGCATTATAATATTATGCAGTTGTTCTCAATAAATATTTGCAAGTAATTTAAAGATACTACTTCAAAATATAAATACTTATACCTTGAAATAAGGCAGTCAAGACTTGAGAGACTTAATTTCCTAGGCTGATTACTAAAACTGACTTTATTTTCACATTAGTCTGTACAGGATCATGCTTTTTTCCTCCCCCGTTTTCTCTTTCTCTCCTGCCTACTAGAAACCAGTGAATGTATCGGGATTCTAAGAGCGTTTTGCAGAAGAACTGATGCAATTTTTAAAACCTGCAATTTTGAAAACCCAAGGACGGGGTTGTGTAGTGTGTACGTACATCACTGGTGACCTCTATGGCCAACCAGCACAGTCCCAGTGGCCTTACTGCTTGATGGCGTCAGAACAGCTGGAGTTTTAACAAGCTGTGATGCTCTCATTTCAGACCTGTCCTGAGAAGTTTTTTTCGGGATCAGAAGAAAATTTTGGACTATGCTAGCACAGTTCATAATCTGAGGCCTGAGATGGAACCTGAAGAATGTATTTCTCATTTTGTGTTCAAAATTGAATTAGCGGTTATTAGCATACAATAATTCTGCAAGCATAAAAGATGGGTGAGGAAAGATAAAAGAACTATGTGCAAAGTTACAGTTTTCAAATAAAAGAATGTGCTTAACCACCATTTACCATCATACCAGTAGGTCTCTGCTTTGAAGGATCTGTTTAATTATCTTCTTTGTTTAAACCCTTGAGGGTGTAAATTCAAGCATATTTTAGGGAAGAGCGCTCCCAGAAAATCAAAAACTTCTGGCAGAAAGTCAATTCTACTTGTATTTTTAATGTGCTGTGATGCAATTCTCAAAACTATAGTTACTGTGCTGTGGTTCCCACCAAAACATCCATCCTGAGGGTTAACAGAGTAGGGCTGAAAAACTTTGTCTCCGGCAGTGCCACGAGAGGGTTATTTGGATTCCAGCTCCATAGCGAACACGGTGCGGGGCAAGCCCCCTGTCAGCAATTAAGAAATAATGAATTTAACATAATAATGGATATTGATTAGTGACATTTATTTCTGATACAATGAGAAGAGTCAGCAAAAGGCAGAGATGATGAAACTAATTATAGCCCAAATAATCCACTGAAACAAAGTCAAAGCAGTCATCTGAACTAACTAAGCCTGGGACAAAGGGGAGCAGCAATACCCACAGCCACACAGAAGAACTCCAGTGGAGAGGAAAACTCTGTTTAACCTAAGCCTGAGTTTTGTCATAGCAAAGGTGGCCAGATCAGGCTCGCACAGACTCTTTGTACCTTTGTATCTTGCCCTCCTTCCCATGTGGGGCCATTGCTGATCTTGCTAAATGCTCTATTCAACACAGAATCACAGAATCACTATGGTTGGAAAAGACCTGTAAGATCATCAAGTCCAACCATCAACCCAACCCCATCATGCCCACTGTGCATGTCCCGCAGTGCCACGTCCACACGTTCCTTGAACACCTCCAGTGACGGTGACTCCACCACCTCCTTGGGCAGCCTGTCCCAATGCTTCACCACTAACGGGGTGTACATCGTGCTTCCTGTCTTTTAGCACTTGTCTTAAAAAATCAACCTACAAATTAAGTCTGGAATCTGCAGGGCAGTTTTGCTGCCAAGATTTTGGGAGAATGACCCGTATCTGAAAGAGTCAAAGAGGTCACTGAAATTGGAGACCCTTCTCCCCTGGAGGGGCTGGAAGAGTAGGAGAAGACTGACTGACGGAAGTGGAAACTTCTGATCCTAATCAGAGGGAGAGTGAGGGCAGGGTGATCTGACCTGAACATGTGCACTGAGGAAAGAAGGCAGCTTCAACCAGGATGAAAGAAAAAGGAGGAACGCTGCAGTTGTGCTTCCCGTGAGCCTCGTCTGTCCTTGGGCTCTATCCTTTCACCAGTATTACATTCAACCACCTTAGTTTCAATCTTAAAATCTAATATTCCTGAATACAGGATAGAATGATAGAATATTCCTTGCAATGTTTTCTTTTAGTGTCTTTATAAGCGTCTGTCTCATTAGATTTGCTGTTACTAGTGGGAAGTGTTTTCCCCAACACGCTGCAATGTCTCATTCAGCAGGCCACAGCGGCGATTGCTGTTCTCCCACTGGAGGGACAAAAACATCATTTATCAGCTCTGTCATTGACTGGATAATACTGGTTGCACATAATATTTTTAATTCTGGATTTTCCTATAACATATTAAGCCAATATTTTTTAATAACCTCCTCGTTTATGTACTTAAAGAGGAGCTATACAGAGGAGATATGACAAGGATTTATTTATTTGTACAGCATCCACATTTTTCTGATGTAGTCCACGAAAATCTCAAATAAATTATTCCGGAGATTGTTAGTCAATGTTTTTGCTGTTCTAATTAGACTTATGAAATACGTAAAATATCATGTTTTATAATGAAAAAATGTTTTCCACATTCGCAAATGGACTTATTTTACATATAGAAAGACATAAAGTCTGTAAGTTTGAAAGGTTATTAAGCTTCCATTAAAAAAAAAAATATTATTACGGTACTCTCTGTGCCGTATAAAGTAGAAGCATATATTGCATGTGACTGCAATAAAATTACATGCTGAATTAAACATGTACTGCTGCAATATTCTAGTCCTCTATTTTTTAATTTTAATGTGGTCCCTAGTAGAGTAATCAAAATACAGATGAGCTTTCAAACGGGAAAGCCCATGAAGAGTGAGATATAGCGGTGAACCCGGGGAGGAGGTACGTCTGCACTGCGTGACTTCCTTCAGTAAACAACTGGCATCTCATGTCATTTTTCCCTTATAATTCCCCCAATTGTCCAGAACTTGGAGCCTCCTGTCTGAAGGGGAAAGAGAGATAGTCCTCGCTCCTTCGTGGCACATGTGGCAGGAGGGATTGCTACCTTATTTTCAGTGAAATCTCACTGGAGAACCAATTTAAGTAACTTTGGTAAAGAAAACCTCCGGGACTGTGTCCATGACAGTACAGTTTTTCAGCTGATGATGAAAGTTTTTCATTTTAAAACTGCAACAGCCACACAACATTTTGTTGCAGGCTTTGAAATAAGAGATGTCGGCGCTTGCCAGTAACCGTGTGCCAGACTTTGTAATTCTTTCACAGCCATAGGAAAGAAATGTTCAAGAAACTCAACTTTCATTCCCAAAAGATCCCCTTTGTATGTGGGTAGTAGCAATCTCTCACTTCAAAATTAATACTTCTGGTATCTTTGAAGTTACAGCTAATTTTCTACAGATTCTTTACTAGGCATTTTCGGATGTACTTGCTAGTGGTGAGAGTCCTCATGGGACAAAGAGACATTATAGGAAATATTAAAAAAAAAAAAAGAAAGGATAACTCTTTTAAGATGAAATAAGTTGAACAAGAAAGGAATAAGTCTGTTATCTTCGGAAAGAATCAAGATGCTTCCTCAAACACCTAATCCCCTGCACTTCCTTGAAAAAGATATCAAGGCTAAACCAAAGTATTCCGATTTTCACACAAAAAGCAAAAAAATCCCCTATTTTGCTAGTAGGCACCTTGTGGTTTTTTGAGGTTAACAAAGACCTGAAACAATTTAACTGCATTACAGTTATGCATATTCATAAAGATATGCTGAACAGATAACACAGCAAATGATTTAATTGAAAAATCAGCCAGTGTGAATGTATTTTCCTGTGAATCATGGAAATGCGACAAGATCTGTTCATTAATATAATTTCATTTATTTGACATTATTCTTGTCACTTAATATAACCTTCATACAAAGAGTAAAAAATGGAAATTACCACAAAAGTAAAGAGAAAAAATAAAAGGAGACAAATAGAAAAGGAAAGAATGTCCCTGGAAAATGTAAAAGAATATAGGTTACATTAACTGCTAATAGGAGAAAAGAAATACAATGAATGAGAAAAAAGCAAACAGAATGCAGAGATAAAGAAAAGAGAAAATGGGGAGGGAAAAAACCTAGGACATTCAGAAAGTGCTTAGCACTCGTAAGAGTAAGGCAAGAGCTTCGCAGCACGCCAAGCTATCCCGGAGGCCAGAGCCTTCACCAGCTTTTGGCCTTGACATTTTTTACTTTTACATTGTACTTTTATATCCTTTTCTTTTAGACAGAAAGTGAATGAAGATCCTCAGTGAGTCTGACCAGCACAGTCCCATGAACTACCTGCAGCTAGAAAGAGATGCTCTTTGGTACCAGCAGAAGATCTGGCCCTAGTGATGAGCAATAGAGCAAAACAGATTAAGGGTAATGCACTGCCTTCTTCTGAGCTGGTATGAAATTCCTATGACTGCGCTGTGGGTTTCATTTTCTTGGTTAAAAATGACGGTTATGGAAATTTCGGTAGTGGAAGCACCAAGCCGGTATCAGCTGGGACTAAGGAGAATTACCTTCTGTTCAGGAGTTTGTTTGATGTGGCACAATTTTTTATACTTCATTTCCAGACTTGTTCAGTGGGTAAAATGGGTGGCAACTGTATAGCCTTTCATTAGGAAAGTAGCTTTTCTGAAAATCAAATGGAAATACGATGGTATGGAAAGACGAATGCTAACGAGACTTATGAGAGATACCAAACCGGCACCGAAATCTCTTCATCATGTAACATCTGGTTCTGTCTTCGGATCACTCGGTAGTAGAGAAAGATAACATTTCAGATTAAGAAAAGAAACATTAATCTGCCGATACTGCTGTTAGCATCAATCATACAGTAAGCATCTGCTTGGAGAACCGCGTGGGTGAGCAGCATGCAGCCAGGGCGATGGTGGGGAGCGGGGTCTGCTGGCAGGAGAAGCTAAAGAAGCCAAACTCAATGTGAGCCCTTCAGGAAGGGAATGTAGTAACCATGCCAGACAACTGTCCGGGTGGATTGATCCCACCCTCGTGCCACAGACCTGCAAGTAGCAACATGTGTGGCCAAGTGGTCCAGCACCGGGCTCCTACATCACCTCTTCCGTGGCTGGAGAAGAGCAGGCCACCTGCTCTCGATACCACACCAGTGCTGCTGTCAGACATATCCGTGGTTCATCAACACAGCAACAACGTGTGAACATTATCAGATGCATTTGAAACGGCATCCAAACCAGGATATCGGTCCTATGTAATGGAAGGACCAACCCTGCTACTGCTACCTGCTCTGTCTTAAAAGAAAATGTGATTTATAGCAAAAGTGCCTTTAAACAAGCGGATAGTGACCCTTTCCCACTTTTGTTACCCCAGCAAAAATAGGCTAATTTATTCTTGATTAGCTTTACTCATTTCTTTCCAAGAAAGCCCACTCCATCGTACATGATGCTCCTGGTCAATTCAGGTCTCTGTTGAAACGGATTCCACGGAGCTCTGCTCTGTCAGTGCTGCGGAGCCCTGGTGTACGTGTTCACCTCTTCTGGCCGCTACGGCCATTAAATACCTTGCCAGGTGAGTGACACATGAAGAAGACATTTGCGTGCCTATTAAGTGCCATTTCTCATCAGGTATATATTTCTTAAGCTCTCTATACTTTTAACTAGCTATTGTATGGCTTATGGGTTAAATTGATCCTCCTTTTGCTTTATTAAATCTTACATGTGAAATTCCCCTTGAAAAAAAAACAAACAAAACTGTAGGAAGAAAAATGATTTTTTGGACCTATATTCAGAACAGAAAAACATGATTCAGACATACAGGTAGGTACCAAACCTTTGCACTGCCTACGTTCATGTACACAAATTCTGTTCAAAATTGATGGCTTTTGGTCAGCATTCCATCACTGATCTTCCTTCCTGGCCACCATTTCAGAGATCATCTCTGCTAATTAAATTAAAAAGGAATTGTCAAGAATACTGCACAAGAATGAAAAACTCCAGCCTCTCCTATATGTTGTTTATGATCCTCATAAAGTACTTGTGCGTTAGGTCTAACTTAAACTGTGAGCTCCTGGTGAAGTACCATTTATGATGCTGTATAAATAACAAGAAGGAAATAATGCAATCTATCAAATGCTGAAGGCTGAAAACTCATTTAGTCCTAAATTATTTCAGTTATTATGACCACAGATATTTAAATGCGAGATAAATTCTTATAAAGTCAGTTGTTAATAGAGACTATTAACTAAAATTTATATTAGTAATTGTAGATATTATTAACTGTGTGAACTGATAAAAAAGAAAAGCCTAATTGGAAAATGTAGATTAACTTCATTAGAGAGAACATAACGATATAACGTATCTTGTTTGACTTCTCCAAATAACTAGACATTGCAGCCAAGTTGTCTGGAATGAATGCGTTCTTCACAGGTCAGAACCTGAGCTTGCATCCACCTTGTGCTGCTGAGTAAAGCCCGTATAGCTTACAGCAGGATAAATGGGAAGTACCCGCTGGAATTCAGTGGACATACACACATAGAAATCCCATTCTTAGTGCCCTTGGAAACAGGGAGGGAGGGATGATTTGCTTTCAAATTGTATGGGAAAGTAAGTCTAAAAATAACCAAGGCTGAATTTAAAAAAATATTACAGAAAAATTAAATAAAATCCCTGCACTACAGTCTGCCAAACAGAACCCGCTGAAAGTACTAAATGCACACGAGTTTTAAGATTTATTTTACAAATACTTGTTAGTACAACTGATCAGTATACGTAATTCTTCATGAACGTTTATTATGATACAATGTTCTTCTAAAACACATATAAGCAATGTGCGACAAACAACCTACGAGAGCTTTATGACTGCTCCCTGCAAAGCCCCATTTATCACTAAGACTGAAGAGAAATAACTTGAAGAGAGATACAGAGCTCTATCAGAATGAACAGGCAGAGGAAAAATAAAGAATTATTTCTATATTCTGTTATTTTCCCAAGTAGAAGGAAAAAATCAGGAAATGCTTACAGTTTTTGTTCTGTCAATGACAAAATTCTCATAAAAGCAAACAGTAACATGGATAAACTACGGAGCTTTTTATTTCACAGTATTTTCAGTCCATTTAAATAGAATCTTGTAAATGTATGTTCTATTTTTACCAGATTAAAAACTGATTTCAATAAGGACTGCTTGAAAACTGCTTTCATAGTCCCAATGTTAAGCCCTTTTACTTTCTTTATTTTATGACTATGACTCTACTATTCATGTTTTATATTCTCCCTATGAGACCACCATACATGAAATAGGATTAAAGGCTGAACTTTAGGAAGTCTATCTGCTCTAGTTAAATAGAGACTTCTCCAAGCTGTACATTAATGTAACATAACATCTCAGTGCAGTATTTAATCATCCAAAGGAAAGAGAGAGTGCTTTCATAGACATGTAAAATCTTATTTTTAGCAAATTAGGAAAGTGTTCACTTTTTAGGGTCGTTACTCACAACTGTAACAATATATCGCTCAGCGCTGGTGCCTACTTTGTCTAGAAATAAAAATGGAGAACAGTAGATCATTAGAGGTCCTTATGCTATTTGATTATCGAATACTGGGGCAGTTAATTTTTTAAGAGTGCTATGAATGGCAATATTCATCTATGTGAGTCAGCTCAGGCCTCATCTCTGCAGTTTACCAGCCCAGGTGGCCTCAGCTGTGGGCAGGTGGGGCTGGTTGACACTCATGGGAATCAGAAAAAACTTAAAGCAGCTCCCCAAACCCAATGCTTTTCCATCAACCTGTGATTGCTAGATGGAAGCATATTAATTGACTGGATTGAAATATTCTGGCCAAATCCTTTCCTTTTATATATAAACCATTTTCACCTAGAAGGCTCCTTTCTACCAGTTTAATGCTGGGGAAAAGAATCATAGAATACCAGGTTGGAAAGGACCTCAATGATCATCTGGTCTAACCTTTCTTGGCAAAAGCATGGGAAAGATTTTCCTACAGGAGCAAAATATTTTGTATTTCATGAACAAGTTGCCACTGGTTTCTCAAGTTTGATCGTATGTGTTGATGAATGTAATTTGCACAGTAGAGCTGGAGTCAAGTTTAAGTAAGACCTCAAATGTAGATCCCTGCACTACAGAAGAGGTGAATGACAGAGCTGGAGTTTGCAGGTAAGAGGAAAAAAATGTAGGAAAAAACCCAAAATAGCATGTACTACTGTCTATAACCTTATTAGTAAGTAAACCAGAGCTGAGGTGGGTAACAAACTGTCAGATTTTAAGAATTGCACGCACCTGCATTGGCTGGTAGAGTAGCTCCCTGTTGAGTGCAGTTGTTGAGGCTAACTTGATGTTATAGAAAAAGATGGGTTGACTTATACTACCGATGTGGCCTATTTTGCACATATTTTAAAATGAGGGGAATTATCTTCCCTTCACTGATCGCTGAGGGAGACTAGATGAAAACATAGTTCAAATGGTAAATATTTATTCTATCTTAGGTAGATGGGATATAGCCTAGCCAAACTGTTTTGACAGAAAGGGTGAGAATGGTCCTTGCCCTTCCTCTCACATCAGAGTTGCTGCCATAATTGTTGGTAAACTCCCCTTACGGAGCACATTTAGCCCGTGTAGCAGAATATAGGGTCTAGAATCCACATCCCATCCCATATCAGATGCAGTAATTTTTTTAAGCCATTGTAACTGATGGAGCACTTAAATAAATATTCACAGCTTTCTGGACTGCTCAATAGACCACTGCGATGCTGTAGCCTGAGTCGTAAGATACAGTGCTTGCTTCATTTTCATCTGTTTATATATTCTAGATAGCTGACGTGTTTTTTTTATATCCCATCTTGCTCATCAAAGCTGCACTGTATTTGCAGAGCCAAATTCACCACCTCTGCACCTGCATAATCATTTACACTAGAGGAAAACAGTATAAAGGGAGAACTGGGACCACAACCCCAAATTGCAATACTTCGCACTCTCTTTGCCAGGCTAACTAAACACAGAAGGTGAAACTGTGAAATAGGCCAATTATTACTTTCACCCCAGCCTGTTGCTTCCTTGATATGTAATCCAATCTTGTATTTTAGTCAGGTTTGCTCTTCACTGTGGAGGCAATCACTAAGCTGACACATAGCTACTTACATTTATTTCTCATCTAGCTTTACAGCAAGGAAATTTTCTTCTCCATCATGTTTCCTAGCATCCAGTCAGCAGGGATATGCTTGGTCAGAAAACTCAGTTTTCTGTAAGTTACTGCTGCCCTGTCACAAGCAAATATGATGGTTTAATCAGTATTTTCAGAGGTGAGCCATGGGGAAACAGCTTCAAAAGGTGACACCCTGCATAGGAGGTGATGCTGGGCATTGAAGTCTGTCTGCAACACTAAATCAGAGAAATAATTCTGCTGAACTGGTAAGGCTACATGGATGTAAAATAGGTGCATCTGCCATCAGAGCCAAATTCTAGATCTCTGCTTCCCACCAATGCCTTCAGCTAGAGAAGGTAGCAATGACTGCAGGAGTTAAGGAAAGAGCATTTGTGTAACTTCGTGAATCCTCATTTCTGCCAGGTATGCAATCCAGTGAGTTAAATTGTTTCTGCAACATATCACCAGAAACTGTCTTCCACACAGTGTAGTGAAACCCTAATAAAATCCTGTGTGGGACCAGGATTTCACTCATGTTTATCATTACTCCTTAGTACATTCTTCAGCTGATTACTTGTACTCATGATTGCATTTCTACGTAATCCATTTTGATTCATTTGTCAAACACAATTTTGAGACACGCCATGTCAAATGCATTAGTAAATTCTAGATGCTTTAATGTACCTCCTTCCCTTCTTCCACTAATTTAGAATTTAATTAAAAAAGTAATCATTTTTGCTTGGCATGATTTGTTCTTTACATACCCATGTAAGCAATACTATTTTTAAAATTGAATACAACCGTGAACCTTGCATAACCTCAAATGTTTTCTCTGAGGAAGCATGACATTTCAGTCAACAGTATTTGTCTCGAGAGTAAAAACACTTAATCTTAAAAGACTGCAAATGTTATTTCTATTTTTGTGCTTTCCTGGTGCCTTTCTATCACACAGCTCATTTTTTAAGCCAAATTGCAAAATGCCACATCATTATGACATAGTTTCTATATAGTTTTACATTTTTACTTGCTATGACCTAAACATACATAGATCTATATAGAGTGAGATCAGACTTCTTATCATGAGTGAATGTCTGTTTTATGAAGTTAAATATGACATGCTGGTTGCATAAATCTCTCCCCAGCAGGAAATCCTTTAACTTTATCCATATATATTCATCCCATAGAATTTTCAATTACTGGTAAGTATAGTTTAAGTGTTAGTACCTGAAGAGTTGTCTGGTCTATAGTCTGTATAGGCTGTCTAGTTAAGGAGAAGGATGGGCACCATTAGGAGATGATTTATCCCATCCTGACACATCTGCGATAAATGGGATGAGTGCCTTCTGCAGCTACCTTCTTTCTCCACTGGCTGTGAGGTATCCTAGATGACTAGCTTCAACCAGGCTCCAACTCCTTACAAACAGGGAAGTTCTCCCCAAAATTCTTACCTAATAAAAATAAAAACAATGACACCAATATTCTGAATTGCTCTTCGAAAGCTGCCAAATGTGAAGACAACATTTAGTACCAGAATGCCTTTTGTTTGTCTGAAAGTATCTGCTGAAAATGGAATAATTATAAAGGTGAATTTGACTCACCTTGTTCTATCTGTGTAACACCTTAATTTTACCAGGACCAAACTTTAACACTTTTTTTTGTTGCTGAAATTTAAACATTACCAAAGAATTTGTCACTGAAGACTTTTTTTATATGTAGTATCTCCAACTTCTGTCAAAATAACTTGCAGTAAACACTAACAGCAATCTCAAACATACAAAGAATGAAAAAATACCTGTTATTCATTAGAACTCCTGTATCTTTATAGTGCAGAAGAACAGAATCAATATCATGTAGCAATGGAAGGTCTAGTAAATCATTTCATGCGTACCAGTTCATATTTACTTATAATTATAATTCTCAGGAGCACATTCCTGCAATCAAGAGACAGGGATGCACAGCATGAAAAAACATTTAGCACAGAGCAGACTGCATGAATAATTGCCTGTCAGAGTGGCTTATTAAAGAGAAACTACACTTTTACAAGACAATTCTTGTATCTGCTTGTCTAATCTAAAACCAGATAGCTATATAAATACCAAGAGTTCAAGAAAAAATATTTCTTACTCTGAAGTTGAATTAAAAGTTCAGTTTTTAAAGCATTAAAAGAACTATAAAAATGTGACAATTTTGATATATGCATCAGCACAGACCTTTCTAAATTGGAAAGTTAATCCTTTGCATTTTAAGGTAGCCGGTGGTATTCGCAGGTAGCAAGATGAAGGGGATGGCAGTGTGGCTATGGAAACCATACTCCCTTATGTAAGCAAAGGTACCTGGTGATGTAATCTGTGGTATGCCCTTGAAAACGTAAAAGCAGATGTACCTGGTGCATGAGTGCAACCAAAGAAGCTGTTCCGGAGCAGGCTGCTGCCTTCCAGGCGGAATCACCAGCAGGCACTTACTGGGCCGACTGGAGCCTTGCAAAACAACATTTTCCCTCTAAATGCTTTACCAGGTTTGGCAACCTTCAACAAGCACCTCGTGCCCCAATTCACCCCCGTCGTTTCATGCAGACCTCCCTAGCATCAACATGTGTGCGCAGTCTTCGCGGCAGGTAGGGTGGGTGCTCTGCGCTGCTCGAGGAGGAACGGACTCTGGACACCCGGCGCTTCCGGAAGCTCAGTTTTCTGGAAGGACCAATTCTGCGTTATTCATCTCATTAACAGGTTTCACTTCCTCCTCCCCAACTGATGCAGAAGTTGTTAGAGAGCAGGGAGATTGAAGTTAAAGAGAATTAAATTTAAAACAAAATAAGGGGGGGGAGAGTATAAGGAAAAGTCACTTAAAAAAACCAACAACCCAAACCAAAAAAAGGTGTCACAAATGAACCCATGGCCTTTGTTGATAATTCAGCTTCACACATCTATTTCAGCTTTTTACAAGTGTCTTAGCATTCTTTTTATGCCTTTGAGGTGATTCAGAGGTACACACCCTGAAAGTGGAAGAAAATACTTCATTCTTAAAGTGCATTCAGAAATAAATGAAAACATAACATTATAGGCCTTAGGAACAGCACCTGCAGCATTGTTCAAACCAGTAACGTTCTGTCAGGCTTGAGTTAATGCTTGTGATTGAGAGATCTAAAGTCTGAAACCTGTTCACTCAAGAGCCGCTTGAGAGCTAAAGCCCACCAAAATCAACGTGAGTCCTTCCACTGATTTCAGAGAGCTTGGACCGAGGCCAGGGTCGAGAGAACAAAGGCAGCAGCTTTAAAAACGCTGCACAAAAATTTCTAACTCTTTCTTCCGACAATCACTGCTGAGACTTTAAGCCATGTCATGGTCTCTGCCTGGATGCTGAGACTGTCATAGCAGTGGTGGATTTGCTAATGGTCATCCTTCAGATTTTCCACTGTGAAGTACACCGAGTCATTTTATATATAGTAACTCGCCATAAAAATCATCAGATGGAAACATCTCACAGTCATTGAAAGGAAGCTTTTCTCCTTTCCAAGTAATACACTTGATAATGTTTCACTTGAAAAAAACCTAATAACTTTTTTTATAACAATCTGAGAGAACTTGGAGCTAACGGTTGTCTTCTGAGAACATTCAGACTCCGGCAATACATGGCTTGGTTAAGAAAAATTATCATCCGTTCTGAATATTATAAAACTGACATAGTTTCCAGAAAAGGTTGTAAACAAATTATTGGGACTTTCTGTTCCAGGAAATACATTAAAAACAATCAAAGTAAAAAAAATTAAGTTGGCCAGGGAGAAAACTGTCTAGACAAAGCTTCCATTATATGATTTAACAATCCCCTGCAAACGCTGCTTAAAGATAAAATTGGATTCCTGTCCAGAATATTAATACTTTTATTGCAGTTTATGGAGATATATGTATTTTATAGCTACATGGACATATTCATATGCAGATAGTCAGATGAAGAACATTCAAAATGGTCTAGATAACGATTTATCAGTATTTCTCTATCAAATAAGTAAATCACCGTTTTTCAGGCAGAGGCTTCTGCTGAGGAGGACGATTTCCTCGTTTTCAGACAAGGACTTCTGTATTTCCATTTCAACCACTGTCTGTGCACGTTTGTGAGTAGTTACTATGGGTGACACAAACAACTTACGATTACAGAGTTAGGAACAGCGCTCACAACTTTCTGTTTCCAAACATCGCCACGTAAATAGTTTTCAGGTTGAAGTTTCGGCATAGCCAGAGCAAGCTCAGGAATACAGAAAGCAGCTTTTTTGTATTTGACTCATCTCAGTGCAGTATCCTCATGAAAATAAAAAAGTGACATTCTTCCAGTGTGACAGGAAAGAATTTGAGATGTTTTTCTAAGTCAGACAAAAGGAAGGCATTGAGAATTAGATCAGCTCTTCTCTTTTTTCTAGGCGCAGCAATGCACCGTTTAATGTTGGGTAGCCAACGGCAGGATAATTGCAAAATAACTCCATGCTCAACATGGAAAACTGAACCTGCCTCCCACTTGAGACCCATGCAAGATGTACGCAGTATCTGCCTTCACTTTTCCAGGATCCTGGATCTTGTATGATCGGAAGAAAAATGCAGCTAGTTTCAGAAGGAGGTATTTATGCCTAAGTAAACTTCAAAATTCTCCTGGTGAACCTGGTCACAAAGTATTTTATATTCATTGGCTAATGTTTACTGTTAATAGCCAAAAGGAGACTATATCAGAATTACTAAAAATTTGTGTGGTAATATAGACAAGAAAAAAATCAAAGGTAAAATGGTGTGAGCTAGTAACTGTGTGGGGTTTAGTTGGATAGAGGAGCTTAAAAGAAGCTTCACTTTTAAATTTCCTGACTGTGCCAAAATAGAAAAAAAAAACTTGGAAAGAAAGGCTAACATTTCTAGAAGATCAAAAGCAAGTGGTTGAGTTCTTGGCTTGCTATATGTTCCCAGGTGAATAAATAATACTTCATTTTGGAGAAGCTGTTTTGAGCTACTTTAATCAATTGTGAGGTACAAGGTTCAACAGAAACACTTGTTTTTTTCCCAACAGAACTGGCCCTGTCATGCCAACACGGCTGGAAAGTGTGGAGTTACCATCCCTTCATCTACTCTGAGAGTGGCTGAACTGCGGGCTCTAGCCAAAGCCAGAGGAAGCAGCAAAAGCTGTTATTCTGCGGTACATCTGAGAAAGTCTTTTAAACGGCTCTTTAGAAGACCAATCCTGCCACCTTTACGGTACGGTAGGAAAGCCTGCCAGTCCGTTTCAGGGAGAAATACATTTAGAAACCTGGTTTTGGAGGGGTGCCAGCAGACAGACAGGGGGAGAGATAACGGGTACCGCTTGCCCCTGGACCACGACTATCGGTGCTGTGCAATTCCCTGCGCGCTTGGCAGTAGCTGCTGTTGCAGGGTTTGCCAACTGCTTTAGATCAAGCCGTCGTCAAAAGTGATGTCAGCTTCTCACACTACATGCGTCTCCTGGGCATCCTCCCATCCCTTCCTAACTTGTTCTTGTAAGGGCTCAAATGGCTATACAATTTAGATAAGAAGTTGATAGGACGCTTTTATTTTTTCTTTAACACTTTCTTTATACGTGCAGGCCATTTCTGTGAATCCTGCCTGGTTCTTTGTTCCTGCAAAACCACTTTCATCGTTGCTTCAAATACTTCGTATTTCAATAACTAGTTTCTCAAACCTTATAACAGGTGCTAGGACATCATGTTCCTTCACTGTCATTTCTCATTGCCATCTCATATTGTTCATCAAAAGATGAGAGGGAAGACTGTCTGCAGACCGAGGAAATCATAAAACCTAACCCTGCCCTGGCTAATGTGTCACTTTTGGCCTTAGGAAAATCACATAATCAAGAGGCGACAGAAGTGGTCTGATATTCTGAGTTTCTCAATTTCTGAATGCCTGTCACATTTTAAAAAGCTGGCCTTAGCTCGGCTGCCTCTCAGTTGTAAATGAAGATAAGGACACCTTTCTGTCTCACAAGAGAGAGTTAATACTTGTTCAGTGCTTTCAAAATGTTAAGTGCTACCTAAGAGCTAAGCGTTATTAACAGGAATAATGTATGTTTTCATCTCAAGCTTGTACTCTTCTATCTGATTATTATCTAGCTTATAATAAATAACGATTTTACCAGAATGTAGGCCCAGAAAAATATCTTTCTCACTCTTCTTGGAAAACGGTCCTAATTTTTATTGTGAGACTTGAACATAATATGTCAGATTTAAAATCATAGATCTGTTGGAGTTTATAAAGCAAAACAACTGGTCTCTGGGAATGATTCTTCCCTAACTTGTTACATAGAACATCTTGTTTTCCCTTGCCTGTTATCATTGAGTTTGCCTAAGAGTATGTAAATACAGTTCATAATCATGAGTGTAAATATGAAATATATAAAAAAATGTCCCAGCAAACACTAAACAGAAAAAAACCCACATAAAAACTTATACCGTTGGTTATTTAAAGCTATTGCAGAGGATCAGGTTACCACTAAACAACAGTAAACTCCATGTTAGCTTATATTTTGGAGTCATTTATACTACCCTTTCTCTTAACTGCTTTAGGCTTGACTGTAGAATTTGTAATGATACTCCTGAGCACTTACTCATGGGTGTGAGTCTGTTGCTATTAAGGAAGGGCTAAAGTCCAGCTCTCATAAGGAACTGATGAAAAATTAAGTTTTGTGTGCTTTGGAGTTTACAACATATCACTCACATGAGTGTATCATCTTGCTCATGTTGCTAAGTATTTCAGTTGGAAATAAAAAAGTGTCCCTAGACTGGGTGAAATTTTGAGCTGTGCTGAAGTTGGATAAACCTGAAATTGCGAACATTATTTCCTAGGTACTTCAGCTGCCTCAGTCCTGCAGCAATAAACCTGAGAAGGGTGACAGTAGGCTAATACACTGCTTCACTTCTTCATGACCCTGCGAGAGAAAGTTCCCATTAGCAAGGCAAGCTTTCGGTCCAAAGTTAACTAGTTATTTCCCAATGTCCAAGATACACACTGTCAATCAAATAAACACGCTACTTAGGGTGATGCCTACGATGCTTTTGACAGAACAAGATGTACTGTCCATGTAAATTGTATCTGTGCAGAGCGCGCAGGGATAGAGACTGACTCATCATAAAATCTCACGGCACTGTTCCGCTGAAGAGTGTAAAAACTTACACTCTGGCATGATCAGAAAACAGATTTTCCCCTTTTGTAAAAATGAAGCCACTGACATTTATTGTAGCACTGTAAAACTCATGTAAATATTTTTTTATTCTAGAGCACAAGATGAAATAACAGGATATAAACTAAGCTGTATCTATGATAATCATATCCTTCCTAAAACACATCACTTTAGAAACCCTTGTGTTTTTATCAAGAGTAACTAGGAGATGTTCACACATCTGCATTTAAACATCAAACCCACTGAAGATGTCTGTTCATTGTATCACTTTCAGGATAACACAGTAAGAACAGGCTGAAGTATTTCCGAAGGAACGTAACTTATGAAACAATAATCACTTTTATGACATGCAACCAAGCCCCATCTTTTAGACTAAAACATGAACAGTTTAATAAAAAAATATTACTTAATAAACTAGTATCTTTATCTCCTTTCTGAAATTAAAAATAATTAATTGGCCTTTATATTCCTAATAGTCCCATAATCTATAAATAAAAAAATCAAATGCAAGAACAGAGTAAATGCATATTAAGAGTCAGCAGAATGGGAGGAGAGGCGCTGTCTTTAACCTGTCTGAAAGATACTAAACCAGTGTGATGAATGCAATGTATGTCACAGCAGCTATATGGCACTATAGAAATTCAAATGTCACCTTTGAGCACTTCTGCTGGCAACTGAAGTCCTGCATCCAGCATGCTGGTTATCACAAATGTCATCCTACTAGAAGAAAAGCTTAAGACGCACCCATATATAGTCAAAATGCTCCTATAAAAGTAAAAGGAAAATTAAAGATTACTGAGCATACTCCAAAAACACATGGGCAAAGCCTGGAAGAGCACAAAACTTCCCTCTAGCCATTGCCAAACTTCAGCCCAGGTTTATAAATGCCACACCTTGGATGACTGAAGCCAATAGGAACGTCAAAGGAAATTCAGTTTTGGCTTCTTAATTCTCCCTGAAAACTGTCCACGTTTGCAAGAGATCTCCAAGGTAATCATGCATATATCAGGTACATGTAACACCAAGGCTGAAGTCATTTCTGTAGCACAAACCCATAAACTTAATTTTATTTCCATTCTGATTAAGAGCAATACATTGTCAAAAAATAGTATTTTTTAAAAGTGTCTTTCCATCAGGTATAAAAACCTCTTACTTTGTGTATACCCAAACATGGAACATAGGTAGCCATTCATCATAGAAATGATCTGGAGCATAGAGGTCACTCACCCCAAATGAAAATTGTAGAAATAATAGATGATAAATATCTGGCATGGAAGCAATAGCATTTCCAACAGAATAGCTTTAATAGAAATAGAAGAGCAAACCAGTTATTTATTATGTGATTTTGTAAGTAAGTCCTCCATATCACCTCCTGGGAGGAATACTTCCAAGAGGAATTTGCATTGTGTGTGTAGAATAACTACTTACATGTTTTGACTGAAAATGTTGAATTTACCTGACAATGAAAAAAAATTATTACAAAACCTGTGATATTTAACTGAGATGGAACAAATATTCCTCTCCTGTTGTCATATGCAATACGTGTGAAATATAACTTGATTGCATCTGTACATTTATAGAGTATCTCTTATTTATTGCAAATATATTTCATGCAGCGTAACAGTTCTGTTTCCATTCATCCTCTTCAAAAGATACTCCTAATCTCTCTGACAAGAATTTCAAATATCATTCATGGCCAAATACTGCATTTGGATTTCTTGAAGTTAATGTTATGAAAAGGAATGTTTCTTTGTGCCAAGAGAAGTGCCTCCAATTCAATGCGATGCATTAAAAAAAAATAAGGTGAGAATCCAAAGAGTTGACATAATGATGTGATAAAACTTCCCGATTTTATGGAAAGAAGCGTTCTTCAGTTTCCTCTTCATAAATGAGAAACATATATGCACAGTGTGAAGAAACATATTATGCCTAAGTATGTAAAATATGTCAGCTTGAACTTTTTACAGTTTAATGAAAAATATTTTTCAGGAGGATACTTTATATTATGTTTGCCAGAGAAAAACAAAAAAACTTTTATTATCTCAATATTACAATCCTATCCCATTACCATTTTTTCCCTAGCTGCAAAAACCAGCACTGGGATATTTATGCATTGTGAATTAGGAGAAGTATTTTTTACTGGCTATCAAAATTTTAATGCTCTATTTGTAACATGTTTTCATTAAAATGAAAATGTGGAAAGTAATAAACTGAACACAGACCCTCATTGGTATTAGCAGGGCTTTATGTTGGTCATGGGACTACTTGTGTTGTTTCTGTTCTAGATCATGATCAGACAACAGGACAAACCTCTTTTTCCACTGACGTCAAAATAAATTTTGCTATTGTAATACAGAACATGGATTTAATATGTAGAAGCTGTAAGTAATTCTTCAGCCTTCATTTTATTGAATCTGGTACTTCCTGCCTTAGGAGTGTACTTAATCTTTGGTATATATAATTCCCATTCAGTGCAGATATACATGTAAACTGAGACTAAGGAGTGTCAATCTACATGAGAATTTATTTTAACCCTTAGTTAACAGCTGAAGAAAGGTTGTCAGCCGTACATTTCTCAGGAAGGGAAACAAGCTCCTTGAGCCTCCCTCAAACGGGCATGGTGGTGTTGGTCGATGGTTGGACTTGACGATCTTAGAGGTCTTTTCCAACCGTAGTGATTCTGTGATTCTGATTCAAAACAGAAACAAATACCACAGTTTGAGTTTCAGATTTGAACCTCGAGGCCCAGAAAGGATAAAGTATAACAATAGCACGCTTTATTAGCTAATTACAGCTATCTGCAGGTTTAAATTAACATCAGAGTGCTGCTTTGTATCCCCTATGCACACCCCGTATCTGCAAAGCTACCATGGTGTTCATGGAAATGATTCCTGGTTATCAGTAATCCAAACGAAAAGTCAATCAGGTTCCCTGATTTACAGATTATTACAGTAATAGTCTTAAGATCTCTAAACCACCTAATGCCTGAGCAGCTTCAGCAGTTTTGCAGCACATATTTAGTAGCGCCACAAAAATAATGCGTCAGTTGTATAGAACTGCAAAATAACTCAACATTAGAAATAAATACTATTGCTGCACCACTTTTTTATTTCGTTTCTCCCTTCCCTTGTGTGGAAAACCAAAGATTACTATAGGAACAGGGCAAGTACGTCCATTATTTCAATTAATTCACTTTGATTTATCTTATAAAAATAAACCTCTTAAATCAAAGAGCTCACTTGTAAGTTGTCTTTGGTAAGGCTCTAATCATTTACCCATTAATGCAGGATAAAGATGATGAGCCAGGAAGCTGACTTGGAAAACCTTTTGATCTTCTCACTCCCGGGCGTAATGCATAAAGGTGCAGTAGTTCGCTCTATCACAATGGCCTTTGAATTCTGTAGGACGGGAGCAATGAAATTCAGATTCGTTTGAACGTGTAGGTGGTGACCTGGGAAACAAATCCCAAGGATGGGAAAAAGGAAGGTACATGGAAGGAGGAGTAGACTCCTTCAGATGTTTGAGATGAGTACTTGATCTCAAAACCTGACAGTAACGAATGCTGTTGCAGAAAGTGGCCCCCTGCATTCCTAACGATACAGTAAGAAGATACAATAAGTCCTCGAAAGAGGACCTATTTTCACTCTGAAATTTGCGGTACAGGGCTTCTCCTTTGGTGGAGGACTAATCTTAACAAATGATAGCCAGTCAGACATTTCACCTCTTTTTATTTCTCCTAAGTGCTATCCTCCTGCTTTCTGCTGACTTTTACACAGTTTTGCTAAAGACTATGGTTTTTTTCATTTTCTTTTTAAATCACGGTTCAGGGTCTCTCCAAGAGTAGGGGGGTTGGGATCAGGAAGCTCATCTCCCTTTCTCATTCTTTTGTAATCCCGTATTCCACACTCCCATTAGCCAGGAGATACTAACTTTGGACTAGGCTTTCCATTTCGGTTTAGAAATCAGAAGGTTTCTAATCTTTATGGCCAAGGAAGGATTTACTCCGAATGGTGCGCTCATCAACATGGCAATACCCAAACGCAGTGAGTCTGCTACTCTTAAACATAAACCTTGTTTTAGTGCCGCATCTCTGGGAAGGAAGCCGACGGAAATCCTGGAGGACCAGGTGGCTGATCAGCGCAGGAGCTAAAAACAACCAAGGAACTGGCGATTTCTCAGGAGCAAGCGTCCCGGAGAAGACTGGGATGCTTCTGCGGGAGCTGCCTGGTGATGCGGCGCTGAGGGAAGTCATGTTGGTTTTATACAGAGCTGGTTTTGCGGAGGTAAAGGAACTTGTCGGCAGAGGAAGGCCAGGTGTACCTGGAATGTAGTTACACAGTCAGGGAGACTAGCAGGGAGGCACCAGCCCATCCTGCCTTCCTTTGTGCAGGAACGAGACGGGGCCCGGCCGGGTTTTCCTGCCGCTGCGAGCGGCGGGACGAGGGGGTCGTTCGGGACTCCGGCCCGAGCCGGCCCCTTCCCCCGGGGGGCGCCCGCCGCCCCCCTCAGCACCCCCGGCACCGGGTGGGCCGCCGAGGCGGGCGGCCCGCGCTCCTCCCGCCGCCAGCCCCGCTCCGCCGCCGCGGCTGCCCGCCCCGCGCTCCCCCGCCTCCCCCGCGGCGGGGCGGCCGGCCGGCCGGGGCGCCAGGCCGCTGGCTCCGCCCGCACCACATGACTCCGCCGTCGGTAGAAACTTTTCCCGTCCCGCGGTTGGAAAATGGCGGCGTAGGAGCGGGGCTCTTGCATCCCCGCCCGGTCCGGCCGCCCCCGCGGCCCCCAGCGCCATGACCCGCTGGGTTCCCACCAAAAGGGAGGAAAAATACGGCGTAGGTGAGGACCGTCCCGGCCCCGCTCCCGCCTGTTGCGCTGCGGGTGCCCGCGCCGCCCGCGGGGAGCCCCCAGCCGCGGGCCTCCCCCCCCCTCCTCGGCTCCCCCGGAGCCGGTCTCCGGCGGCGCCCCGCTCCGCGCGGCCGCGCTTCCCCGGGCAGCAGCGCCCGGCGCGTCCGCGCCGCCTCAGGAAACCTCCTCGGCCGCCCGCGGGGCCGGGACGGAGCGCGGGGTGGGCCGGTGCCCCCGGGCCGGCCGGGCTCGCTCCGCCGGCTGCAGCCGCCGCTCGCCGCGGGGCTTCGGCCGCCGCCGCCCGTTGGGGCTTTGCTGAGGGAAAGTTTAGAACTTGTCTGGGAACGCCGGGCAACCTGCGCTTGAGCCACCCTCGCTGAAAAAGTTGCCTTTTCTTTTTCTCCCATGTATTTTTTTTCCTTCACGAGCAGTGCTTTGGCTGAACAGAAGCGGGCTTTGAGTTATCTTTACATTGCTTTCTTTTTTTCCCCTCCCTGATGGCAGCTGGACAGGATACGCTTCCAGCGCCGGATCCTTGGTGGGAGCCGTGCAGGGTCGGTGGGAAGCGCTGCCCCGCGCCAGCTGGGAAGCCCACCCTGCGCCATGGGGATGCCCGGCGCTCCCGCATCCCCCTTCCCTCCTTAGGACAAGGAGAGTTTAAGGCTACCGAGGGAAAAGGCTCTTCGTTTTGCAGGGAGTGTGATTTTCATACAGATGAGGGGTCTCCCTTGCGCGCTGCTGTCCGGGGATCCATTTCGTACTCTGCTTCTTCCGTCCCTCTCAAACAGAGGGGGATTGTTCTCTGCCGGTAGTTAAAACGTCTCTGCTCTAATTAAACGGAACCGAACTATGGTGGTTTTGGGCAGGGTTGTGCCGAGAGGGCCTGTCTTGATTTTGAAGATGTTTCATTTTGATCAAAAGCTTTTTTTATAGGGGTTATGGAGAAGAAAACTTTATGGGCGTGAGTGAGAGCATTTGTTGTGGGGCAGGAAATTATAAATCCGACGATTCAATTTGGAAATACGAAATTCGATGTCCACGACAGTTCTGGACTCTACTGGTTGTGAAGAACAACTTACTTTTCATATATACCCACAGCTAAGCCTTGTATAAACAACGTGAGCGGGAAGAAGGGAGTTTCTGGGTCTAAGTAGAGCCCAAATGAATTTTAGGAATGAATTTTAAATTCTGTGTGTACATCCCTAGAAAAACAGAGCGTGACTTTTGAATTACGAGCAAATCCTAGCTGTCCAGTTACACTGTGGGAGACCTGTGAGTAATTTCAGTGTTGAGGACGTAGGACAAATACACGGAAGCAGAAGTGCTACAGATGGCAGTCGCTCATGAGGTTTTCCAAATACCTGCTTCGTGGTGTGGGATGGATAGGGTATTTGTGGAAGACTGGGATGACTAAATCGTCACGTAGTATACGCTAGTGTTACAAACCAGCGACACTCGAAAGCAAGTTCCTCTTTTGCAGGAACTCGTATCTGCTGCTGTGATGGAGATGGTTGCCCGGACCTGGCTTTCCAGGAATCGATATCTTGGATGTGATTTTGAAAGCGTGGGAGAACAAGAAGTGTGGAATAAACTGAGTATTTTAAAATATACTTTTAAGTCTATTTGGATATCCAGTGTGGGAAATTGTATGTGTAGTAGGAGAACTAGACTTAAATGTAATTTAAGAAAAAAAAAATTGTTTCACGGTTTGAAAAAGCACAAGATTATGTGCTTAATTGGTACTCAATTGGTATTTTTTGTTTGTGTCCACTGCTCTGGAGAGAAGTTTGTCACGGTTTTATAATAGGTTTGTTTTTCTACGATAGTTTATTTTCTTTTTCCTGCAAGATGATCCTCTTCAAAATTAGGGTATTTCTCTGCTGAACTGCAGGGGTGTGAGAGTTGAAAGTAGACGTAGTGTTGCAAGGAGATAAAACCGGATTTAGAGCTAATTGAACGTTGCGATTCACTGGACCGCGCTATGCTGTGAGACACTGTTTCGGGAGGGATAGCTGCTTCTTGGCGTCACTGGGTTTCCTCCTGAGGAAGATGAATATTCCGTTTGGTTACATGTGTTTTACACATCTTTATGTTGTTAAAAAAGGGCGCTTCTGTACACTGCGAGACTTCTGGTGTTTTATTTTTTTGCTGCTTGTGAAACTTTCAGGTTGTGGAGAATTGATGTAGCAGTTACATAGTCCCCAAACAGAAGCGGAGAAGGCGCTGTTAAGGTGAACATGTAGTAAATGAATTACGAATTACAGTTTTTCTTCCTAACTATTTGACATGGCCAGTCGTGGAGACAGAAACATCTGCCTCTTCCCAAATAATTGAACGGTTGATTGATTGGTGTTAATTGGATTGTTAATTGAACTGCCATCTTAGTGATACAGGTATGTAATATACTTCGTGTGTATGCTTGACTAAAACAGAAATAACAGGAAGGTATGTATTGTTGTGGGTTATATTACTTATGTTGCAGTTGTGGGAGCTCAGAAATGCATGTACGTATACATATGTGTGTGTGTATATATAAGATGCATATATGTAATACACATATATACTCTTTCCACTCCTCTTGACTCGTGTGTTCCTGTGCACAACTAAGCTTTCTTAACATCTCAAGTCCCAAAGATTTGCTGGCTGTGATGGAATAGGAATAAATTATTGCGACATACCTATACTGAAACTGTGGTAGGATACAGGCGTGTTAAGGAATGCTCCTCCTGCTCAACCCACTCCACCTTGCATGGTGGGGTTTGCAGACGACGCTGGATGTCCAGCACACGTGCAAACTAAACTTGCTGCCTTAAAATGAGGAGCGCTGCCGCGTAGCGCACAGGCATTATCTCAGCAGGCAGTTGTGAGCGTGACTCAGCTCCGCTTCCTGAGAGAATTCAGGGCTCGACGTGCGGAGAGGCTGGATGGGGAATGGGTGTGGATATAATGGGATAATACAGTTATTAGATTAACCGTCCAAAACAGGAAAACAATCAGCTTAATTGAAGTAGCTTTTCTCCACTCCAGATGCTGCGTATCCTTCTCCTTCGTCTCGGTGCCTAGCTCTGTATTTTATCTCTTGCTCTGAGCCGGTGGGGAGACGTGCGGTGGTGGTGAGACGGCCACGTCGGCGTACGGCTTCCTCAGTAGGAACGTTAGAGGCTTTCAGAGAGCCCCAGAAGCTGCTTATGTCTGCTGCGTACCCTCGATGTCCCGAGCGGCTGCCGTGTGTGGCTGCTCAGTCTCGCATTTCCTGCTTTTAGTGTGATGTGAAAATTGTAATTCTGGCGTTCTGCCTTACACCAGTGGAGAGGAGATGTAATGAGCTGCTTTAGGAAGTCTGTGAGCCTGGATAGCACTTCTGAAATAGCGTAAAGTGGCTCTAGTAGCTTCCAAATCCTCTTGACTTGTACTGTCATCTGAGCCTTTTCCTTTGGACTTAAAGCTGCAGTAAGAGGTAGAACTGGTGCTGCTACGGTTACCACAAATACCATATTTAATATGCCTTTGTCTTCAAAAGTATATGCAGATACGGAGTAATTAGACCACCACTGTGATAGTTTAATCTTTTCTTTTTTTTTTTTTTTGAATGGGAAATAGAAAAATAGTGCCATGTTTGTCCGTGCATGGTCAGATGGAGAAGGAGAACTTCCTGGCTACAGGGCTTGTGCTCTCTGAGATCCTGCTCATTTTCAGGATGCTGACTCTACTTTTCTCTGCTATTCCTAATGAGTCACTGGAAAACATGGATAGTCGTGCCCTTGCTGTGATAAGTAAGCCAGTGCGGGCTCTGCCTTGCAGGCAAAGTGCTCCTGGCTTTGGGCAGCTTCTTCATCAAGGCTTTGAATTTATGAAAGGGCTGGATATCCGCACAGGGAGCTGCGTTGAGCATTATTAATTCAGGACAGCACGTGATGCCTGGGTAGGTGCTTCCTAATGCCATGTATTAGGTCAAAGCTAACATATATGTCAAGGACACTAGCATTTTAAAAATAGCCTGTGCTTCTGTGACTGTGTATGTACAATTGTTGCACTTCTGTGGTGCGCTCAAGCTTTCCCCTAAGTAGACAGGGTGCTGCAAGTACTTGAGATAGTATCTGTCATTCCCAGTCCTTAGCCAGTATCATGCAAGCGGCTCAGATAAACTCTATACTGTGTAGGGTGTGTGTCTACATGTGCATTAATTGAAAAAAACCCAGAACCCAAAAACAAACAACATCAAGCAACCAAAAAAAGCAGCTCACAAACATACCCAATTTTACTGTGAGCCATACCAGTTGGGAATTCCTGTATTTTTGATTGTTACTGGTGAGTTTTTGTTCTGTGACAGAGGCAAATCATAACTAGCCTTATTTTAGATGCTTTGAAACAGGATGGGCTTTGGCCACATTGCAAGGTTAGGGTGTTTTAGTGCCTCTCTGAGATTGGGATAGCTTTTCAAAAAGTATCTTCAAACCAGGTATGCAGAAATACATGTAATTTTTTTTTTTTTATTACTAAGGGAGGGCCATAATGAGTTGGTGGACTAAGTGGTGATATGAAGGTCATGATATACGAGTTTTGCAACTGAGTTTTGCTCTTGTAATGGCTCTTTGAAAGGGGGGATAGGGATTTGGTAAGAGCAGTGCTGTTGAAAGCACAGGAACTACCTCGGCTGAGCACTGCTGCTTCCCTTCTGCTGCTTGAGGGAGGACTGTGGCAGTTTAGGACAGTTTAAAGGCTTTTGTGGAATCCCGGATTTAGGGTCCACAGCTGCGGGTGAGTGGTGGTGGCACATAGAGACTCTCTCTTGTTTACTAAGAGAGTTGATGACCTTGTGCTTGCATATTCATGTCTTAAAGTAGGGAAGAAAATGTTTTTAGGAAATTGAAAAAGATGCATCTTAGGAATTTTGGTGATGCTGTGTTGTGAGTGAGGTTTGGAGCCGTCTGAGAGGACGGGATGGTTACCTTTGTATTGTTACTGACAGCAGGACCGCGCTCTGACACGTCCCAAACCGATGGAGTAAAAATGCCCATGCAATATTTGCTGATGTATTTATCAGTGTATCACCATTTTGAGAAAGCACATGCACATTCAGGCTCCTAGAGACAACATACCCTCCTGTACGCCCAGATTAGAGTTTTAGTCTGTGACATCTTACAATAGAGTTTTATTCTGTGACATCTTACAATACCTTTTAATTCCCTGCTTGCTGAGGGGATGCATGTCTGTGCTCCCCCGTCCCTGGCATCATGTGAAGCAGAGGTAAGGGACTGGTAGATGAAGTGTACTTCTTAAATGAATGACCTTTAATTTGACTGTAGGCATGTGCTTGGTTACACTCTGTACTCCGCAGCCACTATTGCTCTCTATCAATAAGCACTTGTTGCAAGCAACAGGTTGGAGAGGGATAAAGATACTGGATAAGTGGAAGCAAGCATGTACTCCTGTTTGCTTTTGTCCAGGTCAGTGACATTACAAACGGGGATTGTTCCGAGAAATGGTTCCTGTAGGTATTTACTAGAAATATTTTTTTTTTCTTCTCATAGAGCACATACTGACTTCCTATAGGCAACTGGCTGCCTACGGGAGTAATACAGAGCATTTATGTCACTCTGCAGAGTAAGTTTTGGTCAGATAGGGATTTTTCAGCTGTTAATTAACACTCTTGTTCCTAGAAAATAGAAGGGGAGGAGGAATTTTCACAAGATGAGGATTTACCTTTTACATTGTACACAAGTATGGAAGTGACAGTAGGATGAATTCCTGATTTAAGGTTTTCAGTTTGGTATTAATTCAGGGGGAAAACCATTTCTGAATTTCCACCTGAATTTCAAGTAGTACCTTGGTGGGTTTTGTAGTTTTCCTCTTTGTCTCTCATTGCCATAAATGCTTGATTTAGGTGCACTGACATGGTGTTAGACTGTTTGCTGCACTTGGCACAGCTTTCTTTGTATTATAAATGCATTTTCCTTTCTGCGTAGGCAAAGCTTTCGGGGAAGGGAAAAGTAAACTGGATGCAACTTAAAAGTCAAACCAACATCTCCAGGAAGCCTTTCTGTCAGCTTGCAACTACAGGCATAAGCATGGCAATAATTTTTCTTCGAAATATTTGTGTTTCTGGAGTTTGGCCAGTATTGGCTGTAGAGCACATGCAGGATACGCTTTGTCTAATCCTTTAGTAGTCCTTCAGGACTGAAATCCAATACATCTTGTTAAATACCTGTAGATGTGTCCAACTTCAGATAAATAGCTGAAAGCTGACTTATATTAATGAATCGAAGCTCAAATCAGGAGCTAGTGCTTATCCAGTTTTAAAGCATTTACTCTATTAAAGATGTCAGTCTTACTTGCAACAAGAAGAGGAGAGGTCTGAAACTTTCACAAAACATTCAGTGGTGGCTAATCACCGTCTCTATGAAATACATGGGCTGCTCTTCTTTATGGGTCTTCCTTGGCAGGGAGATGGACCCCTGAAAAGTTAGCATTTTTTTTTTTCCTTGTAAATTTAAAACCATTTTTAATTCTGTTTTCTGGCCTGTGGTAGATCCCAAGGCTATTCTGACAATAGTAATTTTCTGAATAATGCTTTAATGAATTCCTTAATGAGTTACTGGAATACTTTCCTCCTTTAGCTTGGGGGGGAAAATTGAAATCATGCCCTATCTAAACCAAAATAATGTTCAAAAAGAGGTAATTCTTGTAATTCTGACACTTCATCTACGTTTTCAGGCTGTAGTTGGGAAAACATTTATATATCTATAGCATTATTTGTGTTCCCATGTTTATGTAATTTGTGCATTAAATCTGATTTCTGATGTAAAGGCTTGTAACACAAGAAGCAGCAGTTGCTGAATTTCAGTTTCATTAGCAAAATATGAAATATCTCTGGAAATACTTTTCCGTTCCATATAGCTTTGTAACTAAACTGAAATAATGACATTGAGAACTATTATGTGTACTCATGTATCCATATACATAACAAAACAAACGGATGAGTAACTGAAGTAACTATTGGCCATGATACTTGAATTTTTGGGGGTTTTCGTAGTATTTCTTAGCACTGTTGCTTTATTTAGAGTACTATTTATAATATTTTAGCACAAACCTTTTTATAACATGTTTTCCCGAGGTGTGGGGTGGCTGATTTTACCAAAGGGTATTGGAGTAACAAAATGTCTTTCTGTTCCCTAGTAGAAAGTACTGAGAGATACAGGGTTTGCTATGTAATTTATGAAGGCGAACGGAAGTCGAAGTGTGCATAACTGGTATACATGCTTATAGGGGCTTGGTTTCTTATGGCACTCTGTTCTGTACATCTGTACTGTTGTAGCAGCTGTGTCACTTTAGCATTTTTACTACCCAAGTTAATCAATATTGAGGTTGAAAACCTGCTTGAGCAGCTCCTGAGCTGGGCTAGGTGCAGGGGTTTCGGGAGCATGCTGTAGTAAAGCGGGCGTCCCTGAGGAGTGTTGTGTGTGAAGGCCGTCGTCGGTGGCATCGTGGAGAATCATCTTCCTTGCGGAGGAGCCTGCTTGACGTGGGGAGTTCCCAACTGGTTGCCGGCAGAGCTTCCTGGAGGCACAGCTTCTGAGCAGCTTTCAAAATGCACGTCTGACAGTGCAGGTGGGCGCTTGGGATTTGTGAGAGCACACGGACCGTGACGTGCCCGAGAGCCTCTTCAGGCATCCAAATGCCTTTTGGAAGCCCAGCCCTAGGTGTTTGTGTTTGCTCTGCCTGCCTTCTCCTTCTTCTCCAAACAAAGCATGGAAGTACTGACATCACTCAATTTGAAGTTGAATGCAATAAAATAACATATGTTTAGAGAACATAGATGAATAGCCCGTGTGTCCCAGGAGGAGGTAGCCGATGCCAAACAAGGACTTGATGACGCCGGACTGTATCCAAACCTAATGTGCAAGGACCTTCAGCTGTGCTCTGTTAGTAGAGGAGGGCTTTCCTAATTTCCATACATGGAATAAAAGAATTAAGAAGTAAGATGGCAAACCCTGGCTCTGGTGGTGCCTGTGATCTGTGCCTAAGGCTAAAGGGAATCGTTGGAAGGGGGCAGGGATACTGGATCATGGAAAGCTCTGCTGTTACCTCTGTCTCCAGTGGCATGCCTGCCTGCCTCCCAGCTGATGCTTTAGCCTTTAATGTCCTCCTAATAGTGCCAGCTGGTCTGCAGGAAAAACTGTTGGCAGTAGGCAGTGGTTCAGTGAATGTAGTTGGGTGCTTTTATTGAGGAATTGCTTCTGCTACAGCATAGTGTGTGTATAGTATTACCTGTAGCTCAGGCTGTGTCTCAGAAATGAAGTGAAATGAAGGCAACTGGTAATATAAGAAGTATCCCTGTAGTGGACCCTGAAACAGGAAATATCTCAACGCTGAACCAGATGGCAGTAGCTGATGATATTTGAATTTCCAAGTCTTGACACAGATGGTGAACAATTTAAAGGGACGCTTGCTTTCAAAAAATGTGCTGTGCATATGACTCCAGTGAAGAAATCATGACCCTGAAATGGCTGTGGATTATCGAGGCAGTGGCTTGGAATGTCCTAAAAATACTGTCCTCTAAAGGAGGGGTTGCACTGCAGTTTTAATGACTAAGTAGAGATATGATTAAGCATGTCACTTGGGTCAGGAAAGTTAGAGATAAAGGTCTGTGGGAACCTTTAAGCTTTCTCTTGACTAAATATAAGGTTATTCTCCCATAATATGAGCGTATGACTAAAACATGCCATCGTGATGGCAAGTAGTGGAGTTCTTACTTTAATTATTTTTTAAGTAGTGGAAAGAGCTAAAAGAGAGTTTGTTCATCAGGTCTTGTTTGACTTGTGTGGACCTTCTATTGGTCAGCGGATCTGAAGATGGGACCAGCTGCAGGTGTGACCAAGTCTGTGCTTATTCCCTCCTTAACTGCTATGGAGACTGTTGTAGTGTGGTGGGCTGTGAGTCTCTCCGTCCTTGCTGCCGCCTGGCAATACAGCCTGGGGTTGAAAAGCTTGTCCTCTTAATTTCTTTATTTTTTCCTACTGCTTTGGGGTCGCACGGGAGAATGTTACCATTTGTGCTGTTTTGCATCAGACAATCTATGGCTCATTCGTAGTTCAAATATATCAAAATAGAGCATGCTATAGGCTCGAGTATAAGCATTGCCTGATGTGAGGTAATGGTGGTGTTGCCTGGTGTCTGGCCTCTGGACTTGGCTGCTGGATGGCCTGGTGGCTTTGGGCTCTGCAAAGGAATACATGGGTATTCGCATCTTTTGAGCAAAATGTGGTTGTGATACAAAACTATCTGTGATTATACATGAAAGCTTTCTCACTACCTGCTTATTTTCCTTTGTATGTTTTTTAATCTGTCATATGCTTCTTAATTTTTAATGATTTCCAAGCTTTTTTCTTTATTTCTCATATTCTGTCCTTATATGCAAATGCCCACCAGTTTTCTGCAGCCATTGCCTGTCGTCTTTGTTGTCCTTAGTGGAATTTTCCTTCCTTCCTACTCCCCTGGCTACCCCTGTTTCACCCTTCATGTTGATGGGAAATGATGGTTGTGTCTCTGTCAATCCATAACCTTCCCGATGCTTCGTTGACCAAGAATCTTAGGTGGAATAGACTTGAGAGAGGTTTTGTTTCTCCCCTCCAAGGCTGGTGTGGTGGTGTGGTTTTGAGGTTGGGGTGTGTTTTGGGTTTTTTTGTTTCTGTGGGCTGATCTCTGTGAAATTTCCAATGTAACGGGTAAGTGGTGTAACTAAACCAGTGGTTTTACTGATAGTGTTTTTAGTAAGTTGGTTTAAAAAAAAAAAAGTGGTTTGTGGCTTTTTTAGTTTAGTTTTGGGATATTTGGGCTTACATTTCAAATTAGTTACTCTGTAGAAGGTATGTCTTTGGTGTGGCAGTATCTAACCCTGCCTCACTCCTTGACAGCCCGTCAGAGCAATGCCTCTAGCTGTTTACAATCTGTCTTCCACCTCTATGTGACCTTGGTCAAGTCTGTTCTGCTGTTTTTGTGTGTCTCTTCTGATGCTGCTCACTAATGGTTGGGCATAAAGAAGACAACCTCTTTCTCATGGACTTCCCAGGCGATGGGCAGCAGTAAGCAGAAGAGCAACTCAGAATTCCTATAGGACCGGGACTTGCTCACAGACAGAGCAGCTGGCATTGGCTCCTTTTTAAAATGAATTTAGTGACACATGACAAAGTGCTGGAAGAGATTGAAGCAGTAGATGAAGATCCCTTTCCCAGAGTTTTCAGTTACTGAGCTCTTCTGATGAGAAAACGGTTGTTCTTGCTCCCAAGTTAAGTGGCTGGAGATGAGAACAGATATTTTTGTGGCGCAGAGGTATTTCTTAGGCAGTAGTTTCCATAGTGTGTGAGTCAAACGGGACAAAACAGCAACCCCAAACTTTTGCTGGAGAGCCAAATATTATTTCGGTATTTATTATGCTACACTTTGTTTATTTTTATTTGTTGGTTTTGTTCCTGAGTGTTTCACTGTAACTAAGAGTCTAAAAGGATTAAAAAAAGCATTAAACATTTATCTGGATAATAGGGACATCTGCAGTTACGTTAGATTGGATTGCTTTAACGCTAAGCATTACTGTCCTAAACAGCTCCAGGACTGACAAGGTGCTGACGGACGAGGGAATTTTTTTAGTGCTGGCTAATACAGAATTGCCTGCTGTAAGGTCTCAGAGTGTCTCTAAAATGCTGATTATGGGAACTGGACTTTGGACTCTATTTAGTCCGATCTGGTCTCTCTCCTGCTGAATCATACTACCGGGATGTTGATGCAGGTAGCACACGTGCAAGTCTTAATGCGATTATAACAAAGCCTTCGTTAAAGCAGTGCCGCCTTGTAATCGTGCCTGCAGCGTCGATGGGGTGTTTCTCATTTAGTCAGTGTACACTGCCTACGTAATTGGAAGAGTGTCCCATTAGCAAGGTTCCATTTGGGGAAAAAAGAAATAATTTCTTTGAGAAGCAAGTGAGTCTTTGAGGAGTGCCTCAAGTAGCTCGCTTGGAGCTCTGTGGGGTGGGAATTCTTATTCCTAAAGCATAAAGCAGTGGACTGGATATAGCCAGATAAGCACATTTTAATAAGGGCTTGAGAGAATTACTCAGTTATGGTGCTGTTTACATTTTTAGAAGTTTTGTGTGGGTTCAGCTTGTGTTTGATTTTTTTTCTAGTTGAATGTATTCTTGAAATGATTTATTAACAGATTTTTATCAGTAACTTTTTGCTGCAAAAGAGGCCTCTGTTTATTTACTGAACTGTGATAACCGAGTGATTTAACTGGTTCAGATTTCTGCCTTAAATACTGAACGTACGGTTTGGGCTTAATGCAACAGTTGCTGGTTTTTGCAGTTAGAGCACGCGAAGGTGAACGTGTTCTTGGCTGAACACTGAAAGAAGTTTTGATACCATTAGGGCTTGACTATCTAAAACACTGGGATAACTGTGTAAGCTTTTACAGTCCAGGCGTGATACCATCTATAACGCAGTGTCCTGATCTGGGAGCTGTTCTTACATCAAGATATAAACTCTAAGATTAGGAGTTCATGTATTATGTTTGTATAATAGTGTCTTGATGCTTCCATAACATTTACATAAGGAGGGTGGAAAATACAAAATAATTTTCGGAGGGTAAATAGAATAATTGAATACCAGCTCAAGTGTTGATAAGATGGGGAGGATAGTGACAGCGTTGAGAAATGACTGAGTAAACTTAGTGAAAAATAAATACTGTTGAACATTAGTGAAGCCTTGGGCTCTACCATTGTATTTCCCTGCTTGCTGCACCTGCACATCGCAGGCGTTTCTGTTGTTACCTTTGCATGCAGCAAGACAGTCTTGCTATTGAGATACTAATGGACCAAGAAACATTTTTAAACTGTTTTTCTCCAGAACGCTGAAGGTTCCTAATCGATAGGAATAAGTTGGATTCCTACAGGAAAATGGCAGAAGTATTCTCCCCCTCCCCACCCTTTTCAACACCCCTCCATCCTCAGCATGCAGGCTGTGGACACAAGTCTCGCTGCAGAATGGTCCAGGTGTCTCGCAGGATGTTTTCACCAAACTTAGCCAGCCCAAATGTGTGTTTATATATTAAAAAAGAGCTGTTTTGCTGGAAACGGGAACTTGAATTGAGCATGCAATGCGCTAGTTATCATTAGTTTGTATTTTTTAATAGCTTTGTTTCGAGGTAGAGGTCCTGAAGGTGGTGAATGAGTTGAATAGTTGAGAAATAACCACTGGTTATTTGATTAATGGAGTATTTTTACAGTGGGGAAAACAAATGTTTTAAGGTGAAAGTGGTTGTGAAGGAGAGATAACGCTGCCCAGTTTAGCACAAGCTTTTGCTACCAGTTGGAGCTTGCCAAATACCAACATTTGAGCAGATTTAGTATCTTCTGTGTTGCTTTGAAAGTCAGCACGGGAAAATGGTTCTTCTCAAGCTGTTGTTTCCAATGGGGCAGTGCTAGAAACTGCCCTGATCTGTTCCTCTAACCAGGAGCTGGCTCTTGCCTCCTCCGTTTGCTGGTACTGCCCTGGGCTACCAGCGTGCGTGTGCTGTGTGCCAGTGCTTCACCCTCTTCAGCAAATAGTTGGAATGATGCTGGGAAGATAACGTGCGAAAAAGAATAGTCAAAATATTTTTTCTCATAGCAACAGGTTAGCAAGTTACTGCTGGGTTAGTGGCACTTTAAACACCCTACTAGCATTGATATACATGACTGTCAGAGGCGTTTTTAAAATACGCTCTTTTCAGGTGGTTACGCTTAGGAAGCAAGGTGTTGCGGCCTTGAGCTATTCTGAATTAATGAGGGTGGTTTTGAGGCTGGGGGGGGGGGGGTAAGGGTAGTAGTTACAAGTGTCGCCTTTGACGCATTTCAGTAGGCTGCGGGGTGCGCTAGCAATGGGGAACCAAGTTGGACTGTAGGACAGGACTTGGCAGCTGCTGGCGAGCAGTTCTCATCTGGGAGTTTCCCACATTCGTTTGTGATAGATTATTGGGCTAGATCAACTTCAATTAGACTAGAAAAGGCTTTAGAACAATCAAATTAACTCGTTGTGAGTGTTGCGACTGTAAATTTAGGTTCCTATTGCACAAAAAGGTGTGGAGTTCAACATCTGTAAGCGGAGCTTTCAGGTGTTCCTCTACTCCGGTTTCCCCACTTCCCAGAAGTTTGGGTATTTGACTTACAGAGAGTAAAATGTGACGCTGGGTCTTTAAAGAATAGTAATACCATATCAGTTACATTTCCTTCTCCTTATTTCTTTCAGAATGAACATAAAAATTAGTATGAGTTCCGAGGATTCCTCTTAGGTGGGTAGCGTGGAAGTTGTACGGATACGAGCTCCCTTGAACAGTGCTGTAAGGAAACCCCATTGCTAGTGGAAGGGGTTGATGATGAGAGACCGACTGCAGCCTGGAGCGAGCCGGACAGTGACTCTTTGTTAAGGCTAGCTGCCGAGCCAACTCTGTCGCTTTTCTGAAAGCGGCACGAGGCATGTGATTTCTTACTGGTTTGGAGAAAAACAATTTTTCCCTGTTTTTGCAAAATGCCGCTCTTATCTTTTAATGCATTCAGTGCTGTTTGACTTGCTTCCATGGTTACATTTTTACATTAATACCAGTATAAGACACAATTTCAGGAAAAATACCACATATTTCCAATTTCTGCAGTAGCCTAGCTGTTGTGGAAAAGAGAAAGTGTTGGTGGATCAAACTGTGGCTCTTAGCAGGTAATTCTTCTCTCTGACTATTATTTCTAAGAAAGCAGAACAAGTTCCTTGGGGATTATTTGACTCTGGATCTGTGTTCTTTTCTCTGTAGTTCTTGCTGTTGGAGACAGCTTGAAGGACTGAGAGACAAATAAGGTGATGGCAAGTAAAAATAAATTGGGTAAGGTTTGATGTGTAAAAAAGCCTAAAATGCCTTCTCCTTTCTTCCCTACTCCATAAGCTTTCCTGAGAAAGCAATGGAGGAATTTTGATTTTGTTTTCCCTTGTAGAAATGCTGAGGAGGAAGAACAGTAGGGAATGAAAACATCTTCCCATCACCCCGTTTTCCCCTGGCTTCATTTAGGTTTTTTGCTCTGCATCATCAGCTCTATATTGCAGCGAATAGTGTCTTGCAGGGGCCATTTTTTGCTGACTATTTCCGCAGTAGTGTGATAGCAGTTTTATTGTGTTGAACTTAATTTTTATAGTCATTGAAATGACTGTTAAAATATAGCTGTGACATTAAGCTCACTGTTATAGAAATGCTTGGTAAAAGACACCCTCTTTGCAAAATTATGTTTGGTGCAATAGAGACCCGCAGCAATGGCAAGGGAAAAGCTTGAAGCAGGGAACTGATGCGTCAGGCATCTTCAGATGTGGCTAAGATGAGTGCAGTGTGGATTGTTTTTGTTAAAATGCTCACACAGATATAACTGGGCTTCATTCGTGCTGGCTTTTGCGTAGCAGCAGACAAAAACTGAAAAAGGTATTTTCATAAAGGTTCTGCTTCATCCCGGGAAGGATGAAGGTCTTGAGGAACTCGCTGTGTCCATCATCCACAACCAGTCTTCTACCCAACCTGTGTAAGAGGTGCTGTGCCCCGCTGCTTGGGAATCCACGTGCCCTGCTTGAGCACCAAATTGGCGACTTGTGATTGAGCGTTGGTGCCTGTGCAGACTTCCACCATAATTTGCACTGTTCTGGGCTGGAGCACTGGATTGGGAAGGATTTCAGGGTTTGCCTGCGTTGTGCACCTGACTCTAATATAGTCCCTTTCATAAGCCGGTTTTAAGATTGAGCTTGTTGCGTTTGGGGATGTTTGCACCTGCTTCTGTGTTTGGCAGGACGGTTTTGAACTGCACTGCTGCATTTGGGTCCTTCTCCCGAGGCTGTAGTCGGCGTCAGTTGAAGTTGATGCTGTTGCCCTCCCCTGCTTGGCCACGTGCTGCTGCCTTCACTGTTCCGACATTGCTGTTTTCCCCAATTGCTCTGAGTTATTACGGAGCTATTGCAGACAAAGCGTTCAGGTTTTGAGCCAGCTGAACTCCTTGCAAGCGTTGGCTGAGGGATGAGGTGTGCGGCAGCGCTGGTGCAAGGGAAGGGGCAGGGACGTGCAGCCGGAGGCGCATCAGCCAGGAATGGGTGTGGAGCTGCAGCGCTGTCAGCTTCGGTCACTTACCATCTCTTGGGGAACCTCCATCTACTGATACGGCCTGATGTTGATTCATACCAGTTCATACACATTTGATCCTCTGCCAGCATTGACCGTAAGCTGAGCTAGTTCCTCCTCCCCCAGTGTTTAACTCTTTTCCTTCCTTCCTTCTCATGCCCGGCATAGACCTTGATGCATTTTATGCATAGCAATATTGAAGGTTTCGTAAATTTTGCAAAGGCTTCAGGTAGAGGCTGTTTTGAATTTCAGTTAATTAAAAACACCAAAGTTTTTTTTACAGATACATAGTACTATGCTTACATGGTAAGCATAGTGCATGCTCAAACGCTGTCTTTGTCTTCCTTGAGGACGTTGCCTGTAGGCCCACCGTAACCGAGTTACCGGTTCTTTGTGTCCCCCGGTGAAATGTAGGAAATTCAAGGGAACACCAAAACTCCCTTACTTTGTGATGCTGTGTTACCAGAAGACAGATGCCAAGACATCTGCCTCTAGATAATGTTTTCTGTTTGTCTAAATCAGCATCTTGCTTTTCTACAAAAGCTAGCCTTAAGAGCTTGGGGTGGTGTGATTACTTCTTGCATACAATGTGTTTCAGTTAATGGAGCTTTTTAATATTAAAAATCGATTTGAATGTTCTTGACTGTGCTTCTTGTTAGCTATGCGTTATGGCACATTATTAATGCTGTTATAGTCAATAATAATATCTCTTTTTTAACACTAGTTTCAGCTTTATACCCTCAGTACTTAGTGGTGACGTACTCTGAATACAGATTAAGTAGCAAGAAGGAGGAGGGGAAAAAGCTGTTAAAAGAGTGAGTTGGCATCACACTTCATCAGCTCCCTAAAAATAAAGTATCTGGCTTAAAAAGGGGGAGGAGGAGGAAAAGCGAGAACCCGAACTTGGTTCTTGAAATCTTGGATAGGTTCAGAACTCCTTTTTTTTTTTTTTCCCCCCCTAGTTAGTGTGGCAAGGACAAGTGTGCATCTTGTTCTGTCCTCCCTGAGCTCTGCCTGCAGGATTCAGCAGCGGGGTGGTTATACTTCTACAAGGCACCATGACTTAAGTTTGGGGATTGCTCTGGATCTATGAAGTTCCCTCAGCTTATTAATTCATGGTGGGTAGAGACACCAGATGTGTTGCAAAACAGCTTGCTCCCCTGTGTTGCCATCTGTTACAAAACCCGATGTGTCTAGTTGCTGTTTATAGAGGCTTGGGTGGCCCTTTGCTGTTTCTAACCTGTGCTCAGCCACAGTCGGTGCTGCACCTGTGCTTAGGTTCTCCTCTAAATGCAGAATTTATTTCTGTGTACGTTTTGCGTCCTTGCTTGGGAAGAGGGAAGGCAGGCTGTCATTGCAGGGATTTCAGTTTGAGGGGTGCCAGAGTCCAGGTTCAGCATTCTCCAACCCTCGGCACATGTCCTGTGTAGTTTATGAAGGAGAGGCGGTGCTCCTGGGTTCGTGTGGGAATAGAGTTTCCAGATGAACTATTTTTACTTTTTTTTCACCCAGGAATTTGCTGCTCAGGTGGAAGAAGGGGGAAAGGAATGGTGTCCCCTTTGTAAGGGAAAATGAGAATAAATCCTTACCATTTACTTGAACTTGCTGCATTTAGTTTAGTCTTGCTGGAGAGATACCTGTGGTAAAAGTCCCATTCACGGGTTTAATCAGTATGATGTAGTGCATTACTGGGGAGGAGGAACCACAAGCTGTATTTTCTTCGTTAGCTTGGTGGTAACGGTTCAAGTCAAAGAGGTTTTTCAGGCTTCTCTCTTTAGGAAATTCATCTTTTGTGAATGTTTGGATGACAGAATAACTGGAATATTGAGAAAGAACCGTGAACCAAGCTTGGTGAGAGACCAGGAATGACAAAACACAAGGTGACTTCAGTAAGGCGGGAAGACCTACCCTTGATTAATACACACATGAAATAATCGTCTTTAGCAAATCGTAGGTGCAGCTCCTGACTCGTACACTTCTTTTTTTCTTCTTCCTTCTCCATTAGCCTCAGCTGTAAAAGTTGGAAACTTGTCAGCGTAAGTAACAGAGGACTAGGGAGTCTCCCTAGTCCTGAAAGCAACCACTTTCCTTTTAGGAAAACAGGAGGAAGACCTTCAGGTTTCTTTTATTTTTAATACTAGAGAATTTGCAAGAGACTTTGCTTTCACCTCTGCGGTTTCAGTCTGCTGTTGTGGAAAATGCACAATTATGATTTTGGGATTTTTTTAAGAGACAGTGTAAAATGAAGCTGATAACATGTTAAATGTAGTTTGCTCTCTTTTAGGAGTGCAGAACGATTAATACAGCCTTTAATGCAAAGTAGTTCCAGGGAATAAGACTCTAACATTTTTATAAGGTATCTTAAGATATCTCTGCTTTCATACTGTCAGAGAAAAGCTTTTTCAGTATATATTGATGTTATCTTTTTTTGCCTTTTCCTTCTTTTCCCCTCTGTCACCTCTCTCTAATTCCAGTGTTGCACTCCTCATTTTTCTAATGCATGCAGATTAATGAGTGCAGTTCTGTTAGAGGTGTTTGTTTCGTATTTAGCAGTAAATGGGTTTTTAGTGCAATTACTGTAATGCCGTATTCATTGTTCCTTTCTTTATCAACTCCTAGAGTTGTAAAAATTGCTCTTTCTGTGCCCACACTAATCCTTTGCTTTTGGCACTTCGGTACTTTTGCGTAGATGCGCTTTGTGGCTGCGGTGGGAGGAGGAGGGGAGCAGGGAGAGCCTTTACCCGGGGAGTCGCTTGGCTGAAAGCACAGCTGATGAGGAGGAATCTCTTTGGCGGCGCTGAGACGTACCGCTCCCGAGCACAGAACACCACCTTCTGTCCTGCGGCGCGGGAATGAGAGGTGGCCTCAGGATGGTTTTGTCACTGTGACTTTCTGTTTTCTCTTTTGCCATCCTTGTGACATCTCAGAGCTGAAACCCAGCAGTTCACTGACACGTTTGCTGGCTGCTCTTCAGCCCTCCTGTCACCGAACTCCACCTTGACTAACAGACATACTAAATCCATATGCCACTGGCTTTGTGCAGTGCAGATCTCAAGAGCCACAGCTGTTCTTTATGCATCAGCAGCATGTCCCCTAAAATTACTAGATGCTTTCCCTATCATGATGAGTTTTGGTTTATAAGCAGGTTAGATATAAGACTGCACTTGAAATGGTCTGTTTGGAAGCCAATGCAAGTGTACCCATAACATGTTTGTCAAGGAAATATGGTCTATAGGTATGATTTTGCAAATATAACAGGCCCCCACAGCTCTAGATTAAATCAGTCATAGTTAATGATGCTTAGAACTGGGAAATAAAGCTCTTTATTTCTTTGTCCACAACTTCGAGAAAATGTTGTGGTCATTCTCTTCTGCAGGCTAACCTTGTAAGTGTAATTAGAAAATGGTGGTCAGATGCAGGTGTCTGGGAGGTGCAGAGCTCATTGCAGGGACATCAGAGAGCAGCTGCCCCCTTTATCTTCTCAAGGGTCTTCTGCAGGGAGAGCAGTCCGCTTCTCCTGGCAGGAAGGCACCTTTACAGGCGACTCCCTTGCTCATTTAAAGCCGATTGCCGTGTATTGGGCTGTATGAACCCGATACTTCATCTATAGTGCAGTGTATCCCTTAAGGAGAAAACGCACTGTAAATAGCATTCTTCTAAATGCTAGCGTGTCCACTTTAGTGTGTCCAGAGAAGGGCGACGGAGCTGGTGAGGGGTCTGGAGCACAAGTCTGATGAGGAGCGGCTGAGGGAGCTGGGGGTGTTCAGTCTGGAGAAGAGGAGGCTGAGGGGAGACCTTATCGCTCTCTACAATACCTGAAAGGGGGTTGTGGGGAGGTGGGTGTTGGTCTCTTCTCCCAAGTGACAAGTGACAGGACAAGAGGGAATGGCCTCAAGTTGTGTCAGGGGAGGTTTAGGCTGGATATTAGGAAAAATTCTTTCACCAAAAGGGTTGTCAGACACTGGAAGAGGCTGCCCAGGGAGGTGGCGGAGTCACCATCCCTGGAGGTGTTCAAGGAACATTTGGACGTGGCACTGCGGGACATGGTTTAGTGGGCATGGTGGGGTTGGGTTGGTGGTTGGACTTGATGATCTTACAGGTCTTTTCCAACCGTAATGATTCTGTGAGAAGGGATGAGAGAGTATTCAGTTGCAATAGAGAAGCTTAGCTGTGCCTCTTCAGGAAAAAAAATAAAATCTGTGCATGGATGAAGAGCATTGGGATTCTGTATTAGTGTTAGCCATAAGGTTAACTTGCACTGGCTAGGTCTTAGTCATCAATCTTCTGATGCTTAAGTAACCATGCTCCTTATCTTGCTTGTGAATTGTATGGCAAAGGTTTTTCTAACTTACAAGGCTGCATAACTTCTTTGCCAAAACAGTGAGCCTTGATTTGCAGTTCCAGCACAACGAGGAGGCCTAACGTTAGCTGGTGTAAATATTCCTAATGCTTCTTTTAGCTTAGAGCTCTCCAAGCTAAAAACCTGTTGTACTGAGAACTGGAGTTTACAAATTAAGCAAAACTTAATTCAGTTTAAAAAAAAAAAAAAAAAAAATTGGAAGTTATTCTTCAGGCTTTTGAATATTTTAAATGGTCACTCAGAATGCAGTTGATCAGACAAAATATAAGCATACCAGTTTCATGCTGTATTGCTCCAAATGTTGTCTTTTTAATTAAAGCCTTGTTCTTTGCTCCAATCAAACGTTTTATCTGTCATAACATCTTTTGATGTCCCTCTACATAAAAAATTACCCCGAGAGGGAGTTATCTGCTAGCTTACATAGGAGCATGCACTGTAGTTCAAGCCTTGTTTTGTAATCACAGGGGTGGAGTGCACTTTATAGTTATTTTGGTCATTTTCTTCATGATCTGTCAATGCTGCTGCAAGCCAAAAATGTGTGGGGTTTTTTTTTTTGTCTTTTTCTTTGTTTGTAGGCATATTTTTCACATGTATGTATTTTGAAAGATAAAGCTTCCCTCCATGGCCATTGCTTCTCACTCAGTTCAGGTCAGTGGGAGCTGTCGTGGGCAGTAATTGCCACTTGATGGCTGTTTGTCATCTTCTGTCGAAAGAATTCATCATTACAATGAAGCCCCTGTTACGTGACCCTCCTTGTTATGATAGACACCAGTTAGCATTCTCGGATATAAATTTTAATGTCTTTTATTCATAGCTGCCTTTGATCCTTAGTGTTATTCCGTTTAAATGTTTGAGAAATGCTTAGCTGCAGGGTGAATTGAGTACAGGACTGTTTTTAATCTGTCATAATGTGAATTTTTTCTTGACTGGGATGTCTGGTACCAGGCAGCGAGGTTGCTCGTTGGGGTCCCAAAGGTGGAAGACTCAAGTTGGATTAATTTTTGGACGTGTTGAGCACCCATGGGTCCTCTTGACTCCAGTGACAGCTGTGAGCGTTGGAGAGATCTAAGTAAATACCCAAAGGATGGAGTTAGGTGTTGAAGTCCGACCATGCAGGTTTGGAGGAGTTAGTATTGACTGTGTAACTCTGTTTTCCCTGGTATGCGCAAAAACTGAACTGAAAACATTTCTGATGAGTGTTATCGAGCAGAGTGTCCTGCGTGCTGCGTATTCACCTTCATTAACATCTCTCTGCTCAGAGCAGTTCAAAAAGTTAATTTTTGTTACTGTGTTTTTCACAGAACCCTCTTCTCGTGCAGAATAGCAGTTATGACTTTGAAATATTTTGCGCTAGATACCTAGGAGGGAGGGTTTCTCTCTCTCTAATTATGAAAAAGTTAACAAAAGCATTAAAACAGGAATAGCTAGCTTGGCTTGTTTTGATGTCAATAAAACTATATTACTTTCTAAAGCTTTCATTTAAACACTGTTGATGTTAGTCTCTGCAATGCACTTGACCTTTTATTCTTTTTACCCCGAAGTGTCCTCTTCTCTATGTATAATCTTACACGCTATATTATGTTTTCTCTTCCAAATTGCTTTCTCTTTTTTTTTTTTTCATTTTTGCACTCAGATATATTTATTTGCTTCTTAACTCCTAAGTCTGTTGTCTGTCAAGCGAGAGGCCTACCTCAGAGAAAAAAAGGACCAAGGGAGCCCGTCATGTATGTGTTGTTGCTAGCATTGTAAGCTGGAATTTGATAAATTATGGGGAGAATAAACAGTAGCTCCTGGAGGTTGAAAATGAAGTCATGGCCACAGTTGTAGGCAGCGCTGGGCACGGTGCCCCGTCCTCGTGGTGAGCTTAAACCTTCTCACGTGCCCGCGTGGATGTTTCTTGCTTGCGCACTTGGGGCTAAACCGATTATCAGATTTGAGATCAAGAAAGTATTTTTCTCCAGTTACCAGTTCTTATAGATGTAATTTATGTTGTTGATCTTCTGGGTAATACGGGCTCTAGCCTGTTTCTTAGGACTGCATGGGAACAGGAGAAAATTGGGCAGGTAAGTGAGGGTGCTTCTGGGTCTGATGTCTCATTGCCTTTGTAACTGTGGCTTTTGGCCTTTTGCTGTAGGTTTTAAGTTTTGAGGTTTTTTTTGGAAGTGCTTTGTGACCTGTAATGAGCACAGCACGCGTTGTTAATGTCCTGTGAGCTCTCTTGGTCTGAACATCTGTGAAGATTTCCTGCGAGAAGGGGAGGGCTGGTCTCGGCTACATGTAACTTACCCAGTTCTTTCTGTTCCAATAATAATATCAGAGTCCCACTGGAGTACTTCTGACCGATGCTGCACACCAACCGCATCCCTAGAAACTAATGTAGAAAGAAAAGCAAGTGGTTATCTGAGGGGTGGTAGAAAGTTTTGAGGTAGCTATCGTATTCCAAAAATGCTTTCACTCCCTGAAGAGTTATGACAAATTGGAAAAAATTTTGATTTTCAGATATTTTTAAGAGTCTGTCCTTTGACACTGCATTCTTGAGACTCTCACTGTAAAAAGTAGGGCTGTGCTTCTCTGAGCGCAGCCCTTTATGTACTGGACATGTGAAGGTGAGAAGTATGTAGCTTCTCACGGTGAAGGAGGAAGACTACTTTTGCCATTTCATTAGTTGTTAAGAGTAGTGTATAAAACACCTTTAAACGTGGTAACCTCATTGGAGAGAGTAATCGCCGAATGCAAAACTGTGCAGAAATTTCTGTGCGTCCACCTTGAGTATAGTTGATTAACTTCAGTCTTGTGAAATACTGGAGTTGCTGCCTTTGGTCACAAGGACCCTACTTGGTGTTGGAAATTTTGTTTCTGACAGAGAGTTTGGCCATAATAAACATAAAAATCTAGCTTTAAGAGTCATAACTGCTTTGTTTTTCAGATTATTAATATTTTTTTTTTCCAACCAAACCTAGTTTGCACCTTATTTGTCAGATACATTTCCTTTGTTCTTCTGGACATTGCTGACCTCAGTGCTCAGTTTCTAGTTTTTCTTTTGGGAAGCTTAAGGAGGAGTGGTCTTTGGATTCCTTTGTTTTGTTATGTAGTTTATTATCTTCTGAAGATGGCAGTTCTCAAAAATTGTGCTTTCTTATCAGCCAGTTCTTTAAAAACCAAAAAAACCAAATCTGTGGTTTCTGTTTATTTGTTACGATGGCATTTCGTTGGTGAGTGGGATAATGCATCTTTCCTATTTGAATTGTCTCTGGTAGTATATACCTGGCTACTGTTTTTTTCCGAAGCAAAACCGATTTTTGTTCTCTCCAAAGTTACTCCCTGGCCAGGAGTGAAGTCTGGCTGGCGGGTCAGTGGCCATGAGGCAGGAGCCGCTTCCAGCATTCATTTTTTTGCAGTTGACTTCATCGCCGGCTGAAGGTGTTCATCAGTGCTCTGTCGAGGAAGGTCAATGTGGGTGGGCATGGGTGGAGGCTGACCGCTGGTCGGGGCGGCAGTGATGAGCAGACTCTCCTCCAAGGGTTGAGCTGGAACTCCTGACCTGCAATGAAGTTACTTTTGGAATATGCACAGCTGCAAGTTTTCCTATTCCATTGCATCTAAACAAATCTGAGAGTTTTTCCCTCAGTCCAGAATCCTTTCTGCCCTGCTTTAGATCTCCGATAGTGACACCAGCTGTGTGTAACGTGAGGGTCCTTCAGATCTCTCACACGTTGTGCCTCGTGCTGCTTATCCTGGAGGGTGGGTTTCTGGTTTTTTGCTGAATTCAGCGCTGGAAAGGGAAATGGTTTTCACTTTGTTGCCATTCCTCACCCTGCTTGTGGCTGGAGCCGCTTAGAAATATTTGTGAAAACAAATGCATTTGGTGAATTTGCAGGTTGTGGTGGTGCAGGTTGTGGGTGCTGTCAGGGCTTGCTAATGATGACAGTATGATAACTTGATTATAATACTATAAAGTGACGGAGAGGACTAGTCTCTCCCATGAATACAGTGGGTTGATGCAGTACCTCTGGCACTGAGGAATTCTGAAATCATGTTGTTTTTAAACATGCATGCAGTAAATCAGTGAAGTGACTGAGAAATTCTTTGAGTTTTCTAAGGACACTTTGTAGGTTTTCTGTGTGTTGAGCTGACAGTGGAAGCCAGTGCAGTCCATTACAGAAGTGCATAAAACTGACACAAAGTGTTGGAAGACAGACAAGTCCAACAAAAAAAAAGTAACTGAATGTATTGTCATGAAGAAGCAGAGCATTATAAAAGGAGTGAGGGACTGTCTTTAGAAAGTGGACTTACGGCTTTTTGAGATTTGTTACAAGGAGGGTATTAATGGATTAACGGACTTGGCCAAGTTTTTACAAATTTATTTTACAAAATCCTTTACAAAAAGGTTGAGAATGGCAACAATCAGTAATAAAAACAATTGTGTGGAAAAATAAAAAACCTGAAAGTTATATTGTCTTGCATGTGCTAATAGCAGTGTTTCCTCTGTCCAGCTCTCTACAACTACGACGCGAGGGGACCCGATGAACTTTCCTTACAAATAGGCGACACCGTGCACATATTAGAAACATATGAAGGTAAGCTGGCAAAAGTTGCATTTAAAAACACTGTTTTTGCAATTGCATACTTTTCTGTCCATGACTTCATCTCCTCGTGTTACCAGGAGATGAATTACTTGCTTTCTTGCTAAAGGACAAAACACGTTATTTCTAATGAACGCAGAATTAACCAATGCTAGATATGAATGAAGACTCATGTGGTCAATACCTGGTGAATAACCTTTTCCTTTTCTATAGAAGATGGATGTTCGGACAGCTTTATTTGTATGGATCAATTGTAGTGTCTGCCCTACGTTTGAGAAATGATAGATGCTTTTTGGATACCCTCGGGTAATGCAGAAGAGCCTGCTGCTAAAAGAAGTTTAATCTGAATTTGAAGGTCGCTTGGGTCCTAAATTATTTATGTCTCTCTTGTAAGATGGGTACATGTGTTACAGTGCTGTGGACTGATTTCAGGCTTTTCAGATGCTTTGCTTGTTTTGATATGAAGCTGTAGAAACATTACATGTACCAAAATCTTTCCTTCTTGATCCATGTAAAAGGGAATTTGAAAGCTGAGTTTGATAATCAACAGAACGTGAAAATTGTCGTAACACTTTTCAGCTCTTGCTTGATCCAGTACTGAGCCAAGCAAAATACAGCTCTTTCATGATATCCTTGACTTGAAATTTTATGGTGTGCTGCAGTTTGGAAAGGTATAAGTAACCTATAAGTAAAATGTGGTTGTTTCAAATATTGTAACATTTTTTGTCTTGTGGAAATGTGATTTACTTAAATATATTGATTTTGATTTGTTTGTTTCTCTAGACATTGATCTTTTGGTACACCTCTGTGATGGATTTGTTTTAGATATCGGCTTAATAGGATTTTTTTTTTTATTGTTGTATTTACTAAAACAAACAATACTATTTCAACAAAAGTAACAAGCTCTGCTCATCACTGTATAAATGAAATTTCTCATTGTTCCTAGGCTGCTATTTCCTTACAGAGCTCAGCTTGCTGCTGCAATGCCACGTTTGACTCTAAGCAAAATAACCTTTCTGTTATCTGATGTTATATGCTTTAATAAAATTCTAATAATACAAATATTTTAAATGCAAATTGAATGATTTTAAATACTGTGTAGCTTTGTACTGTTATATATAAATAGATTTATTTAATGAATGTGGGAGAAACTCTGAATCCTCAATAGGGTATGTGAAACCGTATCAAATGATGACTGCTGCCAACTAAGTGGGACAGTGGAGATGACTCACTTTTCCCCTAGACCTGAATAATAGAAAGACCTTCGCACTCTTACGGTTGTTAGGCTTCAAGCACATGGGATGAGTTCATGTTAAAAGAAATGCAAATAAGTTAATGTTCTTCCAAACATTTTATACAATGATTACTCATACATACCTGCTGTGATGGGAAATTAGATGCCATAATTCTTATGTCTCTTGTTCACAGAGCTGCCGTTATTAGGTAATTATTTGAGCTTTTTGATCTCCAAGTTCCTCTGTACGAAATCTGGATAGATTGTGCCCCAGGAGGTTTCGTACCATATGCGCCAACGTCCAGGTGTGCGCCTGGGAACTTCCCTGCCATCCGTCCTGTCCGTGTCAGGGTTGTGTTGGGCTGCAGTGGGATGGGCCAGTCTGAAGAAAGGCCCCCTAATAATATGAGCATAGGACAGAGAAGTTCTTTCAAGAGTCAGTAATGCCTTTCTGCTGAGGATCTGTGATTCTGCTTCTCAAAGGTCTACACCTTTTCCCTGTATTTAAGATTGTGGGGAAAAAACTTGGCTCCTTTCATTGATAGCCGCTGTATTATGCGTTCTGGTCTTGGCATCCTCTTGTGGAATTGTTACTATTTTGAAATAGTTTTCTGCAATAATTCTTAAGTTAGAAGTAGTTTTGAAGACTTAAATGTGTCCATGGGCTTTGAAGTGGTAGATTGTAGTTTGTTGTGGGGTTTTGTTTGGTTTTTTTTTTTTTTTAAATTCTGAATCTGCTTTGTTTTCAAGGACAGCTTATGGTAAATCTTTGTTCAGTTGGTCTTCTCTCTGCAGACGAAAGAGGCTGAGAAGTTGGGAGGGCTGGGTCTCATGTGTGGTCTAGAAGACCTGTTTTAAGGACAGGCAGGTTTCTATAGGATATCATGTTGCTACCATGTACTGGAATGGATTGCTGAGATGGACTTCGCTTATGTGCTTAAAAAATTATTCATTTTTTTACCTACACGTAGAACTTGTTTTAGTAATAAAATCAAATTCCAAAACATTGTAATATTTTAAATTTTAATCAAAGAAAACTTTTTTCCTCTGAAATGCAGGAAAAAATTTGTACAAATAATTCTATGTGCAGATCCTGTAAAGTTGGAGGCTTGTTGCAATCAGCCTATATTTTTATAGGATTTGTGAGACTGGAAATTTCACTGTTAAATCTCAGTGTTTAAAAGCTACTTTCTAGAATAATTGATCTTGAAAGTCAAATTAGTATTTTTTTTTTTTTTCAGGTAGAATTGCAGACAATTTTATTTTTTAGTTAGAAAACTTCCTCTCTCTCCTTCTAATGTGAGCCTTACAGGAAAAGCCAAACAGCAAAGCCATTGGACTTCATAAATATCCTTCATCTTGCAAGGATTGTATTTCATAGCAGATATCCCAAAACAAGTATTTGCCACGTTCTGCATTAGCACTTGCCTGATCTTTATTTTCTTAATTCTGTTTCTTTACATTATGTGGTGGAATGGGCAAACGGAAGATATGATCAATAGATGTGGCTTATTAAGGTGAATAGCTATTAAATATAACAGTAAATAAGCCTCAAAACCAAGCTTGCATGTTTGAACAGTAGTTCATTTCTAGTGCTGCCGTGGGAAGGGAGTTAGGGTTCCCAAATAAGCGTTTTCAAATACATTATTGCTGATATTGTGGGAATGTTTAGTTGTTGGTTGTAGCTTTTTTTTTTTGATGCAGCAAATACTTTATCTGGGTAACTGTGTAGTAAATACCCACATCATTCAAGAGGAACAACAGCAATTTTTTCCGTGTGAGTGTCTGAGTGTCTTTTGTGTGCCTGTTAAAGCTGAAAATATTTCATTGGTCCCTTTTCTTAGTTGGGCATTTTACGTGGATGCATATTTCCAGCCATTATATCCCATAATATTTGTTAAGGCAGAGGCTAACCTGTAATACATCACTAAGCCACTTAAAAGCCCAGGTCACTTTAGAAACATATTTATGGCATCAGCCTATTTTCCTCTCGCTAGTGTTTTGTCTGAAATGGAATTAGCCGTGAATAGAGTGAGAAGGAGCTGGAGCTATGTGCTCCAGGGGAGTGTTGGACATCACCTATTTGCCTTCTCTGCCCTCAGGCTTTGGGTTTTTCATTCATTTTTTTCATGACCTCCAAAACTGCTGAGATTACAAAATCAAGAGCTAAAGTTAGGCAGGGCCACCACATAGGTTGATAGGTGCGTTAAATACCTTCTTAATGTCATTAACAAGCGCTCACGCAACCCTCTACCCCTTGCTTTTTTTAGTGTGGAGGACTAGATTTCACTCACCTAAAACAGCAGCTACATGATACTTGTTTTTCCCTTGTCCAGCATCTGACAACGAACCTTATTTATTATGCGTTAAAGAAAAATTACAGTTTTGTGATCTTAATTACTTTAAGGTTATCAGAAGTAGTCAACATGGATTCACCAAGGGGAAGTCATGTCTGACTGATCCAATAGCCTTCTACGATGGCATGACTGGATGGATAGATGAGGGGAGGGCAGTGGATGTTGTCTAGCTTGACTTCAGCAAGGCTTTCGACACTGTCTCCCACATCATCCTCCTAGGCCACCTTAGGAAGTGTGGGTTAGATGGACGGACAGTGGGGTGGATTGAAAACTGGCTGATAGAGCTCAGAGGATTGTGATTAGTGGCACAGAGTCTAGTTGGAGGTCTGTAACAAGTGGTGTTCCCCAGGGGTCAGTCCTGGGTCCAGTCCTGTTCAATATATCCGTCAGTGACCTGGATGAAGGGATAGAGCGTGCCCTCAGCAAGTTTGCTGATGACACAAAACTGGGAGGAATGGTGGACACAGCGGAAGGCTGCGCTGCCATTCAGCGTGACCTGGACAGGCTGGAGAGTTGGGCAGAGAGGAACCTTCTGAAATTCGGCAAAGGCAAGTGTAGGGTGCTGCACCTGGGCCGGAATAACCCCAGGCATCAGTGCAGGTTAGGGGCTGACCTGCTGGAGGGCAGCTCTGTGGAAAGGGACCTGGGAGTCCTGGGGGACAACAGGATGGCCATGAGCCAGCACCGTGCCCTTGGGGCCAAGAAGGCCAACGGCATCCTGGGGTGCATGGAGAAGAGTGTGGCAGGCAGGGCGAGGGAGGTTATCCTCCCCCTCTACTCTGCCCTGGTGAGGCACATCGGGAGTGCTGTGTCCAGTTCTGGGCTCCCCGGTTCAAGGAGGACAGGGAGCTGCTGGAGGGGGTACAGCAAAGGGCTACGGAGAGGATTGGGGGACTGGAACGTCTTTGTTATGAGGAAAGGCTGAGGGACTTGGGTCGTTTTAGTCTGGAGAAGAGAAGACTGAGGGGGATCTTATTGATGCTTGTAAATACTGAAGGGGTGGGTGCCAGGAGGATGGGGCCAGTCTTTTTTCAGGGGTGCCCATGACAGGACGAGAGGTAATGGGCACAAACTTGGCCATAGGAAGTTCCATCTAAACACGAGGAGGAACTTCTTTCCTTTGAGGGTGGCAGAGCCCTGGCAGAGGCTGCCCAGAGAGGCTGTGGAGTCTCCTTCTCTGGAGGTATTCCAAACTCGCCTGGACACATTCCTGTGCAACCTGCTCCAGGTGACCCTGCTCTGGCGGGGGGGTTGGACTAGGTGATCTCCAGAGCTCCCTTCCAACCCTGTCCTTCTGTGATTCATGTTTGTGAGAGACTTGGTCACTTTTGTAGTGCCTGTGTGTGGAGAAGAATTACCTTCGCCTTACAGGTGGAGAACTTAGAAACTGAATAGTCTTTATGTTTTGGGTACAACTCTTTCTGTTTTAGAGACAACTTAATGCATTTAAATTACATTGCCCTTATATGTGTGTGTTCATGGCAAGACCCAGTGCCTCCAGTTGAACCAGTGAGAGTTCAGCTCTCTTTGAAAACTGGGTTCCCCATTGCATAGCTACAGGCTTGGCACCTAGCTAGAAGAACATTTAGGTGGTGGCTGCCAGTGAAGAGCCTGGTTCGACTTGCCTGGCCACATTAGGACCTCTGGGATGAGCGGGAGTGTAACCAGTTCTCCAAGGCAGATCTCAGCTGCTTTCTTATCTGCAATCTCTTGTAGCTCTTACTGCTTGCTGCAAAGCTTCAGAAAGGAAAGGTTCAGTGGTGAGGAGCTGTCTTTGTTATGTGGCTTTTTAATTTGCAGGTGCAGTGCGATGTCCTGAGTTGGACGGCACAGAAGATGGGATAGAAGAAGCAATGTGGCAGAGATAGGATGTTGTTTGTTGTTAGTTTGTACGATGTATTTGATCAGAGTTACGGTGCTTGCTCCAGAACTTCAAAACTAAGGGAATTTAGTTCTTTAATAGGATTGAATGCTCTGCATGTCTGTGCACAGATTTCGGCCAGTGAAGTAAGTGCGAGCAGAAATGCTTTGCTGCCTTTGCAGCTGAGCCAGAAACTGTGCATGGTCATGTCAGCAAGTTTTTGTTGATATTCCTCTGAAAGCAATGGAAACGCAAGATATTGAGGCCATTGCAGCCGCTGTAGGGAAGTGAACTGTGGCGGTTGTAGACACTGGATGAAAGACAGAACTAATGATTCCCAAGTGATGACAGAGGACAGGCTTCTGATGCAGTGTGAGGCTTGTGAATCGTTTTACCCTTTGCTGCTGGAGAGCAAACTGAAAAATCCTGTGTGCTTGAGATTTTAATTTCTATTTCTAGTCCCAGAGTGTAGATAATGAATTTACCAGCATGTGTTGTCTTCCTTGAATTTTATTCCTGCCCTAGCTGTTATCAGCAGTGGGATGGTAGGTTTTCTTCCACGTCTGCGTTGTGATCCCCCCTATCCTCACCCATGTTGATCTCTGGAGAGGGATGCTTTGCTGTGCAAAACCCCTGTTTGCAGGGCTAGAGGAGATGGTATTACATCCAGACTCCATCTTCCAAAAGCTGTGGAGGGCAGCTCTGGTCACCTGGGGGGTTCCCTGGGGTGCTGAGCAGGAGGGAGCGAGCTGTGGCGCAGACAAGCTGAAATGCAATATAGCCCCAGTGCAAGCGTACAAGCAAGCTAGAGCTGAGTTGGGGGCAATATGCACAGAAGATCTCATCTGCTTTCCCTGGCATGGTATCTTCCACGATGCAAAACGACTGTAGTTTGTAGGGTTTTGTTTTTGCTTTGGTTATCCAGTCGCACAGAAGTGGAATGGCTGGAGAAACACTAAAAGCTGTAATGGTGATTGCTTGCAGATGTGTTGTGAACTGGGGGCACAATAAAAGAGACGTTAACCTCCTGGTTTTCCAGGCATGGCCACCTGCCTGGGAGCATGGCACACGCTGAATAATCATGCGGCACCGGGGCTGCTGTGGGATGGGCATTTGATGCTTCGGGCTGAATTAGGGCTGTGGGTCTCCTTGCTTTTCTGTTTTGATGTGTGAATTGTAAATCCCGAAGTATTCTTGTTTTCTGCTGAGATGACAAATGGCTGATATACATTTAGAAATTTGCATTTGTGGAACTTAAATAGGTTTTAAAATCAAACTAGTCAAACAGTACATCTTTGTAAAGTTAATGCTCTTAAGTTGTTTTGTTTGTGTTGGTGAATTACTAATTGAAATGAATGGCAATTAAACACATCATGTAAAGTGCCATCTCTTTCTGTCATGTAGTCTTCTCCATCAGTTTGATCGTCATCACTCTGATTTTTATAGCTCCCAAGACGACTTGTTTTAGCCAGGATATTAATTCTGTAGAGAATTTAAATTCAGGTGGGGTGTGCTGTGCATGTTGGCAGGTGTGAAGCGTGATCAGAAACCAGGTTAAGGTGCTGTTGAGCTGAGAAGCAACAGCTGCTAGGTGACATTAATGAACCTCCTAATGCTTTTCCCTTTTTTCCCTCCTAGGTTGGTACAGAGGTTATACACTACGAAAAAAGTCCAAGAAGGTAAGTGTTGCCAGAGCAGAGTTCTCTTTTTTTCTCTTGGACAGAGATGTGTTATGGCACATTGGGCATGGTGGTGTAACGGAGATCTCCAGCACGTATTACAGTACTGCATGGGAGCGATTCACCATGTGTCCACCGCTTTCTAGTAACTGCTGGTGTGTAGTCTCAACCTGTAGTAAATGTGAATTTTTCAAGTTAACTGAAACTTACTTTAACGAGGCATAAAAGCTTAGTTGCAATTTAATTTTTGCAATTTAAGGGTACATGTACGTACAGTCACTATAGATGGCTTGATGTGCATCAGCTTGTTTTCTGCAGTAACGGGTATACCAGAGCCTTTGCCTCAATAAAAAGTTCAGAACTTTATGTTCTAGTTGATCTGTTTAGAGGCTGACACTTTGCTTCACTGTCTGTTAAGTAATGTATTACTTGTAAAACGCAATTGCATCTTGGAAAGCGATACAGAGATCTACATTGTGGTTTTTCAGTTGTTCTCTGCGAGAGGAGGAGTAATCTTCTGCAGAGTAATTTTGCCTAGCTGTTGGGCTTCCAATGTGCATAAAGGGCTGCTGTTTATCGCAGCCTTTCTGAAATAAAAAGAAAAGAAACAGCACAAATACAGCTTATAACTGTCTGTTCATGTCTTCTCCCATGTAACTAGCGTTTTTAGCATTTTACTTTATAGTAGTAATTAACCAGAATTAAACGATTTCTGGTTTTGCTTCTTTTTTCACTTAAAGTAAAACACTTAAAATGTAATGTTTGCCTACAGAGGTGCATTTTGAGTTGCGTCTGCATGTCTAAAAGTACAGAGCTGAGTTGTGTGGTTTGTCCCACCCATTTCCTAACCAGGCCTGTTCTAGGGTTTTTCAGTTCTATTTTGATATTTTCTTTTTTTGGAAATACTCTAAATTTCTTATGAACCATATTTCACAAACATGCCTTGTACAGCCTAAGGAGCAATTGCTCATTCTTCTCGGCTTGAACTAATTCCACGTGTTACTGCATTTGTCTGACTGCTGCAAAATGCAGTGGGGGTTTTTTTAATAATTTTTTTTTTGGACTAAAAGACCACCCCAGTTTCTGTAGCTTTTAAGTAGCTTTCTAAGAATTTCTTTTTTTGCGTTCCCAGATGAGAAAGCTGAACTACTACCTCGAAGGGTGAGGTGGAGCAACTTAATTTCTCAGCTTGACTTGAATTATTTTTAAACATGTATTTCTGGAATCTCGAGATGAATTTAGATTAGTTTAGAAAAGCAGTACTGGCCTTTTGCAGTACTGTCTGTTGAAGAGGTTTTTGGCTTGTAGCACTAGGTTGACGGTAGAAGATACTACGCTGTATGTAGTCTGTGTACTGTTGATTGCAATGCAGGACGTGTCACAACAACCCCATGCAACGCTCCAGGTGTGGGGATGAGTGGCTGGAAAGCTGCCCGGCGGAAAAGGACCTGGGGGTGTTGGTCAACAGCCGGCTGGATATGAGCCAGCAGTGTGCCCAGGTGGCCAAGAAGGCCAACGGCATCCTGGCCTGTATCAGAAATGGTGTGGGCAGCGGGAGCAGGGAGGGGATCGTGCCCCTGTACTCGGCGCTGGTGAGGCCGCACCTCGAATGCTGTGTTCAGTTTTGGGCCCCTCACTCCAAGAAGGACATTGAGGTGCTGGAGCGTGTCCAGAGAAGGGCGACGGAGCTGGTGAGGGGTCTGGAGCACAAGTGTGATGAGGAGCGGCTGAGGGAGCTGGGGGTGTTCAGTCTGGAGAAGAGGAGGCTGAGGGGAGACCTCATCGCTCTCTGCAACTGCCTGAAAGGGGGTTGTGGTGAGGTGGGTGTTGGTCTCTTCTCCCAAGTGACAAGCGACAGGACAAGTGGAAATGGCCTCAAGTTGTGCCAGGGGAGGTTTAGACTGGATATTAGGAAAAATGTCTTTGCTGAGAGAGTGGTGAAGCACTGGAAGAGGCTGCCCAGGGAGGTGGTGGAGTCACCATCCCTGGAGGTGTTCAAGGAACGTGTGGACGTGGCACTGCGGGACATGGTTTAGTGGGCATGGTGGGGTTGGGTTTACGGTTGGACATGATGACCTTACAGGCCTTTTTCCAACCTTAATGATTCTGTGATTCTGTTTGTGCATTCTGCGCGTGGACATACCCATTTATTTCACACAAGGCAGCGCGCTATACAGCCCGTTCTCACACAGTGTTTATTTTAATGGGAAGCCTGGAAACAGTGGATAAAACACTCGGGGAACAGAAGCAATATGTTGTAGCAGGGTAAGAAAGCTTGGTTAGATGTGAGGAGAAGCAAGCAGCAGACCTGGATTATGGGCAAAATGTCATTTTGGGGTAGATCTATTTTAAATCATTTGTCTTTCATGCTTTCAAAAGCAAGTCTGTTTTAATTTGCATCTGCATATAATCATCCAGGGATGTGGAGGACCGTGGCAAACTGTACCTTGAACTGGGGGAGGAAACGCCCCTCTGCAGGGCCACTTGTGACAGGGTGTCTCTGCTGTTTCCTTCAACGTCGTGAAGATAGGTTTAAAAACACTGAGTCTGTGTTTGCTGAGGTTACAATAACACCTTCTTGAAAGGACATGCAATACAAAATTTAAATGTACATTTAAAAAAACCCAAAACAGCACAAAACAACTACTCTGATGCTTAAGAGGATGTGAATGGCTCTGCAGACCTGGCAATGTGTCTTGGCGGTTTTTTGGGCTATAGATACAATACATTATATGCAACTGGTTATTTAAAACATTGTTTTTTTCCTCTCCCTCTATGTCAAAGGGCATATTTCCTGCCTCCTATATACATCTTAAGGAAGCAATAGTTGAAGGCAAAGGGTAAGTTTGATTTGAAAATAACGAAAATCCACTTTCTTATTGGTATTGATAAAATTTCGGTGTATTAGCAGATAACTTACACTTGTTTCCAGTTAGTTAAGGAGCTGATGATGAAAATGTGTGTGTTTCTTTTAAAAAATATTTTAAATTGGTAGCTCGCCTCAAGTTCGAAGGTGCTGTCGTCAGCAGTGCTTCTGGCTAGTACTATCCTTAGCTGCATCGTCATATCATTGAGCTAAAGCATAACCTTCTCTGTATTAATGTAAATGCTTCGGAAGAATTAACAATTTACCGTTTTTCTTTATAACTTTTATTACTCTCTCGACTAATAATTACCTAGATTAACTTCCTCCACTCCCTGCCCCCTGCTTTAGTTCTAATTTCAGTTTTCCCAACTTTGATTTTGCAGCCATTGAGTCTTATGGCTTCTGTCTGGTATATTAAAAGTGTCCTTTGATATGAGCTACCTTTCTTTCATGCAGGTGAAAGTTAAGTAATTTCTTAATCCCCTTTTCAGTGAATCTTGTAGACTGGACTCCTCACTGAAAGCCATTATCCAGGCATTGTTTTCTGCCTTACCAGGGAGTTCTGTCGAATTGTTCATTTTGTGGTTCTCCTGCTCCCTTGCCTGATGTGTGTGACACTAAATAGTTTGGGCTGGGTTTTGTTATTTAATAGCTGTTAAAGTTCAGGTCTTTATATATAAAAATCAGCATTGCTGGACATGCATGTAAAAGTTCCTAACATTGATACAAAAGCTTAGTTAAAAACCTAAAAAAACCCCAACCAAATCCCAGAAAAAAAAAGGTGAAGTGAAATTAATAAATAATTAGGCAGGTATGAAATGGAGTGAAATGGGATTAAAATATTTTATTCCTTTGTGCCCGATTTTATTTTTATACACTGTTAAATATGTAAATGATAAAACTACTAATCATGAGATTGCTGCATAATGACATCTTTCTTACTGATTACAAAACTGCCTTTAAGTACCCTACTTCTGAAATACTAAAAGGTCTAGCTGTTGTTTCTTACTTTCATGGCACGTAATTTTAAAACAAGTCATACAGAAACTAAATGGTAATGAGTTGCATGCTTAATTTTTCTTTGCAAGACCAATATTTTGAAAAACAATTACACATTAGTATCATGGCATTGTAGGTTGCGCATATCTAGCTTTCATCTTGGTTGCTTCTTCTAAAATTAGTATCTCAATAGTAAATTGTATGGTGAGGTGTGTATTAATATTGTTATCTTGTGAGTATGGGAATAAGGAGAAGAATAAAAAAGAAGCGTGAGCTCAGTAGCATAGTCTCAGCCCACTGAAGTACCCTTTATGTCGCGGGATGTACTCGTGTACACTGCTGCTTCTGTATGTGATGGTACATTCTTTGTTAACTTATAAATTTACAGTATGTGATGCTATTTTTAATCCTGTCATCAGTGAATTGGTTTTGGAAATGAACAGTTCCTTCCTAGAAATGATTCTGCCATCCTACCCAAAACTACTACTTAATTCAAAATTTTTTTTCTTCCTCTTAAGACAACATGAAACAGTTATACCCAATGAGCTCCCCTTGATTCAAGAGGTCACCACTACGTTGCGGGAATGGTCTATAATATGGCGGCAATTATACGTTGTAAGTATCAACTTAGGAAAATATGTACAATACTATAGTTCGCGAAAAGAGTGATGCTGTGAAGGTACGGTGGGAAGTATGAAGGAACTATTAATGAAATGCCACTTCTGTTACTGCTTCTAAAGGTTACTTTTAATGCTAAAAAGCTATTTAGCATCTTCTATGTTAAGGCACAAATCTCAGTAGTGTTTCTTTTGAGTGTTTTCTCAAATACTGTGTATTTCTTGTGCAGAATCAGGTTTTTACAGAGTGTTACCTGGATCTAGCAATAATTTGTTGAGCATTTATGACCCCTTTTTCATGGGGCACTATTATATCGAGTACATTGGATTTTTAAGATATATATTAGAATTTTCCAAATCTGTAGACAGTTGTGTTAAAGAAATGAAGAAAATGGTTTGAGGGCAGTTCTTAAGGCTGTTCATCCACGTCATGAAAAAATTGAGTATTTGATGATGAATTTGTGGGTGTAAACTTAAACCTTTGAAAAATCATCAGTGCACGGCTTTACCTCTCAGTATTCTTGTACTTGAAGTTGATTGTTCCCAGTTAGTCCTGATCTTAAGTTACATGCCTGATTATTTGCATATGCTTAAGTTCCAAGCACATAAGAATATATTCTTAGAAATTTATAGTAATAAGCATTTGCATTGATAATATCTCAGACAGGATAATAGAAAAATACAATAGCCATGAAACTACACGTATTAAAGTATTCCTCAGTAAGGTCTAAAGAGTGTTCAACTGTGCACTTAAAAATGCAGTTCAGATGTAAAGCAACAGCGTGCTGTAGGATGTAAGGTACTCTAGCTCAGACTTATGCTCTCATTGTGCAAGGCCACTGGAACAAGATAATGGGAACATGAAAGTGTTATATTTAAAGCAGGTTTTGATGCAGAATCTCTGTTTCTTGTAAATACGTTTGAAATCTTCTATCATAAAAGTGCAAGCTGTGTAATGAAGATACTAACTGGAAATGAAGATGTTTGTGTTGACTAATGTGGCTTTTAATCACACCCATGAAAATAAAGATTAAAACCATAGTATACTGGAAGTGATGTAGTGTTGTAGTAGATGAGATGAAGGATAATACATCATATGAAGAGAAACAGATTATATATAAAGAGAGAGCTTTAACATGATGTGATACTAGAGGTCATGTTGAGGAGCAAGGAAGAAGTAGACGGGCAGAAGCAAACTGGGAGGAGCAGAATCTGGAGAGGGCACTGAGAGCAGCTTTGCCCTTGGTTCCACTGCTACATGCTGCTGAGGACAGTGAGGATTGTATTTTGACCCTGATGTATTTTCTTGGGGATTGTCCTGGTTAATGTCAGAAATACCACTTGCAGAACTGCACAAGACTTGGTTGCAATGCACATGTAATAAGAAAGGAGGAATAGCAAGAGACATTGTTGGAGGTTTTCTTAACAAGACTTGTGTGCAGTAACTTTTAGGAAATTAGAAAATTCTCCTAGTGTGGGAATCACTTGTTCTAACCGTTAACATGTAACATCTCATTTGTCATGCATTTCCTTCCATGAGGACACATGAACTGCTAAACACTACTGCAGTGCTTTGCAATTCAAGAACAGGCAAGGTGTGGCTTTATCAGTGGCCTCAGTTTGGGGGCAGAAAGGGTTCCAGTCCCTGTTACAGCTTTAGGCTGAGTAGGCAGATCATTCAGTGAGTTTGTTTATAGTTTGTATCTCAAGGATATCTGTTAGATTAACTGCGTGTGGTCAGCTGCCAAAAAGAGCATTGGTGCAATGGGATTACCTTCTCAAGGAAGATTGGTTGACTGGAAGTAACTGGTTTCAAACTGGTCAGTCTGCAGACTGGAGAGATACTCCTTGTTGTCCACATTTTGCATACCAAAAGTCATTTGATGACCGGATTTATGCCTTTATTCAGTCCATAATTTGTTTTTGAATATTGAATAGGTACTCAGTTTTGATTTCCAGATAGCAGAGGATGTGGCATGTTCTTCATCTCACTAGTTTATGATTGCCTGCAGCATCGAAAATCATGAACCTCTTTCCCATTTGGATTTGTCTGTATTTAGCTTCCAGCCATATGTGCCTGTTGTGTCTTTCTCTGCAACATTAAAGAGCTTTTAATAATGGGTATTTTCTCTCTGTGAAGGTTCTCAAACTATAATCAAGTCAGCTTTTTGATAATCTGAACAGACTGAAGTCTTTAAGTTTCACAGTTAGATACTTTTTCCCTGAGTCTTTGAGTCATTATGTTCTTTTCCTGCACCTTCTGCTGTTTTTCGTTGTCTTTTATATATAGCAGAGAATTTTAACTTTAATTAAATAATTATTCCAGTTGTTTTCAATCAGATAGGACCTGTGTGTAGTCTTAATGAAAGATAGCTACGCGTAGCCTGAATAATTCATTGATGTAGGGTGTTAGAAAGATGTATTTTTTTTTAAGAGTGTATTGAACTTCGATCTTAAGGGTTATGAAGACAGTGAGAGAGACTGCTTCTGGGTAAGATCAAAGCATTCAGGGCCTCTGTGCTGTCTTTGTCTTGACATTATCTTTCACAATAAAAATAGGAAGGCCGTTGTTCTGCAACTTCAGTTTTGCATTGCATTGTTTGCTCTAAAAATGTTGTGTGTATGCACTGTCCACTGTTTAAACCAACATGTCGCATTCTGTTTTGTGGTTAAAGATTTGATCTCTTGTCTCTGAAAGCATGTGTGCATGGGCATGCATCTAGAAAATCCTCTGGAAAAGAGGTTTCTTCCATTGTAAGTCTGGAACTTTTCTCTTCCTGTGTCCTAGCTTAGCTGAACGTTGCCAAGGAAAGTTGGTGTATGCTGCTAGCACTATTTGATATCCATAGCTCCAGCCTTTATGAACAATTAAACTATTTAACTTCCTATAAGGTTTAGTGCTTTCCTGGTTTTCCACTTTCCTTCAGATGTTACCTGTGGACTCGTAAGACACTGACGCGCTCGGCTTTGCACACTGAGCTATTTTTAAAGTGTTACACTGAACATTTAACGGGGGGGAGGGAAGGGTTGTCTAATGCGTTGCAGAAGGAGTGTTGCAGAACTTGAGCCTCCTGCTGTTAAAATACACTGTTTTTAGTCCTGCTCTACTCAGTATAGAGGGTCATTGAATAAAGTTACTCTGTGAACCAAGGAAAGAATCTCTTTCCCTTGGATGCCTGTTCTGAATACAGTATGACCCGGGTTTTAAGGTAACATAAACACAAGCATTTAGGCTCCTATTTTAGAGCTAACTGTAGACTTACCCTTTCGAATTCGTATTTTATAATTGCAGTTTTATTACATTTATTTAAAAGATGCTCAGTAGACTTCAAAACTAACTTCTACCCATCTTTTTCCTCCAAACAGCAAGATAACAGAGAAATGTTTCGCAGTGTACGGCACATGATATATGACCTTATCGAGTGGAGATCTCAAATACTGTCTGGGACCCTACCCCAAGATGAGCTCAAAGAACTAAAAAAGAAAGTGACTGCCAAAATTGATTATGGCAACAGGTTTGTGAACAATATTTTCCAAGTGTTCATGCTTAAAACCAAGTCAGGTTGTGTAATACACATCAGCTGTCAACGACTTCTTGCAAGATTCTTTTATTCCTGTATTTATGGAGATGTAATAGTAGTATATTAACAGTCCTGTTATAGAAAGACAAGTAACAAAGTTGATACAGCATCTTTAAAGTATAGTACAAATTATAGTATGTAAAGTGGAATCCATATGTAACTCTCTCGCTTGCTTGATGATGTTGTCAATTTGATACTGGAATGAAGTTGTAATTTTTAAGGTCAATCGAAAAGTGCAAGTATTGCCTCCATTCAAAATACAACTTAAACTCTACTTGCTTCTGCAGCATAAACAGTTGTTGCCTTCTCGACACCACCAGCTGCATGTGCCCTGAAGTCACTCAGTTGTAACGTGATGTTGAAGGATTTGGCTCAGAAGCATTATGTAGCTCATTGTTCCTCTACTTACGTAGTATCCAGCTTGTACCAAAAGATTAACAGACAGATTTAATAAACGAAAGTATCTATTTAACAGAAGAGAATGGAAATTGTGAAGGATTTAAGCAAGTTCTAGGTTACAAGTGAAGGATTTAAGCAAGTTCTAGGTTACAAGTTGTCTATACAGTTGTGACTTTCCATTTTGATTGAAAATGAGAAATCATATCTTACTCTTCAATCAGGAAATTATTTGAAGCAGTGCTGTGAATACTGAGAGACAGCGTTGTAGTACTGCGCACCTGGGGACTGAAAGTTTTCAGCAAGCCAGTCTTTAAATCCCTTGTGATGTAAATAACTCATCAGATTTCAGCTATTTGTGTTTTATTCCTTAAGAACTGCCAAACTTGCAGTGTTTCTGTTCATGGACTTCATCAGCAAAAGCTGTGATTTTTAAAAAAAATAAAAAAATAAAAAAATCATCAGTAACTGCATTCAGTCAGTAATTATCATTTATAATCCAAGATATGGACTGTTGTACCTCAGTAGGCAATTAACCAGATGTTGTTGATATTATTTGTTTGGCTACTGTATTTTACCATCTGTCTAAGGAGTTGGTTAAAGTTACTCTGAATAACCTCCAGATGCTCAGCATTCAAATACAATGGAACATCTTGTGCTGTGCTTTATATTCATAATGTTCTGATGGACTAATTAAGTGATCAGAACGTTCTCTGTGGAGCACAGGAGGGAAGTGAATTTGAACTTCTGAGTAAATACTCACAACTGAAAGATACCATATGTTTCTAATGTAGTCATACATTCACTTTTGTCTAAAATAAGCACGAATGATGATTTCAGTATCCAGACAGAATGAATTCATTATGCGTTTTATAAATGTTTTGTGATCTAATCATATCCTAACTTTTCCTGTTTTGTGAAATACTGGTTTGTAAATAAGATTTTTTTTCTGTAAATAAAGACAACAACTTCACTGCATGTTGTCAAAATAAGTGAGGAAGTAAAAATGATCTTATGAATTTGTATTTTTAATGTTTTCCTGAAATTGGGTCGGGTAATTTTGTTGTGAAAACATGGTTTTTGTACAGTTGCAAAAATCTTAACCTGGGACACTTGGGAAAAAAATTTTGATTTCCCCCCCGCCCCCCCAAGCATCCTTTGCAAGTTAAAGGATAGAACAAAGACATTAAATCAAAGGACTGTTGGCGTCTGTTTGTTTGTCAGTCTGTGCAAACATTCTTGTCCTGTTAGTGTGTAGCAGGCTGGGTGATTAGTCTTTCTCTGAATTTCTGAGTTACCTTCTCCTCTGGTCCAGGCGGGTGTCTGCTTTTGTTCATCTGGGCTGACGGTTACGATACAAGTGTCCAGTGGGTTTCTCTCTTGCTGTGGCTACTGTCCAGGAAACCGTAGTTGGGGGAGCAAGGCAATTTTGGCTGCTCTTCTGTTTGGTTTCAATGCTGAAACCACTTTCTCACTAGAAAACTCATCTGGGAGCTTGATGGTCCAGGGACGCTTAAGAGAGTTTCATGATGACTAGGTCCAGTTACAGAGTAGAGCTTAGGAGGTGTTTCTTAATAAGCCGCTGCCTGCACTCTGCAACTTGTTTGAGTGATGTTCATCCGCCTTTGAATTCATACGGTGCAGTTAACTGGAGGCGTTTCTGTATTGACCCTGCTCAAGGCTGTGTTTCAAACCTCCAGGTTTCCCTCTTGTCAGGGAGGGGCGAGGAGTGATCCTCTAAGTACGTGAAACATGTCTTCGTCTGCCACAGCTCCTGTTCTTCTTTTCAAGTGATTGCGGGTCATGTCCAAAGGGGACTTAATCTCAGATAAACCATGAACCTCTATGTGGCTTATCAGACACTGCAAGTTTGAAATATGTTTGATCAATGAGCTTAAATGAAAACCAAATTTACAACAGCTCCATCGTGAGAGGTGACTACGGAGTTAGAAGAAGATAGGGACCATATGTATTGGAATGGAGGTGAGGAGGTCAGTCTAAGGAAAGATAGGTAGAGAAATGCCAATCAGCCTTAGACCTGATTTTTTTAATCCTTGGTTCTGCTGCCAGCACTGTACTAACGTGGAAAAACGTGAAAGGTCTTTCCTAAGACTGGATTTGATTATGGCAGAAACTTTCCTCTCTGCAGAAGGTAATCATGGACATTAACACCCTGCTGACAGAAATCTGGCTTCTGCTTTAAATAAAGGGAAACAACTTATGCCTTCTTGTATCTTCTAGGTTTTTGCTAAAACGGGAGTATGCCTGCTTTGGAGGAGAATCTGGAGTGGGACGGAATGAACTGACCGATTTGCATGTGGTGTGACTGTAGTAGTTGGTTGTTCAAACTCTCAGATGAATCAGAGGAGGAGACAAAGTCTCTTGCAAATTTAGTTGTTAAAGAAATTACTTCTCCAGCTGTTCCGCTGCTTCATTTACAGTGGTTCTTTCTGTGCTGTGGGAGAAAGTGACTTCCAGCCAGGGATGATTATCTCTGGGGTTGCTGATGTGTTAAATTGTTTTATCATGTATCAAATAATTTTTTTTCTATCATGTGTCAGGTGTGCATGATGTTAACGTTAAACACTTGGCAGGTGTTTTTTAAGCATTTATTTGAGCATTGTTAATTCACAAGCGCATTTTTTTGTTTATTTAGAATTCTTGATTTAGATCTGGTCGTTAGAGATGAAGATGGCAATATTTTGGACCCGGAGCAGACCAGCACGATTAGCCTTTTCAGAGCACATGAAATAGCTTCTAAGCAAGTTGAAGAGAGGCTACAGGAGGAGAAAGTAAGATACACTATGCACTGTAGCTCTTCCCGTTGAAACATAAGACTGTAAACTAACTAGGTGACTGTTATTTTTAGCATTGGTGATGAAGAATTTGATACGTTTTTGAAGAGTGACCTGGCTTAAACATTTTGTAAGAACTTGTATGTCTTAGGCTGTTTAATTGTCTTTTTCATCCTTTAAAGGGCTTAGTAGAATTTATGGTTAAGACCTATATCAATAAGTTGACTACATTTGTAGGTTAATATCAGAGATGCATATGTAGCAGGTTTGTATGTTAGGTTGTCATGAGGGTTTATTTTTGAGAATCGGGTAGAATAATGTCCTCATTATGTTTGTGTGATTTCTATATGCCAGTCCTGAAAATTCATTTGTTGAAATACAGGAGGTGAATGTAAAGACATTCTCAGACTTGAATAGTCAGCTCCTTTGCAACTCAAATCCTTATTTTTAAAATGAAGAACACTTCTGTTGCAAGGAGGCCTGCCTGTGTCAGCAGCAGTTAGTGGAGCATGGTATTCCTGAGGAGTTGCTCATGAGTGCTTTAGTGCAACTTAATGAATTACTGCGTCCTGTTGCGTCGTAATGGGCCATACACATCCTTGCAGCCCTTACCAAACTTGGCGTAAACATACACTAGTTTAAATGGGATTTAAACTATTAAATTTTTGCATCCAAAGCTGTTTCGTTGTCCACGCCTCAGCCAGTTTTCTTTTTGTCTTATGTGCGTTCCTCCCTTTTGCCTAGGTAAAGTAGTTTGTGGAAAGTTTATGGGAGCTAAAGTCCGAGGGGTGGGTAACCTTTAGAAATGGCACTGTTTTCTCTCCTGTCTTTCTTGGCACTCTGTACCTGTTAGAAAAACATCAGACAAAGCAAAGAACAAACTTCCTTTTTTTGGTCAGGTATATTTAAGGCTCTATCTTTTCCTCCACTTATCAAAAAGAGAGCTAAACAAATGAAGACATCTCTTTTTTTTTTTTTTTTTTCTTTTTTTTTATGGTGTGGCACTTTAAGACGGATCCAGAAAATGCAATCTGTCATAAATCCTAATATACACAGAAGTCACAGGAGTAGACACTCAACAGAAAACCCCTCTTCCTCTGTGTGAAAGGTTTTAGGAAAGTTTTATAGCGGTTGGATGTTCGTTAGGCTAAGTTAAACTTAAGTTTCTTCTGTTCTTGAATTACAGTCTCAGAAACAGAATATTGATATCAACAGACAAGCCAAGTTTGCTGCCACTCCTTCATTTGCTTTATTTGTAAATTTGAAAAATGTAGTCTGTAAAATAGGAGAAGATGCTGAAGTCCTGATGTCTCTGTATGATCCACTGGAATCAAAATTTATCAGGTTAGTGTACTCCTGACTGTGTGCTTATAGTAGCAGGATGAGAGGGCTTATGAAAGTCAAATTGCTGTGGAAGGCATAGGAAAGGGTCATCTGGGAAGGAACAGTGCAGCAGCAGCACTTTGTCGTGTTCAGCACAGCATCACGCAAGTCTCTTCACCTCGGGTACGTTTTGGGGTTGTGCTGTTCCTCATCACGCTGTGCCTGTGGCTCCCCAAGTGCAGAGCTTAAATGAGACGTGAGCACACCTGCAAGCCTGTGTGCCCTCACTTAGCAGCAGCTGTGGTGATAATCTGAGAGTTTGATTTCTACATGCCCTGCTTCCTTAAAGAAATTCTTGCAGTTTTGTTGCTGAGGAGTTGCTTTCTTTTTATAAATGGTATGCACAAAGGGAAATGCCAGCTCTCTACTAAGTAAATATTGATTTGTTTAGGGTAAGTAGATTGGGTTTAAAATAGTCTTCTGTGTAAATTCTGAAGTTTATATGCATATGTTAAAGGAAGCCATTTAAACAAAAAGTTCTCAAACTATTGTTCTTTCAGTGAAAACTACTTGGTGCGATGGTCAAGCTGTGGACTCCCCAAAGACATAGACAGATTGCATAACCTTCGAGCAGTATTCACCGTAAGTGTGTGGGCTTGGTTCAGCTGGCAAATTCTAAAGCACTTTTTTTGTATTTTGTGAATAATTGAGGAATGTAATGATCTGTATGTAAACAGAGTGGAGTTACCCCTGCAGGTAATGATCCTGGTGAAGGCTCACATGAGACATTTCTCATAAGTGGCTACTAAAAATTCTCAACATCTGGCTAAAACCAAAGTTGCTCTTTGAAGTTTTAACTTTCTAGAAATGATTTGGCCTCCTAAGCAATTAATTTACACAGAAATCAAGATGAGACGTTTAAGTACTGTTAAAAAAACTCCTTTCCTCTGAGAACAGTTTGCTCTGGTGCTAGAGGCTAGCACAGCGAAGGCAAATTCTAAGCAGCAAACCTTCTGCCTGCTAAAGTGGAACTTAACATTCAATTATTACAAAGTAATCTGAAGAAATTGCTGTTTCTAGGACCTGGGCAGCAAAGACCTGAAAAGAGAGAAAATCAGTTTCGTCTGTCAGATTGTGCGAGTGGGCAGAATGGAGCTGAGGGACAACAACACGAGAAAACTAACCTCTGGGCTGCGACGACCTTTTGGAGTAGCAGGTAACCCTGTGCTCTGTATCTGTCTGTATCACATTATATTCTTGCATGGAGAGTTGTGTGTGAAACTGCCGTGGGGTTGTATAAACTCAAAATTGTTCCCGGGTCCGGGTTAATCAGACTGATTGCTGTCTTCCAGAGTTCACCGTAGCTTTCAGGACTTGCGTTTAGCTAGGGATGCCAAAGGTTATTTGCAATGATGTTGTTCTATAGGAGAATTCTGAAATTCCACAGTTGTCGTGGTTTAAGCCCAGCTGGCAACTAAGCACCACACAGCTGCTCGCTCACTGCCCTCAGGTGGGATGAGGGAGAGAATTGGAAGAGTAGAAGTGAGAAAACTCATGGGTTGAGATAAAGACAGTTTAATAGGTAGAGCCAAAAGCCGCGCAGGCAAGCAAAGCAAAGCAAGGAGTTCATTCACTACTTCCCGTCGGCAGGCAGGTGTTCACCTATCTGCAGGAAAGCAGGGCTCCATCACACGTAACAGTTGCTTGGGAAGACAAACGCCATTACTCCGAATGTCCTCTCTTTCCTTCTTCCTCCCCCAGCTTTATATGCTGAGCATGACATCATATGGTATGGAATATCCCTTTGGTCAGTTGGGGTCAGCTGTCCCGGCTGTGTCCCTCCCAAGTTCTTGTGCACCCCCAGCCTACTCACTGGTGGGGCGGTGTGAGGAGCAGAAAAGGCCTTGACGCTGTGCAAGCCCTGCTCAGCAGTAACTAAAACATCCCTGCTTTATCAACACTGTTTCCAGCACAAATCCAAAACACAGCCCCATACTAGCTGCTATGAAGAAAGTTAACTCTACCCCAGGCAAAACCAGCACAAAAGTTGATAACTCCATCCCTCTTCTGAGTCACTAGTGCTTCCAGTCCCAGAGGGTGTTCCCTCAGCACCCCTCTTCCCATGTTTGATCACTTAATTCAATCAATACACTTTGTTTTTGTTTTCAGTAATGGATGTTACTGACATAATTAACGGAAAAGTTGATGACGAGGACAAACAGCACTTCATACCATTTCAACCGTAAGTAGGGAATAGCTTAAAGAATAAGCAGAAGTGAAAGAATTAAGATTTTAAGACTTGAACTTTCATTTTAAAAAAAAAAGTTGGAAGAAGTGTTCTGTAGATATTCTGTAGTTAATTTATTTCAGTGTGATATTTTATCTTGAGTAGTACTTACTAATATTTCTTTTTGATAATTTCCCATTAGTTACAATAGTGACAGCCCCAGAAACTTACTTGTTTTAAGTCTTAAGTTTAAAGCATGCATTCCCAGTTTTGCAGTTTTGTTTTCTTTCTGCTTAAAGATGTCAGGGTGATAATGTGTGAGAGGTCAAATGCTTGAAATAAGTACATTGCTGGTTTAGCTCTGCCTGAGATTGGTAAAGACCAGCAGTGTTACCAACATCCCCTACAGGTGACTTCTGTGAAATTAGTAAACGATAACATTTATCTTTTCCTTGGTAGCAGATACAATTTCATAGTAGGGGCTACAGTAATTGGAGTAGAAACAGAAGTTGAGGATTTGACGGATGGCTTGATATACCTCCTGCAATATCTCATAATTCAGCTTTATAATGTGAGAATTTTACCAGAAACCTTGGGTATTTTGCTTGGATAGTAAGGGAGAGGATGTGTCTGCTGCACATACCTGTTACAGCTGGTTCATAGAATCAAGGAGACCAGTCTGCTACATGGACCTGGTCTTGCTTTTAGTCATCTAAAACTGCAAACCATTCCACACTGACTCTACGGTTGCTGATGTGGAGTTTGACAGATACTATTTTACAATATTTAAATTAGCTAATAGCAAGTATAGAGGTGGTGTCCTTTAAAGTACAGACATGTATGAATTTATCGTAATATCAAAGATCAGTTTTGACTTCAAGCCACAAAATCATATTAAGAAGTACGGGTTTAGTAGCCTGAATTTTTGTGAATTTGTAGATATGTACAGAGAAAGTGCTTTTAGAAGTAAAAGCTTACTAACAAAAGAGAATGTTTGGCAAATACTCTGTTCCATCCATAGTTCATAGGTTTGTTTTTTTTTTTTTTATTCCATGAAGTGGGGAAAGGTAGAAGATAGTCAAATATGCATAAAATACGAATGCTTAATTTTCCCAGTGTGTGAAATGTTAGACTGCCATCTGTGCAAAAGAGCAAAACATAATTACATTAGCTAAATTTCTTGACTAATATACAATTTTTTGATATTATTATTAATAATAAAAATAATAAAATAAAATAATAATAATAATAATAAAATAATTTTTTTTAAAAAAAAGCTTGAAACAATGTAATCTCAAATTAACTTTATTTTGGAAAATAGCCTAATAGAGGAAGCTCTTGTGGTTTGAAGATGTAGGGCTATTGAGAGGATCACAAGGTCTCCAGGTGCGAGAGGGAGCCCAGCGGGTGTATGTCTCATGTCTGAAACGGTTTCGTTCCTGTGCAGCAGTGTCACTGGAGTGCTGCAGAGGTGTTAATATGAAAATCGGAAGCACAATTCCATTTTGACAAGGAAAACAGGGTTTTTTAGGGAAGGGTGCATTCATGATATGTTTATTGTGTGGTAAACAATAGCAAGGTTATTTTTTAGTGAGTGTGGAAGTATGCAATGAAAATGAATCTTTGTGTATCAAAGTGGATGCTAATGGAACATCTAGTTTTCTGCTCCATTAACAGTGATTTATTATTTTCTGTAGATCTAAATCAGCTTTTTGAAAACATGCACAATGTGATTTTTTTTTTTTCTCCATGCTAAATTAAAACATTCTTCTGAAAAAGTATATTCCAAAGAATATGAATAATGTGAAAACACACAATGAATACTGGTGTCATTATTTCCAACCGTAGACTTAGGCTGTATATATAAGCCACGTTTTTCTTCTTATTCCATGCTTTGCTTCTGTTGTACCACATGCAAGTCTGTTTTCATATCTATCTTTCTTCATATTCATCCACTAGCCACCAGCACAATGGCTGTCAAAAGCACTTGGCAAGATTACTTAAATGACACTTAATGCTGCTGTTTATTTATAGTTTCCATCTTTTCATTTATTCATCAAGTTTAACAGAACGTTTGGATTATCTGCTTTTCTTCTCCTATGCCATTTCTGTGAGATTGACGGTGGCTTTTCCTTCAGACGGTATGCACTGCTGCTTAACCGATAGCATGGCAGAAGTGACCCTGGAGGTGTCGCAGGGCCAGTCTGCTATGTATATTAAAGGGAAAACTGCCTGGATAGGTTTTCACTGCTTAACAGGGGATTCCCAGGTGGGAGACATCCTTCCTATCCTCATGGAGCGTTACTGGGGCCTGGGCATGCATGTCCCTGAAGGGAGAAGTAACAACGCAGTGTGCTGTACTTCTCTGTGGTAGATCAGCATTCTTCTGATTAATGATCTTCCTCTGTCTTTCTTGTTACCTTTCCTGTCCTTTGTCTTGCGTTGACTAATAAATACTCTTTGTCACAACTATGATATGATCTTTTGTGTTCCCTTGTTACTGTGACTTCTGGTTTTCTGTGACCCTTTGTTTCCTGGTGTTGGTCGTCATGTGCATCCTCCAGGCTAGCGTTGGATGACGCCATTCGACACAAGCAGCTGAACATATCATCCCGTTTTTCACCCAGGGTGGCAGGGGAGAATGATTTCCTTCAGACTGTTATAAACAAAGTGATTGCTGCTAAAGAAGTTAACCACAAGGGTCAGGGTATGTACTGTTCTTTATATACACCAGTGTACCTAAAAGTGCTCTTCGCTTGATTTGCAACGTGATTATTCTAATTTTAGGATCAAGGGTGCATAATATTACCTTCACTTCCTCACTGCTGTTTGGTAACAGAAAATGTGTTTGCACGGTTTGTTCCCACTCTTCCCCATCCTTCAGGGCTCGTTCTGCTGTTCCCCCCAGCCCTGCACCTTTCCCCCCCGCCCCATGTTAACTCTGCAGGTTGTCTGTCCTTTCATTGCATTGTCGATCGCTTGGACGTCTTTGTATTTCCGTACTGGAAACGGTGACTCAGGGAGTCGGCTCTCGTGCCCTTGAGCTGTGGACTTCAGCCTCCTCATGTTGAAGGAAGGGATATTCTCTTCCTTCCCTTCCTTCGCCTTATTTTTCCGCTTCGCAGCTGCACTTGCAGCGTTTGGCTCCCTCTCGAGAAGACCAGGGCATTGCTCGGAGGTGATAAGGCCGGAGCCGGAGCAAGGCATCCCCGCTGATACCTTGTCTTGCGGGCTGCTCCTGTCACCGTGCATAACTCCGCCTGTGCTCTGCTGACGTGAAACTGAGTTAGCTTCCAAAGTCTGGCTTGGTTTTTTTTGCGAGTGTGTATACAACGCTTCATGATCATAATGTGTCTGCCACACGGTTAATTGTGTGATGGCTCAGTTATTACTGTACTGGCTTCAATATTTTCCTGGGAGTCTGGATTGATACAGCGTTACGCAGGCCCGTGCGGAGTTTCCACCAAACACTGTGTATGTGAGTATCTGTATCACTTGGAGAAGGTACCTGAACAACAGACCCGAGGAAAATCATATAGTATTTTGCTGATTTTTACTAATTAATAGCAAATAAAAATCTAAATAAACTTTTTTAAATTATCCATTAGCTAAAGAGGAAAACTTAGATCTGCCTTTCCACCCTATTTTTACCTGCGGCCAATGTGTATCAGAAAGGAGGAAACATTTCAGCTTCTTTGATTCATTTCAGTTTCTTTCCCCAAGAAAGGCGCCCAAGCAAACAGGAAAGGATTAGGAGTGGTTGCTTAGCCAGTCCATGTAGGTACAGTTACTGTTTAATGAAATAGCAGCTGTTGGAACCATCTCTGGCAACATCAGCATATGGCCTTTTATAAGAGGTTTTAATAGAAAAGAAAGCTAGCTGCCAAATATATACAAAATGAATGTATAGTTATTGTGTGTCCAACAGGATAACCCACAATTTGTGTTTTAGATGAATATTTTTTTGAGTATTTTTCACATATTTTAATTTTAGGATTTTCTTCTGCAAATTGCTGCTGTAATTATTTCATGCTTAAACTTGATTGCCAGTCACTTCACCAAGTGTAAGACTGCTTTAAGTTTGGGGTTTTTTTCACCCCACTTTGATATCTTTCTTTTTCCTGTAACAAATGTGCCTGATGTTAGTTTGGCAAGCAGCGTTTTTTTAGTGGCTGCTTCTGCTACTGAAGAGAAAAATGTCAACTGTGGAAAGCTGATGCTGTAGATTTCTTTGTGCTCAGCTCAGAAAAAAGCAACTTACGGGGGTGGTGGTGATGAATCAATTCAGGGTACATATTTTCTGTTGGTCCTCTCTTTATTGGCATCTCGATATCAGTTGGTTTTAATACTTAAGTTTTTCCATTCAAATCAGCGTTGCCACTTCTCTCTCTTCTTGTGGAAGATAAACATTTCATTAGAAAGAACTTGTGAGAGTTCAAAGGAGAGATGAAAGCTTGAGGCAGTTCTGCTGATGGCTTAATAAGTGCATTTCCATGAGACCCTTTGTGGAAGACTTAAGTGATGAGAGAAGTCTGGTTCCCCAAGTTCTCTGAGGAGGAGGGATTCTTCTGGGGTCACTCCGGCTTCATCCCAAGGGCACAGCAGGCTTGCTTCCATTTTCACAGCCCAGACTTCAGCGCGTTCAGCTAATAACCAAGGGCTTCCTTCTTCCAATTTATGTTGTATGGTGCTGCTAACCTGTTTTTTCTCCTGAATGGAGACCTGTTCTATTGAAATTTTTAAACTGAATAAAATTTTTGCTTGAGTAAGCCTGTGTATGGGAAGCTGTATGATCTGCTTTTGAACGTCTGCCTAACTCCTCCCTCCCAAGACGCCTTCTAGATGGTATTGCTGCAAAGCACACGGCGCAAAGGCCCGAATCCTTACCTTGCACAGATTTCCAGTTTCTCAGGTTTTTTATTAGCCAGTCTGCTTCCAGGTGAGGATTTTACACAGTTTTCCAGACGGTCTAGCATAATCAGATATCTTTGTGTGCTGTACTCATGCTCCTGCGTGAAGCAGTGGGGTTTTTTAAGTGTTTTAAAGTACTTTGTAAAGTTTATTTTTTGTAAATGAAGAGCAGTTATCTTAATGTATGTTCTTACATTTTAGAATGTGTAAAAAGAAATCTTTAGTAACTAGAAAAAAACCCACCAGTTTTATAATTGTGGTTTTTACACAACAGGTTTGTGGGTGACTTTGAAACTTCTTCCAGGAGATATTCATCAGATTAGGAAAGAGTTTCCACATTTAGTGGATAGGTCAACAGCCGTGGCTCGGAAAATGGGGTTTCCTGAGATTATTATGCCTGGTAAGCCATTGTGTGAATTAATGCTGCTTTATTATATTTTAACCTTCTTTAAATATGTGTATGTATGGAAGCTTTGGGGGGGGTGGGGTGGGGAAGATTGATTTGAGGTATGGTATACATTAGAATTAATGGACTGTCAAAGGATTTTGTCTCATTTAAAATAGACATAAAATACTTTGGTAAGACCTGCCACATGTGCTGCATAAATAATTGGAACTAACAGCACCCCCCAAAAGATGTGATATCACAGTGACAGTGGAAAGTCTCCTCTTTCTCTGGTGAAGAAAAATGTATACATATACTTTCCCTAGCAAGGGCATAGGTAAAACTTACCTCCTGTAATGAATCCAAACCAGAAAGATTTTCCAGAGGAACAGGCTTGATTTGGAGATACGCAGGTCTCTAGGGTTTGTACTAGATTTGGATAATGTATTTTTATATAAAGCCATATTGTCCTCCTCTATTACATACAGTCCGTAGATGTTCAATTCTGGTGTTTTAAAAAAAAAACAACAACCCAAAACCATGGTGCTTCTCAGAACAAAAACTGCCACAAGCAACAGACTACAGAAAAAACCCTGCACTGTCCTTTTCAGATTGATGGGCTCTGGAGGATCCGTTAGATATTTTCAAAAACCATCCCAGTTCCAGCTCTCCCTGGGGTTGCTGACAGTGCATTTGTCAGTTGTTCTACTATACAGAACACCTATGGTGTAGGTGCCGCAGCACCTCTGCTTCTTAGTTTATGTTCCAACATACAATTATATCTGCCTTAATGAATTTATTGGAAATCCCCTGTTTCCACAATTCATTTTCAAAATTTCAGTTGCATTGGGGTGTAGTTGAAGACCATTTTAAGACATAAAGCTAAATACCACCCTCCCCCTGCAACCCCCAAGCCAGCAAAAACCTCAAACTGCTTCCCGACCTAACAAATTAAACAGACCTCTGTAGGCTGTTTAAATATTCTTAAATTGCAAAATATCTGTGTATGGGATAAATTAATGACTCTTCTGAAATTCATCCTTTAAAATTAATAATGGAAAGTTGTGTTTAAAAAAAAAAGTAAAACGGAACTGAGGTGGTTTTTGAGTGATATGGTACCTACGCTTAATGATGATGTGGTATTCTTTCAGTCCAGAAATAATGTGCGATTTTTTTTTTTTTGTTTGTTTGTTAGATTGAGCTTGCTGCACTATGAGTTGATAGTTCAGACTTTAGAAGTCTTGGCACAATTTTAGCTAAACAGCTGTTTTCACTACTGCTAGTTTTGATTGTTCAAGATACCATGGCTTTTAAATGTTTTGCCATGCGTATGTATGATTGCTGTCACTAAAATGTGTTGGTCATTGTTTCTACGCATCACTGGTTTCACAAATCAATAGGTACGCTGTGAATATTGCTAAGAACTTTGTGCTTTGCTTTTTCTTTTAGGTGATGTTCGTAATGACATCTACGTAACATTGGTTCAGGGAGATTTTGACAAAGGCAGCAAAACAACAGCAAAGAATGTAGAAGTTACGGTATCCGTTTATGATGAAGATGGCAAGCGATTAGAGGTATTAAAGTATTTAACGTCTGGGTTTTTTGTTTTTGTTTAAGTCTTTTCAGCATCTTTCTCTGTATTTGTCAACTTCACTCCCTATTTTTATTTACAACAAAACTTTCTCCTTTGTCGTAACTAAATACATCTTGTCATATCAGTGCATGCACTTTGGTACTAATTTCATGAGGAGCTCTGAGCATGAGCCATTCTGTCTTATTCTGACCTACTTCACTGGTTTGGTTTTTTTTTGGTTTGTTTGTTTATTTGAATGAAAAAGTGGAGTTTAAGATAGACATAAATATTTTCTCTTTTGTTTGTGTTTTCAAGAGTGTTATTTTTCCTGGCGCTGGTGATGAAGCCATCTCAGAATACAAGTCAGTAATATATTACCAAGTAAAGCAGCCTCGCTGGTTTGAGACTGTAAAGGTATATAAACTGTTACAACAACTTCCTCTGTGTGGGTTAATATGCAATTAATACAGGTTTCAGTGGAAAGCCTTGAGAAACAAAACTAGGGAAATTCAATGCTTGGGATCGGGTTTAGGAGGACAAAAGGAATAGCTCAGCTAAGGAAGGCTTTCAGAGGCTGCTGGAAAATAGATTTGAATTCTATTGCATAATGCATTTTATTTCATCCTTTTGGTCAAGACAACTGTTACAGGGGCACTCCAACATTTGCTTAGGAATGGTTTACTCTATTTCCATGAAGCTGACCTAGAGAAGCAGGATATTAAGGTTAAAATATAATTGCCATAGTGTTGAACTCACCAGTGTTTTGGAATCTGGCTGATTGTGCCTTAAGCTTGCTGAATTTGCTTGGGTAATAACATTTTAGGTTAAATGCCAAGTTTTAATATTACAGAGGATGCTGATGTTAGCTTTGTAAAAGATACTCTGTCTAGCTGCAGTCAGTGGGAGCAGTATACATGTACTGGGAAGGGACTTACAGCTACTCCCCACGCCATTGTTTTAAGTCCAAAGGTGCTCTTGTTGCATCTGTAGACAGAAGGTGGCTGCTAGGGAATGCAGAAACCTAGACGTGGTGTTGGGGAGCAGTGTACAGCACAGAGCCTGAATGTGGCTGTGATTAAGGAAATACAACGGCTCTATCAAAAATACCAGGGGAGAAAAGCATTGGTTACACCTCTGCACGTTGGTTACATGTGGATCAGAGATAACAGTAATAGCATATGTAGTACAAGTGTTGCATAGATAACTGATATGTTGAGAATTTTTGCTTTGCTGCTGTTGATAATCAAGTTCACCTCTACCAGTCAGACTCAAGAGGGGCTCATTCCTGAGCTGGGGGGGAGTGGTAGGGGAGGCTTTGAGATTACAGCCCAGCTTCTGAAGTCGCAGGTCTTGTCGGGTAACTTAAAAGGCTTCCTTCATTCCTTCTTTCTTTCTTGGTGGAAGAATTGCCTGTGACCTTCCAAGGTCAAATGGCAAACCGGCTGGTACTTAACATTAATCTTTTTGAAAGAGCCAAGCATATTGTTGAAAGATGTCTGGATGAGATTTGGTAGTGGTCGATGATGTCTGAAGATACTGTACTGACTGTTTTCTTTCTCTGTCCTCTTTCCCAATATGTGAAGGTCGCAATCCCCATTGAAGATGTAAACCGCAGTCATTTAAGGTTCACATTCCGTCATAGATCATCACAGGACTGTGAGTAATTCAGCCTTTTCGTTATGGTTCTTGTCAGTGTCTGGTGCCAAAATCTGCTGAAACAAGCATAATGTTCCTAATCTGTAATTGACCATTGTAATCGCTTTTAGTGTGGGGTAAGTGGTTTTTTCTTGCCTGCTTATTTTATGTTATCTTCTCAGCTTCTTTTTCCCTTCACATCTTCCTCACTCTCACCTATCGACATCAAGTTTTTCCTTTCCTGCTCAGTCATTTTTCTGAGTGAAATAAAAGGTCTAGTGAATAAAGCTTTCAGTTAGCAACTGAAAGGGTTGTGGTATTGTAGATCTTGGAGGTAGGTGAGTAGGGGTTGTAAAGATATTTAACAACCCCACGTGTGAAACGGGAACATGAAAGAGTTTACAGTGGGCTTCGCATCAGTAATTGAAGACTTAGCTATTAAGAAACTTGGTTTCCGCTTCTGGTTCTCAGACTGACTTGTGGTTGTTTTGAAGTAATTTTGGCCTAAAAGATATTTGAGAGCTTGTGGTTTTCCTCAGCTTCCCTGTAATGTGGCTGGCAGCTGCGATGCTGTGAGCTGTTGCGGATCAGATCGAGACAGCTAGACATCTTCCATTTGTCAACAGTTGTTTTGTAGTAAACTTTGGGGATTTGCCTTGGTTGTGATAGTGTTCGTTCTGTATCGTGATTACAGAGGCTGTTTTTCTTGGTGGGAAAGCCTTTCAGAGTCTGCAGCAAAACCTTTTTGTTTTAGAGTAAACGTGTAGACAAAAGCATTACTCATGTAGTCTCCACCGGATGCATTTTACGATGTGTAATACTCTTCATGTATACTTCCTTGTGTAATGTGTAGTATATTACCTCATAGCAGTTATTTAATTGAAGCTGTATATTTTGCAAATTGATCATTAATAAAAGACTTACTAAGTTTAGAGAATGATACTTGCTAATGAAAACAATGTGCAGAAAATGAGTGTCATTAGTGTTAAAATTATGATTGTGCACTACAAATTACTAGAGTCAGAAATATTTTTATGATGACTCAAAAATTGAAGTTGGATATGGTTTAAATATTAATTAGAGGCTGTGCCTTAGGGCTGCAGGGCTTTCTTGCAGGCTGCTTGGGCTATCTCAAGTTGATGGCACTTCCCTTCTGGTTTTAGTTCTTAACTTACTTTGTGATTTCTACTTGCCTCATTGCTTTCTTTTTACTTAACTTTTGACAATAGGTTTGGAACAATGAGAGCAAACTGAATGCATCTTCTAGTTCATATTAGTTGTAGAGTGGGTCAGCTTTCAGAAAATTTGGCACTTCATCTGTAGTTATGGATCCAATTTCTGTTTCAGTTCTAATATTCCCCCTATAAATAGATAGAGCTCTGATGAGATCCTCAGTGCTGGTCTTTAAAACATTATTCTAGGTACTAAGTACTGCCATTTTTCTAACTTAAAAAAACCCTGAACATTGTAAATGCATCAAATTTCTGTTTTTAAAAAGTTGCCTTAATTCAGCTTTCTAAATGAACACACAGGAAGTAGAAATATTAAGCATCTAGTTACTGCTGCTGTGGTCAGATTCTTAAGCATTTCTTTCTCATATTTTTGGTTCTATCTTGAGTTTAGAGGACTCTCCCAATTTCTTGTACCTTTTCTCCAACTGAGGATCTTAACCTATAAACGAGTGACCATAGTAATCCATGGTTTTGAGATTAGGGGGACTGTCTGTACTGGTATTAAATACTTAATTACGCTTTTTTGTTCGTTTGTTTTGTAACAGCCAAAGATAAATCTGAGAAAATATTTGCCCTAGCATTTGTGAAGCTCATGAGATACGATGGAACAACTTTGAGAGATGGAGAACATGACCTCATAGTTTACAAGGTAGAATTTTGACATACTTTAGTCTTTCCATAGTGGCTAGCTCAGTGTGACTACTACTGACTTTTAGTGAATTATTGTTATAGAACTGCACAGAAAAATATGTTGTAGACTATGCTGTTAGAGCAAGCAACTGAATAGTAAGTACTGTGCAATTTGCTTATTTGTCAGATTGATTGTTAAACCCAGAGTATGTTTTACTGGGCATGTTTTAATTTTTAAGGTGCTTGTTAGCGAGTTTCGTGTGTGTTTTCATGACTGGGAAAAGTTAATTCTCTAGGCCTTTAAATATCACATCTTGGCTCTAATCTGTAGACAGGTTAGTGCTAAATTACCGTTGTTAAAGACCTGTTGGAGAGCTCTGTTTCTGGAGCAAACCTAAGAAAATCCAGTGTAAATAATAAAATTTTATTATTACCAAGGCTTTTTACTAATTATTTTAAAACTGTTTCATATTGTATTTAAAACACTACTGTAGGCAGAAGCAAAGAAGCTGGAGGATGCCTCGACGTATTTAAGTCTGCCATCCACTAAAATAGAATTGGAGGAAAAGGGACACTCTGCAACAGGGAAGAGCATGCAGAACCTGGGAAGCTGCACCATCAGCAAAGACTCTTTCCAGATTTCTACTCTAGTTTGTTCAACAAAACTTACCCAGAATGGTAAGTTCATAGAACTGCTGGAGCTTCTGCTCCTCGCAGTTGGAGCGGGGCTGTATGTACTGACTTCCCTGCCTTCTCCAACCCCCTTCCTCTGTGAATGAGCGGTGGGTTGTTTGCCACGCAGTCTTGGATTAGATGGTGTGGATGCAACAAAAGCATGTACTGAATGTGTGTACAATCCAGCCTTTTCTCTGCCCATGGGCTTTGTTTTGCTTTAGGGCAGTACATGTCTCGAAGAAAACAGAAGAATCCCGTGTTAAATGGAAATGGGAATATTGTTTGCCTTATAGTTGACACTTTTATATTGACGTATACTGAAAACAGGATCTGTGGCATTTTACTTCTCTGTGGGTATGAATAATGGCACTAAGGAAGAGGATGAGTTTGCTTAATATCATGGCTCTGCTCCCAAATAAGCTGTTTTATGTTATTTCCAAGGCGCAATATCTGTATCTTGCCCATGAAGAATGCTCCGATATTGTCCTCTGTTGAGCAGAAGGGATGGGAGCGTGAGAATGTGTTGCATGAAGGTCACTCTCATGTTCACACATCCTCACATGGACACAGAGTACCAGGAATGGAGTTGGCATATTTTGTTCCCTTTAAAACTGCCTTGCATACGTTTTTCATGTGTATTTGTCAGCTGGCTGACTGCATCCAAAGGCTGTGGAAAGCAGAGCTGATGGCATCCACCAAAACAAATATTTCACATTTCCAGACTGTGCCCTCTCTGTAATTTTTGTGCTTCGTTGCCATGGAGCGGTTCCTTGTTCTCCTCGCTGCACCAGGAGTAGACTCGGGAGTGTGGGTGGGTCATTGAGATGAGAGTGAGTCATGCCAGGGAAAGAGATCATTCCTTCGTGACTCAGGAGAAGGGAGGGCTTAGTTTGGCTACATCTGTGGGGAATCGAGGTTGCGGATGAGGAGGGCTGGGGACAGGGGAGTGGGTGGGAATAATGACTGGATTGTCACGTTAATGAGTTCTCCTCTGTCCAGGGGGAAAGTTACTACTCTGGCATGACTTCGTAGCCAACTCACCATTTTATTGTAGTGTTTTTCAGTGGCATTTCTGTTACAACACATCCTAGGTGTTTCATATTCAGAGCACATCAGATTCACTGCAGTCTGGCAGTCTTACAGCCTAAGAGGGTGTTCAGCAAAATATTTGGAAACGATTTTGGAATTCCGTAGCAAAGATGGGATCATGGCTCAAGAGTAACACAGTGGTTTTGGGGTTTTGTAGAATGCAGAAACCAGCATGTGGAATTGAGCTGCTTTTTGTTTGTGATATGATCAGTTTTTTTTATCTTGGTCTTTCCTAGTGCTTGTTAGTAGTTAGAAGTATTTCACAGTGATCAACATATTGACGTTGCTTATGCAGAACTATTACTAAAATTAAGACTGAGCATTGTTTTGTGCTTAATTTACATATAATTTGCTTTGACCATTTGATCTTTATTTAATGTTGCTGTTAATTATGTTGTCTGTGAAACTTTTTCTCCAAGTTGCCAAAGCCTTTTCTCTTTCTTCAAAGTATTTTGACATTATTAAACAAGATCACCATGTATCCTTAAGCAATTTAGAAAGAAACAAAAAAATTTCATCATTAAATTCCTCCCTCAAGTATCATTTTTCATCAAAAAGTTGACAGCGCTGTTCAGATTAGAGTTTCTGAAGCTAATTTTAACTTCTGTAGAACTGTTGGTTAATAGTCTTCCTTTAACTTTCTTAAAAATAAGTAAGTAAAAATGCATTATTATCCGCATGTACCAAAATGTTGATCCAAAACATAATTTTCTCATTTTGGTCATCTGTAATAGTTCTTTCTTCACCCTCCATAAGTATCTTGGAATTGGGTTTAAGACATACTTTTAGTAATTCTGAAAGTATGTTAATAAATCATATGACTCTTTCTGCATTGTATTTGATGTTGCAGACTATCTTTTTGTATATAAGCTCTTTGAATGCTCACTTGACTCCAGTTCTCTATGAACTGTAAGTTATTAATGTTGCTTTTCTGTTAGAAACTGATGTCCTTAGCATCTGAGAAGTCTCCAAATTAGCAAACTTGGCCACTGGTAAGACTTCAGCTATTGTCTTTGAGAGAAAATGGTAGTATGAAATACTCACTCAGTTAGCATTGGAACAGTTGTTAGTGATTTGTGGCAGAATATATTAAAGCAACTCATTTCCTGGCCTTTTCTTAGGTTTTGCATTTAATTTTGAGGAAGAGTAGCAATGTAAGCCAAAGAGGAGGACCGTCTGAAAAGAAGCAAAAAAACTCCCAGCCTCCTCAGGAAGCAGTGAGAAGACCAGCTCTTGGAGGCATCAGAAGTTGTTGTTCGTCATCACTTTGCCTCTTGGCCAGACCCTCCTCCTTTGCCATCTGAGGCAGAAGAGGATGTTCTTCCTCCTTTATCCACAGGACTATGGCAGCGCATGCCATTATTTTTATTTCGCTGGCAGGACTTTCTGTAACAAAAACGTCCTTTATGGGCTGAAGAAACACTTTGACATAAACATGGAGTGCATTTTTGTGTAATGAAATAGAGCTTCTATATTAAAACTCTGGAATTTAAGAGTTGGTATGAAACTGTATCAAACTAGAGAGATGTGTGTGGTGAAGTCATGACTGACAGTGCCATTGTCACCTGATGTATTAACGGGCAGCGTGGCGTTGGGTCACCAACTTCTCTAGGGGTGGTTGACTCTTTGATACCTCATGCTTGCTTTGCTGCTCTTTACGTGTTGCGGGGCATTGAATGCATCAGCAGACACCCCAAGTTTGTGGGGTTTTTTGTTTTGGTTATTCTTTAATTGTTTTTCTTTGGTTTTGTTTGGGTTTTTTTAGGGTCAGAAGTGAGAAATTTGATCCCATATGTTATGGGATATCTGCTCGCAGCTGACAGCATCCCGGTAGATTTCTTTGGGGTAGGAAATGTTGGGCCTTCTGTTCTTAAGGTAAATGGTTAGCAACGTCTGTTTTGAATCTGTTCCTGATGTCATGGCCAAGTCAGGGTTGTGTGTTGATTTTGTTTTCCTTTTTCTGAGGAGCCTGTTGAGTTACGACAAACTGAGGTCCTGTTTTCTCCTGCATAGGCAAGGCAGTTTTGGTATTTGCATCTTTTTTTTTTTTTTCTGTTAACTAGAAGCTGGAGATACTGGGAAATACAGAAGGAGGGACAAAATGGCATCAAAAGCGACATCCTCCTCTGCATGAAGACTGCCTGTGGATAGTAAATTTTACCAGTGTCTCTTATAGGACTATCAAGATGGATGTCCTTTCATTATCAGGGTGACGGGACGAGGCTAGAACTGAAATTGCATTAATAGGTTTGCTGGAAAGTTTTTCTGATGACCAGTAGCCAGAGAGCTGTCTAGTGTTGTACCTGTGTATTTGCTGTTGTGAAGCACCCAGGGTGTCTGTAAGGCTTATTGAAAGTATTTCTGTGTTTCCTTTCTGTGTGAAGGACTCAAACCTTTAGGTAATAGTGACTGTTACTGATCTGGAGTCAAGACTTCAAGGAACCAAGGAGACAAGGCTTTCAGAAAACAGTTGAGATGAATTTTACTTAGTCATTCAGCACAACCGATAATTTAAAAAAAACCCAAAAGGCAATACACGTGATATGACAAATTCAGGTGCTACAGTGGCATAAAAATGAAGATGTGAGTACAGAATTAAAACAAGTCATAAAGAGTGGAAAATTAAATGCATAAAGTCAAGAGGGAAGATTATTTCAAAGAAGACACGGAAATTTAACTAGAGTGGAAATATTATCTAACTTCAGTTTGGTGGCTGGGCTTTGAGATAAGTTTGGGTATCTCTACAGGGAAACCTTTGCACAGATACAGATCAAGGAATAGATATATATAAATAAAAATTATATATATATAAAATATATATATTCTATATATAAGTTATAGATATATAGATATATAAAAATAAAACCAGGAAGCTGGACCATTTGCTTTCAATTGCTAAATAAGATGTAAAAGAAAATTTTCATATGTAGTCAATATAATCTTAAATTACATTAATCCAAATAAAGTTGCTGTTGGCTACTTGGCAGGCTAGAAGTTTGTTCCAACCCTTTGCAATTGAAAACCCTTGTTGTGTCGTCTTCCTGTGGTATTTTCTGATCACATAAATTTCACTTAACCTAGGCTGACTACAGTAATTACTATTTACTGTAGGCTAAAACACTGTTTTACATTCTTATCCTGTTCTACTTGCTGTATTGTTTTAAACCTAGACCTATTAAAAGAGTAGGATTAACTGACTGACTGGTCCTTTGCTGGGGTTGATGCTTGCAGTAACAGAGTGAATGCACATTTTTACTGTACAGTGTAACTTACTTTTCTCTTTCTGGTAGTTGGACTGCATTGGCATTTTCTGTTCACGTTTAGTATTTGCTGTGTCATCACGCTGAAAGTACACGTGGGTTTGTTTTCTTGGGGCGATACACGATGCCATTCACAGATAGTCTGCGGGCTGGCTTTTGTTCAGATCGTTCCTTTTGTCAAACTGATGCCTTTTTAGAAGGCAAACTGAAACCAAATTCGGGGGTGGAAAGTTGATATAAACATACTCACAAAACGCTTTGGATAACTCGTGGAGGCATCTTTACTTTTCTTCCAGAAGCAATTTTTCTGTTAATGTTGAGTTTCTAAGACTTTGGTTTCAACCTACAGACTTCTTGTAGGATAAATTACAAAAATAATGAAAAATTTGAGGGCTTGGATTGTTCAAAACACTCTTTACTTCTACTCCCAAAGAGATGATAAAAGAAGGCTTGGTTTGAGTGCTGCTCAGAGGGGAATCTTTCCCAAGGAGAACAGCAGTCCATTCCGCTAGACGTAATTTTATTTATTGTTTAGAATGAAAGATTTTGGGGAAGGTATAGCAGCTGCTCTGGATCTGGGAATTTCATTTCCAGAGTATACTGTGCAGATGCATGCCTTGGTAAACATTTTGTTGGTTGCTTTGGAAGTTTGGATAAAAGAAGTGAAGGGGGTATTGGTTGGGAGAAGCCAGCGGTCCTTCAGGAGTTACACTGGGCATAATTCACATAGTATTAACCATATTGGGGGTGGGTAATGTGCATTAGTAATCCAGTGGCTAAACCGAAGGTAGACAGTCTTTAAAATCTCCGATTTGTCTCTCTTTAGGGGCTTCTACTGAGGATGACTTATGGATAGTTTGGTTTGTGCTGAAAACTGACTTTTCATGAGGGAGGGAGGAATTTTCCCTTGACGCTAGTTTGGCTAAGGCAGGGCGAGCTTGGGCTTTTGGGTTTGTGGGCAACTCAGGTTGCATCTCAACAAATGCTAGCGTGGGTTTCACTTACTGGTGCTCTAGTGTGGTTGTTAATATTTATTAGTGTGCTTATTTGCAGGGGAACCTCAATTGTGAGTTGCCTCGTGAGAAGTTTTCCTCAAAGGAAACTGAAAAAGGATGCTGTAGTTCTTTATGACTAATAAAAGAGAGCGAGCTTGCCTTCTGTGTTCTCTTATTTATCAGTAAATGCTGAAGTGACATGATCTTAATAGCGGGATGCAGAATTCGGGGACAAGACCATTTGCAGTTGATTTGTTTCGTGATCTGATCTGTACCCTAGCTCTCCATCACTTGGAAGCAACCAAGCAATTTGGGCATTATGAGTTATTAAGCAGACAGCTTTCCACTCAGTTAGCGTAGTTTGCAACTGTTTGCCTTGCATTGCGCCTTATTTTCTTTTCAGTTTATTCAGTGAGAGCAAAGAAGTTAGGAACATTAATGCTGGAAGAGTCACGGCCCTGTAGATATGACTGTGTTGGTGGCTGACTAATTTCATTTTGGCATCTTCTTCTAAACACACAACTGTTGTGTACAACACATTAAAGCTGAGGGATCTGACTTTCTTGGTCTAGGTTTTAATGCTGCCGTTTCAAAAGCCGGCTGCTTTTTTGAAAGCCTTTCAGAGTTGTTGCATGATAGAAGCATTGTGCTAGGTTTCTGCAGTGTCAGAGGCGTACCAGAAATACATTGTTGTCCAGTGAAAATGGCTGACCCAAGGAAGTAAACCATCTGTCCTGAACATAGTTATGGGGTGTGAGTGAAAGTAAGTATCCTGCAGGATATAATTGTTTTTTCTTACTCCTAGTTGATCTCTTGGGACTTCTGAAATGGCGATCCAACACAAACCTGTTGCAGCAGAATTTGAAGCAGCTGATGAAAGTCGATGGTGGTGAAGTGGTTAAGGTAACAAATTAACTTCTTGAAAAATAAATTTGGTATCATAAATTTGCTGAATCCCATATTTTGAGGTACTCATATCTTTTTGTTCCTGCCCTGCCCTTACTGCACGCACTCGCACGTTGAATTGTAACCAGGTGTCTCTCAGCGTTCAGGATGCTAATGCCCTTCTCCCTGCCCTCAAAGAACATTTCAGATGTTGAGTACTGGTAAAACACGTAAAAAATGTGAAATTCTGAAAACGTAGGGTGGTTTATTTCTTAGCACTTCAATGAATTTTTATATACAGGTACGTGAAGGCAAAGGGTGTTTTTCTTTGCAAGGTTAAAACATCTTGGAATTCTTACGTGGTGATAATAAATGTATTTTTAATATATGGATGTGGAAAGCAATCCTACTGTGTGCTGCTGATACTTTTTTTTTTCTTTTAAATTATTTGTCCTGAAAATATTTAGCTGAGCCAAGTTATTTACATTTGCCAAGGCCACTGAATGATGGTAAAGACCTCCATAAAGACAGATTTAGCTGTGGAAAAGAGTAGGCTGGGACTTTAGATTTGATTTATTACAACACATTCAATAAAAGAGTGTCGAAAGATGTATTGGGGACAGATGACCTTAAGGGCCTTTAGTGCTGTTTTCTTACTTCAATGGATTTTAATTTGGTTAATAGAAGCATAATGAATGCCTCGTCTTGAAGTAACTTAAAACGTCTGAGACTGCTGATACTATCCTTTATTGAGTAGGGTGAAAATAGTATCTCACATGATTGGTTTTTCAGGAAGGTTCTACCTGCTGCTATTTTGTTGTGGATCGTTTGATAGCTAAAAACTTCACACTGATACTTGCTTCTGCCAAGCATTGTCATAGTTCTGTCATTTGTAATTTTCCCTCTTCAAATGACATCAGAGTGTGTACAGGAGATTACTGCCTGATGGATGTTGGTGATTTTAGAAGCACCAGAATGCAGCACAAACGAGGTTTAAGTACAAGCAATATTGGAGCAAGTTCTCCAGCTGGCACACGCTCACCCCTCCCTGCACTGTTGCAGGCAGTATGAAATCATACTCCCTTCTCCTTATTGCATAGGGATCTGAGCAGAACTTGATTTATGCGTACGACAGCAGAGTGAATGTTTAATATCGCGCTCTCCACCATTTTTGTTCTTTTTTTAGAAGGCCATTGTTTATGTTATCCATCTGTTACAATAATGTTCAGAAAATCTTTGTGTAGACTGCTCTGTTGCACGTTCATAATATCTAGTTTGTAACTGTTCCTTTGTATTCTTTCAGCTTTTTTTGTCCTTCGTGATTTTAAATACGATCCATGGTACAGGCTATGTATATTACAAAAAGTATGCATTTGATAGAACGTATTCAAATTTTCTGTTAAACTATTTCTTTTTTTTTTTAAAATGCCTGTAAAATATTTCTGCCTACTGGTGTTCATTTATCGCTAAGTAGAAATCAGCCAAGATACTCATTCTGTGATTGACTGTTTCAGTAGTGTATGAAAACTGTAAATGTTATCTCCCTTTAACAGAGGCTCTGACTCCATTTATGCAGAGTCTATAGGATATGAGAATGTAAACTAACAGTCTAGAAATACCAGCTCCCTACCCAAATAATGTTTTCCTGGCACTTTATACAACAAAAGCATCTATCCTGTATTCTTCTTGCTGTTACGTGAAGTCCTTGTGAACAGAACTCTGCTAATGAAAGTCAATTATGAGCTGGATTTCCCCCAGAACTGAAGTCTAAAATCAGCTGCAAGCATTTTGGCTTTTCTGTTTTTTCATCTTCGGGTATTAGTAGCACGAACTGTGGCTCCATGCTCACTTGTTTGGAGGAAGTTTGGCATTCAGCAGCGTTTAGCGAGCTGCTAAATGGAGGTTAATTCCTGAGATTTGACTCTGGATTTAGTAGATAGTCCAAGTGAATCATGTTTGATCTAGGAGACTCATTGCATAGATAAAAATTTTTAAGGGAGGAAGGTGGGAGTCTGGCTGTTTCTCTGTCACTTCCACAATGTATATAATATCTCTTCATAACCGCAGTCTCAGGAATCAGTTGCCTTCTGTTTGTTCAGACATTCTTCCCCAACTATACCTTGTCTTGTCTACAAGACAAAAACCATTTTTACTTCATTTGAGACAGACTTGCTGGAACAATCCATGTTGAACCCCTTCTCTCTCAACCAAAACAAATACAAACTGAGGTCATGATCCATCCTCATTCTGCCTTGGAGGAGCCCATGTCGGTTTTGGGTCGTCTGGTGGAAGAAAGTGCTCAGACACAGAATCCCATGCTGATAAAACTGAATGCCTTGATGAGTATCTCTGGTCTATGCATGTACTACTTGTCACTGGGAAGGAATACTGTAATTATACATGCATAAAGCAGCTTTTATCCCTCTGCTTAACTTGGGTCCCCTGACACTAACCTGCTTTTAGTTTTGTGTTGCACAGATCAGGGTGTCCAGCCAACTGGCTAGTGAAGCCTCTTCCTCTGTTACAGTGATAGTCCTGGAGGTTTTGGGCTGGGGCAGAAGGTTGTGTGCTCTGTTTCCCATGCCTGCATGTATGCTCTCATTTGAAATTGTGGATCTGAGTTTACGCAGTCCTGAAAAGCAGAATGCTGTGCGCTTTTCATGGCTCAGCTCAAAACCACTGAGGACGACTTGATTTATCTGGCATGAGACTGAGTTGCTTGTCTGGCTTGTGCTCTGAAACATCAGTTTCCAGAAACTGCATGATCCTGTTGACTGTCTGTTGAAACTGAGTTTTGAAATAGTTTTTGTTCATTCACGATAATAGATTAAACTTACTATTCAGGTGTACCAAGTGTGATTTCTGACCTTTTTTTCCTATTTGAGTGATGTGGATCTATAGGTAATCAACCCAACTAAAAAATAATTTACCGAAAACCAAAATGTTAAATTCTCCTTTTTTCAGCTAACTTTTTGAATGTCATTACTTTGTAAAATATAAAAATCATAGAATCGTTTAGGTTGGAAAAGACCTTTAAGATCATCAAGTCCAACCGTAAACCTAACACTGCTAAGTCCACCGGCAAATGAAAGCAAGTATGTCTGTAGAAATCTGTGAGACATCTAAATTTCATTTTTCCTGTAACATGTGATGAATTGTGTATTTATTTATAGTTTCTTCAAGATACATTGGATGCACTTTTTAACATAATGATGGAAAACTCGGAGAGTGACACCTTTGACACATTAGTGTTTGATGCTTTGGTAAGTTTGCATTGTGGCTGGAATAAAATGCAGGCACCGCAATGATGAATAAATAAAACAAACGTGGTGTAAAAGCTAGAATGAAGATTACTAATGAAACAGATCTTACTAGCTGTTAGTTATTTATTAATTAATTTAAAATGTGTGGAACGTTTTTATTATATTTGAAGTTTCAGTTGGACTTGATCAAAAGGGGGTTGGATTACGTCATGTCACCCTCCCAGAAAAGATGGAAGCAATCAAATCCAGTCATTGTAGTGGATTGACAGCAGAATTCAGGATGGAAATAGAAAGTTTCTGCTTGGAACAGAAAACTTTGTTATGAACAGGAAGTTTTCACAGGAAAGGAGAATATTAATATATTGGGAGGATAATCAAAAGCCTATATCTGTGTGCTTTTAACATTATTACTGTGTCTTACCTGAAAATAAAGTTGGGTGAATGTACTATATTAAAGACTTTTTGAGGATAGTGCAATAATTATGCTTTTTTTTCAGGTATTTATCATTGGACTGATTGCTGACAGAAAATTTCAACATTTTAATCCCGTCTTGGAAACCTACATTAAGAAACATTTCAGCGCTACGTTAGCCTACACGTAAATTTTAAAAATTACTTTTCTAATGTAGCTTGTACAGTTTTTCCGGATAATGTTATTCAGTTACTTGTTTTGTGTAGATTAATTAGGAATTTGCCTACAGAGCTTGGGAGGGTGGGAGCTTCTTGAAGAAGGCTGGAGACAGTATGTCTTTCGTATGTCTTTCTCTCTTGAAATAACAGTAATAAAACTTTCGGTCATTTGCGAGGAGGAAGTTTTGATTTTGTTGTATTGAAGGACGGGATGATTTGCCTATTTCAAGAATTGTTTTGTAAGGAAAGTATTCATAAGCAATTCTCAGTCATACTTGAGAAAGAAATCACGTCTATTTAAGATGCTTCAAATGCCTGTTGTTTGGTGCATTAAATTGATGTTCTACCCTGTATTATCTGTGTTACTGTCACTTTGGGGAGGAAGCAGTGAAGAACAAAAAAATGAAGGTCCATTATATTTTCTGTCTTAAGTATTTCTTGACAGTTAGGTTCTTTGCTGCTGCTTCAGAATATTAGTGTTGGAGGAGAAATATATAATAGATATCTTTGCAGTGTTGGAAGGAAAACAAATCTAAAAGCGGGAAACCTGCTGTGCACTTTGCTGTTATACAGTCTCTGTTATGTGACCAGAAAAGGTTTGAGAAGTACCGATTTTAAAATCGTGAAGAAGAGTTAGGTCGTTAGTCACAACTTTGATATTACGATCACTTCACTGGGTTACAGCCACTGTTGCAGCCTTCATGTGAAGCGGGTAAAGGATGAAGCATCTTCCAGCATCTGGTTTTATTAGCAAGAGCTGAAGGTGGCCCTTTCGCTGGTAGGCATGGAGAGCATCCTTCCCTTCCTTAAATGGAGGGAGGCAGAAGCAGGTGTAAGCTTGATGATGCTGGAAGATGTGAATTCTGGCTTGACTTGTGCCCGTGGGCATGACAGATCCCTACCTTCTCCCCAACTTTTATTACACAAGTTTGTTTCAGTAAAGAAAGGTTGCGTTGACAATATATAAGTGGTTACTTGAAATTCTTGGGCAGTTTACTCCTATTAAAATAAATGCACATATATCAAGATATCTGTCTACTCAATGTTATTTTCTGTTAGTGGTAAATAATGTTGTACTTACTTTTAACGTTCACGCTGAAAGTATCCACTGTAGCTAGGATGATTTAAAATGGAACTGGTTGTAGTTGCATTAAAATAACGATTTATATTCGTTGGAAGGGAGGTAGTTGAAATGGTACTGTTTTTAAAATTGTTTCACTTTCAGACTTTAAAATGGGGAATAAGAGAATTTCCAGCTGGTATTTTATAATTTCTGAGGAATAAATTTCACAAATCTAGCCCAAAATCCACGGGAAGACTCTGTAACGGGGAGGCCTTGTTTAATGAAGAAACTCCCATTCTGTTTGTTTTAATTCTAACAATGTGTTTGTATTTGATTTAATTTTTATTATTTTGATTATTACTAGTTGGATCTTTAGAATAGCCTAAATCCAAATATCCCTAACTATCCAATAGAAAATAAGTCTTATTGAGATTTGCTGCATTGCTTGTGTGTTGAATGCTTTTATTGACTGTGGGTTTTCCTTTTTCTCAAGAATCGGTTGCACCTACTTACCAGGAAAGCCAAGAGCATAATGAGTTTTAGTTGCATAATCAATTTTGTAACTTAGTGGGCACTACTTAGGCACATAATTTTTCTTTAAACCTTTCAAAATTTAAAACCTTCTCCGCGTGCATGCTTGTAACTTGTATGTGTCTTTGTATTTAAACAGAAAACTGACTAAAGTTTTAAAAACATACGTGGATAATGCTGAGAAGTGTGGTATCACTGATCAACTTTTTAAAGCGATGAAAGCTTTGGAGTACATCTTCAAGTTCATCGTGCGGTCCAGGATATTGTTCAATCAGTAAGTATGGTGAATGCTGAAACATCCTGGAATTTCCATTGACAATATTGTTCAAAAAGTGTCACAGTTATAACACCCCAAGTTAAACTCGCTCAATATCGCACTGTTTTAGAAATATCTTAAGTTGTTAGAATTTGTTTCAGGAGGCAGTTGTTCCTAAGAGCGAGCCGGATTTTCTTCATCTTGAACCCAGCTGCGTGGAAAGTAGTAAATAGAAGAAGCCTGTGCCTGACTGAGATGTGTATTTTACGTAGCAGTGCGCTACTAAAATCATGACGTGTTGCAGCTTTCTATAGTTTAGGTCTATGAACAAAGAAAACTTGCTGCTATTTGGGAAACTTTTGTTAATAACTGAGGTGCTGGAGCGTGTCCAGAGAAGGGCAACGGAGCTGGTGAGGGGTCTGGAGCACAAGTCTGATGAGGAGCGGCTGAGGGAGCTGGGGGTGTTCAGTCTGGAGAAGAGGAGGCTGAGGGGAGACCTCATCGCTCTCTGCAACTCCCTGAAAGGGGGTTGTGGGGAGGTGGGTGTTGGTCTCTTCTCCCAAGGGACGAGTGATAGGACCAGAGGAAATGGCCTCAAGTTGTGCCAGGGGAGGTTTAGGCTGGATATTAGGAAAAACTTCTTCACCAAAAGGGTTGTCAGACACTGGAACAGGCTGCCCAGGGAGGTGGTGGAGTCCCCATCCCTGGAGGTATTTAACAGATGTGCGGATGAGGCGCTCAGGGACACGGTTTAGTGGTGGACTTGGTAGGGTTAGGTTTATGGTTGGACTTGATGATCTTAAAGGTCTTTTCCAACCTAAATGATTCTATACTGTGACTGAAATGTTGAAGCTGCGGAGTAGCTGTACTGCCCTGTCCCTCGTCCCCGCCTGGGCTTTGATAGTGGCTTTCCTCACACGGCTGCAGAAGTCTGGGAAGACTATGAAGTATTGAAAATCTTGCAGCAAGGCGAAGGGACAGCTTTTCTGGGTGGGGAACATGACGTTTGTCCTTGCGTGGTGCTCACAGGGCTTGGGGAGAAGCCGTGGTTGGCAGAGGGCTTTATTTGTAGGCCAGACATGGCGAGGGAAGAGAGTCAGACTAGGTGGACAGCGAGGGGCGAAAAAGGAGTATGAGATGCACCTTTTTTGACACACCGCCTCGTAAAAGAAAACGACAAGTATTGTTGGAGTTAAACCCTGAACAGCTCGGAGCTCCCCGGGGCCCCCACCTGTCAGAGCAGGAAGAAGCTGTTGGTTGCAGTTTGTCGGGCCCTGCAGTCTTAGTAGGTTTCACTGAGCGAGACGGGAAAGTGGAAAGAAAGAAGGGCTGCAGAAATCTTCTCCTCAAGAGTGATACTGTTTTTGATAGGAGAATCATTTGAGTTTCTACAAGAGCTCTTACTGTGCCTGCCGGCATGGCGGAGGCCTGCTGGGGGGCTGTTTCCTGCTCCCCACTTGACCTCGTGCATGGTGAACTGCACAGCGACTCGCCGGCGCTGTCTGCAGTGGGTGTCCATCCATAAAGTCAAGCATAAATAGTTATTCTGAGTTAAGCTGGAAGTCTGTACTGTGTTTTACACAGGAAATACTAAAAAAGTTATAAAATAAGTTGATGATGTGTTCAGCTTCATTTAGATTCAATCCTTTTACTACTTGTTAGTGATGCTAAAAACCTTATTACAAGGGATTTATGTAAAGCTCTGAAGTTACCAACTTCACCAACCTTTCTCTGAATTAGAGATTGTAAATTATTTCTGTAGGAGTCTTGCTGTGAGATTCATAAAATACCGAATGTCACTTGTACTGTTGCAGGTCCTACAAATCACTTTCCAACAGGAAAAAAAAAAAAAGATCTCTTGCTGCAGATTAGATTTACAGACAATACGACCCTCTAGTATTGGCCATTGGATTGCCTCGTGCTAAGCACTAATTCAGAGTTCTTTAGCGTTGGGAGGACACAGCTCTCAATGACAGGGGATTAATCAGCGAAGCTACTGAATGCTGAATGACACCATGATTTGTTCTGCTGTAAGACTTAAATCCTGCCTGAGGTGTGTGATTTGAAGTGATTATAATGCAGAAGTGTAGCAGTGTTCTGAAATATCGTTAGTGTTTTACTGAGAAATCTCAAAGAGCAAGCAGAATCTCTTATTAAAAAACATTACGTATTTTTAACTTGTGTAATATGGGAATGGACTGAATAGATGGAGCATTTTAGTAATGTGGTTGCAGGCAAGCTTCAGTTCCAGATAAATATGTAGAAGCCTAGTTCATCTAGTTAAAGCCTGGTGGCAAATCTATTTGTTCAGTGTATCAAGGTTTATAAAGGCAAAATATTATTAGTGAACTTTGGAAATATCTTTATTTGGTTTACTTGGTAATGATCCCAGTGGTTATGTTGCATTTACAACAGTCTTAAATTTTGAGGCAGTGCTAGAAGGGTCAGCTTGGTGTAATCCTGGTTTTCTCGTAGCTGCAGTGTTTTTATGCATTATCGGGTGTATTAAATAAATATATGTTAATAACTGACAGTAGAAACACATTTGTGACTAACTTGTTTATTTTTATTACGACTTCCTTTTTGAAACACAACGCTTTCTGTCTGAAGCAGTTTGATTTATTGGACTGTCAAGTTTAGTTACTCCTTATATTGGTATTAGTTTCACCTCTCTAATCTGTTCAGGGGGACACTGAAATCCATTATTGAAATTGGGAGTTAACAAGTAATTTGTCCTGCATAACCTCCAGTTTTAGCCTAAAAGGGGAATAGAAGTTTGCACAGCAAAATAACACAATTTAATAATTTTTCGGTAGCATTCATTTCCCCTGCGTACTGGTTAAATAGCTTTTTTTAATATCTGTGGCTCCCAAAGGCTTATGAACACAGCATTAAAAATGATACACATTAGTTTCAGTGTAAAGCAGCAAGAACATTCTGAACTCTGTGTTTATCTTAAAAAGATAAGCCCCTTTCCTTCTGTAATAGGTGGTCCATCATGATATCTTCAAACGTGAAGAAGTCATACTATGACTGTACAAATAAAATTCCTGGGTGTGGTGCTCTTTCTGAGCTGCAGACCTTGTTCAAGACCTTCTTACAGGGTTTAAGCCCAGAAGAAAATGGGAGGAAAATAGAGGGGAATTGAAATCTTGCTGGGAGCTGCTGTAATGGCTCTTGGTGCAAAATGTTGAGGTGAGCTCAGGGACAGAGCTAGTGGAACCAGGGAGGGCCTTGGAAGCCCAGCTGCTCTTGGATGAGGCTCTCGGAGGGGATCAAAGCTGACCGGGTAAGCTTGGGGGTTTAGCTGGGGAGAAAGTCCCATCTGATGTTTATAAACACCCCTGTTTAGATGCCAGGTTCTCCTGGGCTTCTTTTAAGCACTGATCCTGGTCTGTATAGCTGAGGTTCAAGAAGTGTATTTGCAGCAGCCCTTATGTAGGTGAGTCATGTGTATTGCCAAAGGGGGAAGAAAATTTTTAAAGGATTTTTAAATAATCTTCTCCCCCTCCCTTTCCATTTCATAGTGAGAATTATCTCATCCTCCACCTGAACTAGAGACCATTCTGCATTTAAAATACTCATGAGAGTTTCAGGAACATTCATTCCTGTGCTGTGTTGAACCAGTGGACCAAGTTCTTCAGCTTGGCTGTATATTTTTTGCCGTTGGTGTTGCTGAGGCATCTCAAGGCAGTTTTTATCCCCCTGAAAGTATCTGGCAGAGAGAGAGAGAGGGGTCCCTGTGGGCAGATCAGCTCTGAAAAATGCCATCTGAAGGCACAGAGACCTGGCTGGCAAACTTTAGCTGTGGATTAGTTGTTCTTCTGTGGCAGCTGTACTGACTGTACGGGAAAGTGAGCCTTAACTAATTTAGTGTCAGCGAGCCAGAAATTAGAGGTGAAATGCATTTTAACTTGAGCGCTTCCTTCCCTTGGGGAAAAAAGTTTGGTGGTGGTTTTTCTTTTTTTTTTTTTTTTTGTGTTGTTTGGTTGGTTTTTTTTAGCAAATAGTGGGTTGATAGGCTTTTTCTTTCTTTCACAGAGCTTAAGGTCACAAACCTTAGGACACTGGTAGATTTTAATGATTGCTGGCAAGTTGTCTGGATGCTTTCTGGCTTCCACATCAGAGGGCTGCTTGGCGTTGGTCCTCCCAGACATCTGCTGGCTCTCGTGCAGGGTGGAGAGACTATCCCACTGATGCGTGGGCATGTGGAACTGGGTCACTGCTGAGGGATTCACCGTGACTTGAAAGCGTAAAAAACAATACTGGATGTGGCATTTTACATGGGCAGCTTTAAAATAAAAATCTGTTGTTCCTGCTGACCCAGCCTGGTCAGTCGGTCTTGTCTTTAGTTTTTTTGTGAAAGAAAACTCTTGGTTCAGTGAAGAAACTTGGAGAAACTCTTGAAGTTGAAAGTAATGCCATGAATTACCATGTGTCATTTGAACAGATTTTTTTTAAAAATGTATTTCCATTTTAGTTAGATCGAAACCTAATTATTTTTCAGACTTTATGAAAACAAAGGAGAAGCAGACTTCAGGGAGTCTCTGCTGCAGCTTTTTAAGTCCATCAATGAGATGATGAGCAGCATCTCTGATCAAACAGTCATAGTGAAGGTATGTACTTTACAAATCTCCATCTTGGCTTTACTTTTGCATCCTAAACCACAGTTAGTCGGTTGATGAAGTGTACTCTTGCTCTTGGGCACAAAAGCGTATTTTACCTCAAGGATCGTTGATACTTAGTGCTTCTAATGAAGGGTTTGTGACTATATAAAGAATGTGCTTTGAACAAGTAAGTTTACTTAAATTGCTGCAAATAGCTTCACTTCTATTTTTAAAATAGTAAGGGGTTAAATGACGTTTAGTTTATTTAACTTGTTTAACCTTAACAGTGAGGTATTCTTAAGGCATTATCTTTAAGATGCTGATGACAATGTGGGTCCTTGTATTCTTATGCACTTATTTATATCCTAGGCTGTTCAGGAACTTCTATATAGTATCTTAAGCCCTAGTACATATTTTTAATGGAAAATCAGTAGTGAGTCAGACTGCAAACTTCACCACTCACCCCTCTTCTTTTATCCCTTTAAAACAGTATTTACTTTTGGTAGAGTTGGCTGGCTCATGGAATCGGGAATGTGGTCTCTGACCTCAAATGAACATGGGTATTGATACCACAGAGCAGAAGCACTGTATTATAGGACTGGTAGGTTTTTGTATCCAGAGGAGTCTGAGGTTGGTGTGCCAATACCGGTCTCATGTTCTGTTAGTGAAGCTCTTTCACTATGGAAAGGTACAGAGACTGTTGTAAACATGCGTTTGATAAGCTATACCTTGAAGTTCTCCTGCTGGTTCCCAATAGAATTTATAAAAGGACGTAACTCTTCACCTAGCTGTGCTGAATCAGTTGAAAGACGATGATCAGAAAGGGGCTGAGAATTGGGGTTGAATTTGGGGACAGTTTGACAGTATGACTCCTCCTGCTCAGATATGCAGAGGTTGTGCAGTAGAAGAATTTTTTTTTATAGGATCTGGGAGGCAAAGACAGACAGTGGCAAAGTACTGTGGCAGCGCAAGAGGTTCCTCTTGAGGGACCTGGGAAGCATACAGTGGGAAGACACCCAAGTCAAAGCCACCGGTCCTTTATAGCTGAGTGCATGCAGGTCTTAGGCTAGTAATACCATGATGAGCACACAGCAAATATAGATAGTGGGGATAAAGCTGCTGAGTTCGAGTACTTTAGGCAGAGAGACTGAGACTGTATCATCTGATAACGAACAGCATAGGGATATTACATGTTTCAAGAAAGCTGTATTTTCATTCCATTGACAGAGCATCTATCCTGAATGGAAATTGGTAGGTTTGAGTCAGTGACTCAGAGTGTGCTATCTGGCATTTTACAAATAGGATGTTTTCAGATTATGAGGATTGAATGTAAGATTTATTTTCCTGAGACTTGTTTGTGAGGCCTACTTCAGGAAGGCAGATGAACATGAGCTTTTTTCTTTTTCAACAGTTTATGCCTTGGGGCAGGGCGGGGTGGGGGATGGGTGGAAAATCCCCCCAAACCAGATTTGGTTGTCTTCACCTGACATGCAGGAAAAGACGACAAACTTCCTAGCAAAGGCTAGAGAGATCCCCCTACAGCAGTGCCTGTCCTCAACTGTATATTCAGATCTCTGCAAACCCGGGTAGAGCACGTCTGCTGTCCGCAGCTGGCTACGTGAAGTCTGCTAGTAGATGAAGCATTGACAGATGAGCCAGGTGCGGTTGTCCGAGAAGTGTGCTTGTGGATGCATTTCAGAAACCTTGACAACCTCTCATTCATTATTCATTGCTTTCATCTCCTATGGACTCTTAATTACTTAGCTCTTAGAACACATAATTGTTAGTATTGGCTTTCTGCAGCTTGTATTGGCTTTCTGCAGCTTGCTTTTATTATGTTCAAATATCCACTGAAGCACTACAGTTTTTTCAGTAACTAGAAATGTGTGGTTCTATTAGAAAGAATAAAATTATTGAATAGGTGGATAAATGTGGGATATTTTTGAGAGAGAGCGAGTATGGCTTCTGTGAATCTTGCCTGACAAAGCTGTTGGAGTCCTGGGAGGGTGTCAGTAACCATGTAAAGTGGTTGTGACATTATAGGCTTCATTCAGCATCTTTATCAGTGATCTGGAGTTGGTAGTTAAGTACTGTGCTAGTGGTGAGGAACGTCAGAAGGACCTCACAAAACTGAGGGGGCTAAGTTGTGAGCTGCAAGGTAGACAAAGGTAAGGCAGTGCCTCTCAGAAGACTAAATTAATCCCTGTTTGATGCTCTACTTGAAGCTGGTAGTTGCAGTTTGGGGAAGACACTGTGGAGTTATAACTGACAGCTCTCCAGGGTCATCGGTTCCCTGCGCAGTGGCAGGCGAAGAAGCAACAGGGTGTTGGGTGTCAGCCAGAGGGACAGTGAGAACATGGCAGGGCTGTCGTTTGGTTGTTTGATAGCCTTGGTGCATCTGCGTCTTGCGTGCCAGGTGCTGTTCTGGTCTCCGTACCTCAGAAATAGTTACAGGGGATGGAGGACCAGGATTGGGAATGGTGCACCTTCCTGCCGGGTGAGTGGGCTGTGAAACTATTCTGCACCAAATCCCACAGTACAAGAAATAGGGTACACTCACAGACATCCGTAGGAGGTTAGTTAAAAACAAGTAAAAGAAAAATTTTGTTTCTGAAGGTTGCTGTCACGGGGGGTTGTGGAGGCGGAGGATGTCAGCAGGCCTAGGAAGAGCTTGGGCAGATTTACAGACCGCAGGTCCATAGATGTTCTGAAAGGATGGGTGGAGATGCAGCTTCTAAAGGATGCTGGGGAGCCAGGAGGGGAATGGACCACAGAAACTGTGAATGGCATCTCCTGGGGCCACTGTTGGAGATGAGTCCTGGGCTATACGAACCATCCGTGTGACACAGTAGGCGTTTCTTGTGCTGTTGGGTTCTCTGTTGAAGTTTTGTAGTAAACTAATGAAGATTGGGCCCCTCACTCCAAGAAGGACATTGAGGTGCTGGAGGGTGTCCAGAGAAGGGCGACGGAGCTGGTGAGGGGTCTGGAGCACAAGTCTGATGAGGAGCGGCTGAGGGAGCTGGGGTTGTTCAGTCTGGAGAAGAGGAGGCTGAGGGGAGACCTCATCGCTCTCTACAACTGCCTGAAAGGGGGTTGTGGTGAGGTGGGTGTTGGTCTCTTCTCCCAAGTGACAAGTGATAGGACAAGAGGAAATGGCCTCAAGTTGTGCCAGGGGAGGTTCAGGCTGGGTATTAGGAAAATGTCTTTCCTGAGAGAGTGGTGAAGCACTGGAAGAGGCTGCCCAGGGAGGTGGTGGAGTCACCATCCCTGGAGGTGTTCAAGGAATGTGTGGACGTGGCACTGCGGGACATGGTTTAGTGGGCATGGTGGGGTTGGGTTGGTGGTTGGACTTGATGATCTTACAGGTCTTTTCCAACCTTAGTGATTCTGTGATTCCGTGATAAGCAGATAAGTTGCTAGGTCCCTGTGTTGTGGAGTTAAGATCAGCAGATCTAGCTGTAGCTGTTTCAGGCTTTTTTTACTGTTTTTGGTATATATTGGGGAAGCTAAATAAGTGTGTATAAAATAAGTCTGTTTGGAGAGATAAGAATTTGAAAAGACCTACATAAAAAATGAAGGTGCTTCCCATTAAAAGAGACAGATGCTTAATTCACACATTTGAATATTTCTATTTCTCCTTGCAAAAATTGTAATGTCTTGATAGTTTATCAACATGAAGCAGAACTGCCACTGGAAAGTTTTTCTGAAATGTTTACAACTTTTCTCTTTGGGCTGGTTATACTGATTTTTTTTTTCTTTTTTTTTTTCTTTTCCCCAGCCTATCTGTTAAGAGAGTAGCCTTCAAGCTGACACTGTGCGAGGGAGAATGAATGACTGCAGTCTTATGTTCTTAGCAGGAATTACTCTTTATCTATTCAAATATTTATGGCCTTGTGGAAGCTGATGAGCTGTTTCTGACTGTAGCTCAAGTCTTCAGTTACTTAATATTTTACATTTAAATTGCCCATTTTTTTTAAATGTAAATTTTTCAAGGCTTTGGGTACATTTGGGGGAAAAAAAAAGTTTCCTCAAAAGAAAACTGTATGAATTTTACAAGGATTTAAGGTTGTAGAGCACAAAAAGAGACTTTGAATTTGTAACTGTCTTAGGATTATGGCTATTCAAAATCTCTTAGGGTAGGGGAGAATTTGTATATGTGGCTGCTTTGCAAACCTGTCTTTGGTTTCAGCCTTTAAGAAAACAAAATTGAGAGTATTTCTGTGGAGGGCAAGTTAAAAGTGGCATTTAGCAGTTTTGTTGACTGCAAGTAGGTATAACTGTAAACAGCATTTGAGAAAAATTTAATCGGACTTGAAAGGAAAAAAAAACAACCAACAAACAAAAGGGCTACCAAGATGGTTAGGGGACTGGAACATCCTTGTTATGAGGAAAGGCTGAGGGACTTGGGTCTTTTTAGTCTGGAGAAGAGAAGACTGAGGGGGATCTTATCAATGCTTCTAAATACTGAAGGGGTGGGTGCCAGGAGGATGGGGCCAGTCTTTTTTCAGGGGTGCCCAGTGACAGGATGAGAGGTAACGGGCACAAATTTGGCCATAGGAAGTCCCATCTAAACACGAGGAGGAACTTCTTTCCTTTGAGGGTGGCAGAGCCCTGGAAGATGCTGCCCAGAGAGGCTGTGGAGTCTCCTTCTCTGGAGATATTCCAAACTCGCCTGGACACATTCCTGTGCAACCTGCTCCAGGTGACCCTGCTCTGGCGGGGGGGTTGGACTAGGTGATCTCCAGAGCTCCCTTCCACCCCTGTCCTTCTGTCATTCTGTGAAAAGCAAAAGCCCTGTAAAATCCTCTGCTGCACCGAAATCCTGCTTTGCATTACTGAGGATGCTTTGTCTCCCAGTCTCATGGCTGGGAAGGGCATTGACATGATCCTTTCCACAGGGTCCTCCAAGAAGCCTCGAGTTGACCTGGAATTAGGGAGAGGCATGTCTGTGTCAGTTGTCCGTCCTTCACTGCTTCTGATGTGGTGTTGGTCAGAGGAGGGGGCTCTGAAGGTAACCCCAGTGCTGGCCCCGGTCTGCTGTCCGCTGTGTCGGTGCAGTTCATGGTCACTTTGTGGCTGAAGAACTGGTCACCCAGTCCCTGGGGTGTATAGTTGTAGCGGCTGGCTTAGTGTATGCGTGGAAAAACCTGTGGTTTTTTCAGAGTGGAAAGGTCTGTTTGCTTTCCAGAGCTTTTGGTATTGCAAAATTCTAGCAATTTAAAAACATTATTAAAAGTTTGAGTTGTAGTGCTTCAGCTACATATTTTTACAATAAATAGATAAAAATCCATGTGTTCTTGGAGCGCGAGTTGAGCAGAGCTTTACTAGCATTTATAGCTCTCAGTGGACTCAAATATGTTGCAATCCAAACATTAGGTGTGAAAATGAATTAAACACATGCTCATCCTAGTCTGTGAAGGCAGCAATAGTCATTGCTGCAGGTTTGAATTTGAACAGCTGTTCAGTCCTATAGGTTTGAATTTGGACAGCTAGTATGGTATAGATTACAGTGTTTAAAACAACACAGAGTTTGTTTTTTATAGTTAGTTACCTAAATATAATTGTTTGGGGTTTCTTTTGTGTGTGTCAGTGTTGACTGGAGCAGAGGCAGGCATTCAGAGGCTGCCTTTTACACTTGATTATTATTTTTTTTTTTTTAAGGTGTGCAGTTGTCCAAAGCAGAGAGGGAAATTCAGACAGTGATTTGAGCTGGCAGATGTTTTGGTCGTCTTCTTACTAACAAAAATTTTTCTTGCATGATGAATGGCGGTGGGCTGTAGTAATGGTTTGAGATTCAGAGAGATTAAACTTTGTTTTTCAAGTATCAGTTTGATTGTAAAAGTTACTTGATTGACTAAGGTGTGCAGCATTTGGTGCATATACATATTTTTAATGGTTACAAGTGTAGTGAGCTTTCCTGATTTTATTCCTATTTTCTGCTAATTGGGGCATGATAATTATTTCCTTAACCTTTTACTGTTTCAGCATGAGCTCAGCTGAAGCCTAGCACGATGTTTCAAGTTTAGATAAAAATGCAAATGTTTCCTAGTAATTTATTCTTGCATCTCTTTGAAATAAGGGCAGTTGAGCCAGCTGCATCGAATCTGAGGACGGTCTGATTTGGGCTGTGTTTGTACGAGGGAGCTGAACTATTCTCAGCAGGCTTCTCGCAGTTTGCTCTAATGTTTGCTGTATGCGTGACTTTGTGGTGCTGTTGAGGATGACTGAAAAAAGATAGGCTGGTAGCCGAGTTAGTTCTCTGTGCTTTCAGTGATCTTGATAAAGTAGGTGTGTATATATAAAATTATCCTGTAATGTGACCACAGAGAGCCGGGGCGGAAGATGATATTATTTCGCTAATGTGAATTCTCTTGGGGGCTGGCGGGGGGGTGTTAATAATCCTTGTCACTTTTAACACATGATGCATATTTCTCAGTATCCATACCATGCTTTTTCCCACTCTAATATTAAGCATTTATTGCTAAAGCCACGGAAAAGTATTTAAATGAAGACAGGGAAATACATTACAAGCTGCTGAGGTACCTAAGAAGAAAACAGAAGAGGGTGCATTAGTCTGCAGGGCTTTTCCAACAGGTTGAATACTTTATAACCGTCGTTTAAAATCAGCTGAGTAACAAAATGCAACCACGGACTGAGGTTTCTGTGTCTCTTAGAACCTGTATGGGAAAGTCTGTTGTTACACTGGCAACAAATACAATAATCCCTAGAAAAGCGCAACACCGCTTTACTTGTGATAACGCTTTGTGCCATTTGGCACTGAATTTTGTGCCAGAGGCGCTGGTTCCGTCATTTGGAACAATGACTGCTGCAGGCTGGGGCAATTCAAAAAATATTGCTTAGGCATTCCTGGAAATCGTTTCATCCAGCTGCTGACTGGGCTTAATTTGGCTGGGTTGATGAGTTTAATAGAATGGCAGCCAGGAGAATGCTTGTATAGAAGGTAGATGCTTTGTGTTGAATGGCACAAAAGATGAAAATTAACATTAAAATCATGTACACATTGAGTCAGGTAAAACAAATTTATTGCTTCATCAAACAAAAGTTCATAAGAATATACTGTATTTGGCAAAGAGATTTTATGCTTAATTTTGAGACTAGGCATGCTATTTGAAATTAATAACTTTAGAAAATGACATTTTTAAATTAGGTATTTTTGCTTTTATGTGGTACAAAGAGATGAACTTAAATCTTAGACAAAACCTGTGGTATACTATTCAGAATACATTTTGTTTAATACTTTGCAAACGTCATTTGTTCAATCTAATGACAACCTTAAGTTAGTTATTACTTAAACAGCTACTGTAAAGAAGCTTTTATTACTGTTTTTGATATTCCTTGTCAGACATAAACCCAAGAATGGGATAAAAGTTAGAATTTTCTGTTGTTGCAAGACTGCTTTGCTGTACTCTGTACTGCTTTGTTTTCATTTACCAGTGACCAGTGTTGTTATCCCAGTAGTAATTTCTGTTTTGTATTAATGAAAAGATTGCTCAGTACTCTCAACTGTGTAATAAACAAAAGTAAATTAATAAAACTCCCCTTGTTTTTATCTGTTATCCTAAATTATGTCAGAAATTACTTTAAGCTACTTAGCAAGACTACCCTATCTTAGTTTAGTGAGTTTTCATATGACAAAGAAGTGTTTGTGCAGACAGTTTGTCTTCTGTCGAGTGGTAGAAGGATGCTATGATGCAATATAGTGCCATATTTTTGGTCCTCTTTTAGTGTAGCTTCGTGTTAATACATCAGAGTGTTCAACTGTAGTAAAATAAAATTTTTGTGTTGGGGGAGTATCATTTTTCTTATTCCACGAGCCTTCAGATGTACTAACGGCTACCAGCTGTGGCAGAGTCAGGGAGATGCTTACAGACAGTGCTTGCTGAACACACAGACTACAGCACGACTGTCTGGCTTTGAGGCAGAATGTATTTAAGATTTGTCCCTAAATGTCCCCACATTTGTCTCCCAGAATATGCTCTAATTGTACTAACCTCTAATGCTTCTGTTTCTGAGCATATGCACTCCTGTGTAGACGTATTCTTCATGGCTTGCTGTTCGGTTGGATTGGCAATGTTTGAAACGATAGTCTAAGTGGCTTTTCAAAAGGTGGACTAGGTGACTTTGGGCATTGGTGACAGTGCTTACCATAACGCCGCTTTTCACGAGCGGAGCCAACTCCAGCAAACTCAATGGTTTGCAGAAACGGACTCCACTGAGAAGTATTAGTCTGTCTTTTGTCTTTTCCCAAATTAAAACTTGGGAGGGCTTGAAGTGGGCTGGGGTCAGAGGAAGGCTTACACGGTTTCCGAGAGGAAACTGTTAGGAGTGGAGAGGGATTCAGATTGCCTGGGCCCTGCTGGGAGTCCCAGAACCTAAACTGGAGGTGCTTACGTTTGCCTAATGACCTGAAAAGAGTCCCCGAAAGAGATGGGAGGACAGATACGCGCCTACCTTCACAAAGACATGAAAGACTCAGGAACTTCTCTGTAAGGCAGTTCCTCCAGGTAATTTTAGGGCTTGGGCTTTTTGGGATTCTTTTTGTTGTTCTGAAAAATAAATGAAGCTTACTCTTACTTTACGCAGTTTATATATGTAAGTATTGAAGTACTCTAACAGGTTTTTTGGGGTTTGAGATTTTTTTCCCCCCAAAAAATTGCAGAAGTTGTTCCTTTCAGAATAAAGTGTTTTCTAAATTGCTTGGCTTAGGATAAATTTTTAGTCCTAGAAACTCCTTGAACCTTTAGATCTGAGGAACGTTCTAGTTTTTCTCTTGGTAGGTCCCATTCCTTACCCGTTCTTGTCTCATTAAACCTGTCTGGAAATGAACCATCAGGCAAAAGAGCCGTGGCAGTGTGGGCACTGCAGTGGACCCTTCACTGACGTTCAGAGGGACCACCGTTAGAAATAACGCCTCCGTTGCACTTGGTCTCGTTTGTTCTGGCCTTCTTACTGTGTCTGATGGTTTTTGCTTTTATTTTTTTTCCTCCCCAACTAATCTTTTGATACAGGCCATCGCTGAGTTAGTTTTTTTAACATGAAAAACCCCTGCATTATTTAGCTGCTAGCTTTGAAGAAGTTTAGGAAGATACAGTTAGCTATTAAGTCATTATAAGCACATGAGTGAATTTATCTTAAAGGTTGCAAAGGATGACTGCTGTAGGTAGAGAGGTGGTTGTGATGATTTAAGGAATAAGTTGCAATTATTTTGTGGAACAGTAAGACCTAGGAATTTTGTCCTGTGTATTGGCTGTGCAGAGAACTGTGACCATCAATTATCACTTAATTTATTCTATTTAAGGCAAAGCTTTGACTTTTCTGGACCTTATTATGTTCACTTAGTGAGTTTTATTTCTTGGCATACTTAATTGCCTTTTTTATGGTTTAGAAGGGTATCCTTGAAGCACTGCACTCATCAACTTAGTAGTTCAATAGGTTGTATTGGCAGCTGGTTCATGTAGTAAGTGTCAGTTAATGGTTCTTTTCATATGTGTGTACTTTGGCTGTGGTATAATACCCTTTATACATAGCTATGATATTAATAAAGGGGAAATTAACACCCATTTGTGGAAGTGCGCAGCTGTGTCTGTGGTTGTGTGCGGTGGGGAGAGGGAGAAGTAAGGGATGAGACATGATGCTGAAAGGTACTTTGAGTTAGCTTGCAGGCTGACGTGAGCTTGTTGACGTCATGCCGATCCTTGACTCGCATGTGAATCACATCCCAGGAAAAAAAAAATTCCAATTATACCCTGACAGTCAATATAACGGTGAGTGTACCAGGAAGTTTAACTCGATGACAGGAAAAATATATCCATTATTCATATGATGCACTATCTCTCCTTTTTATTCTTCCTCTTTGCTAGTTTATTTGTGTGCTTTGTTATACTTAAAATGAATGATATTGTAACTTGATAAGGGTAGTAATAATTTGTCATTTGTTTTCCACAAAGAGCGAAGCCCCTTTGGGCAGTAAAATTTTTATTGCAGCCCAGCTTGACACCATGTATAATTACCGCCTAAGTATGTGAGACTGATATTTCCAGCTTTGTATGTGTATCTAATGTGATCACATGTGGCAATTATTGCAAAAACCTGTTTGATTAAAAATCAGAGAATTAAGGTTCTTCATTATTGTGTTTTCTCTAATGCTGTTTTTGAATTTTCAAGTGTCTTAGGGATCACTGCGTAACTGTGAAATTAAGATTTTGATTTAGTTTGCCATGTACTTCTTGCAGAGATGAGGAATTTGAACCTTTGTCCAGCGCTGATCAAGAGCGGAAAGTAATCTAATTAAATTTCTTTCGATGGGGAAAGAAACAAACCAGATTGCTTATTTGTTTTTTCCTGATGTTATATGAAAAGATGAGAACAGTTTTTTTTTTTATCTGCTGAGTTTAATATTCCTCACTTACGTATTCCGGTATCCTGGGAATAACCAGCATTTCAATTGTGCCACTGCTAACAAAAGATCTATTTTCAGCTGCAGGTTCTAACAGAGTAAAATCTATAGTGGGAGCTGCTCTTTTACAAGTTAATATCAATAAAAAGGTATTTAATAGACCTTTGGATTACACAGATACAGATTTAATCATGTGGCTATTGACCCTACTTGTCTGATCGTACTGTCTGTCATATAATTCAGTCAGCTGAGATTGGAAATTGGGAAATATGCTTCCACAATTTTCTTTAAATTTTAAGATATTAAACTTTAATTGGTTTGTCCATAAAGTAGAACCTAAATGGCTGATAATTGTTACAACTACAAGCTTTAAATTTATGTGGTAAATAGTTTTACCTGATAGTACTTCATTTAAGCCATTGAAGTGTTCATCTGAATGATTGTGCCAGCACAGCGTGAAATTTTAATTCAAGATATGAAATGCGAGCTCTTTTTTAGTATGTGTTACTAAACATTTATTGCTACATGCATTTGAATGATAAGCAAATAAAAACACAGCGATGGCTGTGGTTTATAACTGGTCATTAGAGTCCTCATCCATCAAAACACATAAGCGTGTACATAATGGGACTATTTGCATAATTACAGTTATGAGCTTGATTTCTGAGCATGTAAGTAGTCCTTTAAGCATACGTGGAAATGTTGGATGATCAAGCTTGACAGTTTAAATGGACTATGAATAAAAACTGGAACACTCGGAGATTTGCGTCTAACCTATTGACATGTTTGTTTTTTGCTCTTTTAAAAGCGGTCAGCAAGCCTTGGCAAACTTCCCACGCTGGTTACTTCGTTATTTGACAGGTTTCTTTTCTCTCCTGAAGAGCTCATTCTGTAGAAGCAGAGACTGTTAGTGGCTTTTGAATTCAAAAGTCTTTTTTTCCTGCCCCCCACTTTTCCACTGTTTCTGTGGATGCGTCAGCAGGTGAAAAAATTCACAACTTTTTTTTTTGATGACTAGCAAACACCAAATAGCATCAGTTCTGTGGAAATACACCTTTTTCTTTTATTTGAGCAAATGTTGGTGGGAAATGTTGGGTATTTACTCAACCCTAGTTGATAGACTGAATTTGAGAACAGAATTGAATGTGCTGTAACAGTCTCACCTTATAAATTTTGTTCACTGTGTTGGCAATATTTCTGTAATAATGAGCATTCAGTGAAAAAGAAATTTGTGTATTCACCTTGCAGAAGACTGTACGAGCTGATTTGAAGATAAGTGTGGTGCGCACTTAAGTTCTAATAATATAGTATTTTAACTAGAGATTTGTTCAGCTACTGTAGCCCGGTGTTTTCCTCCAGGGCGGGTGACGTTTCCAGGGCCATATTCAGTCCTTGCTTGCAGCCGCTTGTGTACATGCTGGAATAGCAAAGTTTATAAAATTCCTAAAGAATCCAAGAGTGCTTTATAATCGACACAGAAGAATGGCCTGAATTTATGCTTTTGGGTATGGTTTTGGACATGGATATATGCCTCCTTTAACCATCTAACCAAAATCACTTTAAGCTGCATTTTTATTGATAAATACGTAAATTAATAGCTGCTTCATACATTATTCAAGAAAAGGCATATTTTGTGTTGCTGATACCTCTGCTAAGCTTATCTAGATATGCAAATGATTTAATTAAAATAATTATACTGTATAATATACCTGAACTTTGCTCTAAAATAGTATGTATTAATCATTAATGGCACTTGTATTTTTAGCTGCAAAGACTAAGTATTTGATTGATAGTTGATTCTGCACTTCCCCCCCTCCTTTTTTTTTTTTTTTTTTGCTTACCAACTTGGACCAAGACGTCCCTTGTGACTGTAGTCAAACAATTGACCTCGTGCATTCAAGAATGGTGGAATTTGATGTAAAATTACTAGGGTTGTGGCAGAAAAGTGTAGTTGTTTAAAACAGACAAGTGGTTTTGTATGTACCTAGGAGGCAAAACTCCTCGAGACTGCTTCCCTGTGGCTCTTCCTACTATTCACAACTACTGCTAAAGAGAATTTTTCTGTCTCTTGAATTCCTCTGACCCTGGAGTTGTGTAGTACGGTCACTTTTCACGTCCTGGACTTCAGACTAGAAAAGAGTTGATTAAAAAAGAAAAGTGTAAGGGCTCGTCTTCCTTCTAATTCAAAAGGGTAGGGAGCACGTGGTGCTCTCGTTGATGGAAACTGCAAATGCTAAGCATTAAACCCGCAAACAGAAATGCCTTGTATGGCGAGTGAATCGGTGTCCCTTTTGAGGCGAAAATACTCTGTAATCAAACCGTTTGATATTACCAATAAAACACAAAGGTAAGTGAAATAAATCTGGCTGTTGTGGGTTATATTTGAATTACTGTGGTTTTTCCCTAGTCGGGTGCTTAGTGGACGCAAGAACTTGAGGAAACTCAGTAAAAGTAGCGCATGGGTATGAGCTAATAAGGTTAAGATTAAAACCAAAGACTTTTGCCTTAGGGTTTCTTAGGTAGAACATTTTCTCATCCGCTATTTGAAATAGGACCTTTAAATCCGTTTGCAAATGAAGAAAAAACCCCAGCTTTATCTGATTGAAGTTACTGTTTGTGTAGACTAAGTGATTTTTTTTTTTATCTGTGGTGTTACTAGAGGTCCACTTACTATTGTCTAACCCAAAGTGTATTCTGGCGTGATTGCATTAAATTGCTGGGCAGTAATTGTTAATTGCTGGATTTTTGCTCTTGATGCCTGTACGAGAATGTTTGCTCTAGAAATAAATAACTACTAATTGTTACTAAGAAATGGAATGACAAAATTAGTTAAAATTACTACGAATAGTTAAAATATTAAACAGCTGTTTCTATCTTCTGAATCCTTTCATTATGTACTGTGAAATGGAGTGATAACTGCAAGTTCAAGGGGAAGTAGAAAGAGCTGCAGTTGCGTTTTTGGCTACCAAGAATCTACTGCAGGGAGCAATGCCAGTTGTGCATTTTTCTTTCATTTTTAAGTAGTGGAGGGAAAATGAAACCCACAAAACTACAGCATGGCTGATGGGGAGGATGAGGAGAAGGTGCTTCTCCAGCTCTACAGAAAAGTGGGGGAAGAAGTGATTAGAGGAAGAAAACTTAGTTACATGTTGTGTACCAATACAGCAAAAGGTTTCTGCAACATGTTGGAAGGAGCTTGTAGGTCTCTAATTTTGGTGTGAGTTGTCAGTTTTCCCAGCTGACTAATCTTTCATGCCTCTTTCTTCTTTTAAATCTGTTAAATCGAAAAGTTTCATTGTCATTGAGTTTCAGTTCGGGTAACTTACCCCGAAAGAATATGCTAAGAGCAAGCCGGAGGGACTCAGCTGAAGCCCCAGAGAATAGTGAAGCCAAAGCAACCTACTTCTGTGCGCTTCTCTTCTTGCCGTCTTTGCATCACCTTTAAAGACATAGGAATTTCGGTCTTGTTTATTTGTTGTTTTTATTTTTTTAGGGGGCAGCACTTAAATACTTGCCAGCTATTGTCAATGATGTGAAATTAGTATTTGATCCAAAAGAACTTAGGTGAGTAGAGTTAATGAAACGTGTAGTGTGAATTTTATGTATATGTAAAATAAAGAGCTAGAGAGATATATATATACATGCACATATATAAAAGTACATACAGAAGCAATGAAATATGATCATCTGAGATGTTTTATCACTGTGGTTTTATTACCTTTTTTTTTTCCTTGCAGATATTTTTAGGGCTACAGAAATAGCCTCTTTTTAAAAGTAACATGTATGGCATCAAGGTTTGACAAATGTCTGGACAAACTTTGCAGTCTTGTTGAGTACAATCGTGTACTGACATAGTGAGAATTATCAATGAGGCAACTGACATCAAAACTCTTAAGCTGCGTAGTTGATGCTTCACTCTTTCAAGTATTAATTTCATGTAAATAAGAACTGTGTTCAGTGAACTCTTGTTGCTGGATCGACAGTAGCTCATAAACACAGGAATGTTGTTAGTAAATAGAAGGGGTAATAGCAAGATGTTTTGGAACAAAAAAAACCAAGAGAGAAACCAAATCGAAATTAGTTTTTCAGGAGAACTTTTAACTTAAAGAGAAAAAAATCAGTTTCTCTTTCACAGTGCTATTACAAGGCGTTTAAGTTGAATAAACCACTTTTTTATCTAATTTGATTGCACAAACCCTTCTATATATCGTCTGTTTTCATTTCTGTATTCTGGTGTGTCAAAATGAGGAAAAGAAAGATAAAGCAGAAATAGAAGAGATAAGTACAATCTCAGTCTAACATTTCAGTGGCCTGAGGAACATGGCATTTAGCTTCTGCTTGCCTGTGCTGTAAACTTTTTCACATGTGCACTTCTGCTTCCTATGGGCCTAGGGCGTACATCTCTGTAGGGTTTCTGGATTAAATCTTAATTTTGATATGTGATAGCAAAAGCACTAGGAAAGTACACCAAATGAAAAATAACAGGATTTGGCCTGCTTTACCCCAAACACTTCAGTTTTTCTGTCACTTAGGGTATTTAAATTGAGACTGAATAATACTTAGAAGTGAAGGTTTAATAGGAAAAACAAAAACCCCCCAAGATTTTAGGAAGCGATGCAAAATTATTGACAAGTCTTTTAAAAATCTGTATTATGTGGGAGCTGAGCTGATGAGTGTGATGGTACCTTATCCTAAAATGTGTGTGTTTCTGTGGGGTTTTCTTGGTTTTGTTTTGTTGGGGAAAGCTTGTAACATGAATTACCACTTTTTTTATTTTTGGCTTATATGCTCGTGTATTATTCCACTAACGGTATGTGATGATTGAAGTAAAGAGACAGCAGCACAGACAACTGAAATTTGAAATCTGAAACTTTAAATGAAACACGGAAAAAGAGTGTAAAACTGAGATAAAAGGGAGAGGGCAAAAGAAAAGACACAGAAAACTGAACAGACTTATTAAAGACAATTCACATTTCTCTGAAATTCCTGTCTAACTCTTCTATCTCTGAGAAAAAACAGAGTTTGTTTGTCCAAAAGTATGCAGTTGTTTGTCTTGTTCTGTGTTACTGGATGTTTTTTGCCTATTTTGGAGAGAGATTAACATATTTTTACTTATCCCTTTGTATGTAGCAAACTCTTTACTGAATTCATCCTAAACGTTCCCGTGAGCCGGCTCACGATCCAGAAGCTGTACTGCTTGATAGAAATAGTTCACAGTGACCTCTTCACGCAGCACGGTAAGCAGGACCTTTGCAACCGTTAAATTGTCGCATTATTCATTGTCTCCAGACCTCTGCTAGTGCAAGGTTTGTCCTTGCTGCCGAGCGCGGTGGAGGTTGTAACCAATTAAGGTTGTTCCATTAGAAGGACAAGAAGATCTAAGATAAGTGAGGAAATGCTAATTGACACTTGCTGCAGGTTATAGATCATAAAGAAGTGAAAGCAAAAACTTGTAATTTTTAATTTAAAAGGGCACTAAGCTTCCAGCGTTACTGACATGTGTTATAACTTTAACTGTGATATATTTTATCAAAAACTATTAATTCAACTTTTGTGCTCGGTGAAGTTCTATGGAGAAAATTGAAGTTTTGGATGCCCTTTCTTTCCAAAGCGTCATTCTCTCCCTTTAAGCTCTCCCCTAGCTGAAGTAAAACAACATACAAACCTTTCAGAGTGTGCTGTTCATCCATGCTTTCTTATTTTCTCCTTTTACATTAATGGGCCAGTGAAAGGTAAGTTCAAGCACTTGTCTTACAAATTTCTTCATTTGAGGTGAAACACTTTATTCTTTTTCTAGATGACTGCAGGTTAAACTAACCTGAACTAAGTGTTTATGTGCTGTCAGAAGAATTTAATGAGGGAGCAAATAGGGAATGGTTCAATGATAAAGGAAATTTGAAAGGATTCTTCTGTCAGATAAAAATGCTGGGACCACATGATGCAAAGTGCTGATGAAATAAACTTTTCTGGTTCCAATTTAAGAAACGTTCTTGGTGGATTGGCTTTCTACTGGCAGGTCTTATACCAGATCAGGTAATGTCTAACCACAGCTCTGTAACTTCTGCTGGATCTAGTAATTTTTATTTTCTTCCAGTTAGCGAACAAGTATAAAGCCGAGACAATCTGTGCTGCAATCTGTTACGCTCCTTAATTTCACAAAACTGTGTGCCTTTGTGCCCGGTGCAGTTCAGCGGCACTGCTAGAGGGTGGGCTATTGCATGGATCTGGTACTGACGGCTGTGGAATTAAGTACTGTTGCTCTTCCCACTTCTTTCCGCCTGAAGTTTTCTTTATAATTTTGCACAAGTAGCAATGAAGAATGATGTTCCAAGAATGAGCTTTACATATTGGTGGCACTTTTGATTTAGACTGAATTTGCGGTAAGGTTATTCTCCAAGTGTATGATTTGTAACAAGTACCTGTAAAATTTTTGGGTCTACATGATACATGTTAGATGCAAGTTTAAACCTTAAACTTTGGTAAAAAAACCCCAAGTCTAATGAGAATTAAGACTGGAAGATAGAGATCCTAGAGACACTGAACCTTTCAAGAAGGAGATAGAGCTTTTCCATAAGGAAGCCTTCAGTACGGTTACAGTCCCACTTGAGCAACAAGGTGTAACACAGGTTGTAAATTTACTTCCTACAGTTACGGATGGTGTTGAAGTAAGAATGAATCTCTGCAAAACAGAGTCTACCAGCCATGTCACCACGTCCTGCACCAGCAAGTCCAAATGCAGTTCAGCTTGAGCTTTGCTTTTGAGATCTTCTTTTGAAATTATTCAGCCCTTATGAGCCACATCAAATGATTTTATTCTGAATTGGCAGCGTTTGCAAGAATAAGAAGGAGGAATGCAGATGGAGTTGCTGGTCTTGGGATTGGGTAAAATGGTACTAGTCTCTGTGAGACCATTTTAATGTTTGCTCCTTCAGATACTGCTCTCATCAGTGTTACTCATTTCCATCGTTCGTTCTCAGCGTGCTGTCTATGTAGTAATTTTTCCTTCTCCTGGCTGCTTTTAAGTTGCAGTCTTTGAGGCAGAAGCCAGTGATATAAGGCATTACACTTGATGGTCTTGGATAGGAGGAAATAGAGATAACTCAGATAAAACAAGAAATTATGACTATAAAAAGGAAAAGCACTCGTAGGGAAGGCTATAGGGGCACGTAGTATATTTGCTATATTAATCTTTGACTTCTTTTATTCAATCAGTTTCATTTTCAGAGGTGGAAGGAGAAATTGTGCGTGGCTGGTTTGTTTTTTAAACCTAACTCTCCAACTCAGCCGTTTGGGTTGCAGCGAATGGTATAGTCCAACATTATTGAGCTCCTGAGAAATTTAAATGAATCTGTTTTAATAGCAGGGTCATTAATCTGAACTCAGTCCAGTTTTGTTGACAGGACGGTGCTACTTAATGGCTTTTGGATCTCACCAAGAGGCTCCTAACCAGGGTTTTTCACATCACCGGCTGTTAAGAATGTCTTAAATTGAACATGCTTCGGTTGAGTTGCAGCGGAGATTCGAGGCACGTATGCTGCTAGTGCTGCCCAGCTTGGCGTGTGTGGTTCAGTCCGACTGCACGGGACACTCGTTTCACCCGGCTGCAGCGGTGCTGTGGACGGGGGGATGGAGCCTGGCACTGAGGAGGACTCGCAGAGTTTGGTGCAGCAGTGATGTGGCTGTGCCGCTTGCCGCGGGCTCTTTTAGTGTACACACCTCTGTGCTGCCCTCCTTCTGTATGGTTAGGTGTGACCTCATATATGTATGGGGTTTTTTTTGTGTGTGTCAATAAACAAAGCATTATCTTAAAAGCTTCTCTTGCCGCTGGTAATTCTCTATAAAGCTTGTGTCTGGAGAAGCAGTTGTGCTGGGAACCTTTCATAAACTCTAAAATTCACTTGAAAATAAATTAACCCCCTAGCCACAGCCTTTGGTAAATTTAGATATTTTTTTTTTCCCCTTGCTCTGTGGGTTTGAGTTCTTCTTACTAAAATGTAGTTCGACTGCCTCTCCTCCACCTCATTGATTCAATAATTTTTAACTGATAAGCAATACTTTCATGTAAGTATTCAACTAATCCTGCATCATATTGCAGAAATGAGATTTTTCTTTTCTAAAAGCAATATGCAGTACAGGATTGATGGAAAGCTGTAAAAGGTACAGAAAATCAAACAGCATTTCATCAGCATATTTCTGTTGGAGAAAAATGCTCTAATTCTGTGCTTTGAGAGGTCAAGGAAGATTTATTTGTGTCTCCAGAGGATTTAAATTTCAAAATACATCTATTTGTGAAGCTTGAAGGATTTTGGGGTGAGAAGGGTGGGTGTGTGAAGTAATCTGCTGAAGCATTGTGCTTGAAGAACGATGTTGAGTGATGGATGGTTCAGTGGTCTTTACGAAATCTGAAGAGTTTGGGACCTTGGATGAGGATGTACTATGGTGTGGTCGTTTGTATGCCTTTAAAAAAGGATGTAAAATACAGTTTTAAAATTTGTTCCCTTCTTTTCTGGTTATGTCATGTGCCATTTATATGTTACCTTCTGCAATTCAAGGTAGCTTTTGCTTCTTTGGAGAACTTGTACTTATTTTTAGTAAGCTTTCTTCAGCCCTGGCAGGAAAACCCCATACATTCCTTAGGTTTTGGAGCTTTTGTCCTAACAGTGGCTCATAATTGAGCCCTAGTACCAAAGGGAAAAAGAAAAATCAGTATGTAGCTAGTCAGTCAAAGCAATGCTAAGTAGAGAGTGTGTGTGTGTGTGTGTGTGTTTGTATATATGTATTTGCTAGGAGAATAATAGCTAGGTGACTTCAAGGAGCATATTTTTCCAAGCTTGTGGTTATATTCAGAGGCCGACAAGTAGAACTCATCTCTCTGTATAGACTAAATCTGTATCAGATCTTCATGCTTCTGGTTTCTGTCCTTGAAACCACAAATATTCAAATATCACTAAGAAGAAAAGATTTTCCCCTTGATTCCCTGCTAACAAAGACAGCCGGTTCTGCCCATTTGCAGGGGTTATACTCATGGAGTTCAAGGCCTGTTTTGCACATCTTAGATGATCTGCCTTTTTATTCCCTCCACGTTTGTATCAAAAATCTGTTATGGCTTTGGCAAAATAAATGAATTTGCTTCTGGAAAAGCATAAGGTTGCATCTTGTTTTCCTCGAGCATGGAAGAAAATCCCTAACGTGACGATGCTCAATTGCTCGTTTTCTTTTCACGTGGTAGACCTGCGTTATACATCGTTTTAGTCTTTGTTCCCTTTCTTATGTGAGGAGACGTTTCCTGGAAGGTCATTGAAAAGATCATTGGGTCATGGCTGCTGCAGAAGTTCTTCACAGTGCTTAGCACAGCTATTTCCAAGGGCTAAATCGCAGCGATGATCTAAGAGTGTGCCCTTTAGGAGTCTTTTCAAGAGCTAAGCTGCCGTGTTTTCCTGTGCTCTCTATGGATGATTCACCTCATTTTTGTTTGTATATATTGCCCAGGTAGTGATATCAGCAGGGTGAAGGACAGTTGTGAACAGGGAGATTGGCAGCCTGTGCTTTGGAGGACTTCATCTGACTCTGTCCCACTCCCTGATTTTTGTAGAGAAGAAAATTATTGGGCAGAAGTCCTTTGCGTAGGGGCTGGAGGCTTCTGTAGGGTCTTCGAACACCCCAGTGTTCATCTCTGCTAACTGGGATGCAGCTTTTTGCATGCAGCAGAGCGTTTGAAGTTGTCAGTGATGAACATCCTGATTCAGCAAGTTACTTGATTTTGAGACTTGAATAGAGCCTTAAATGTACTAGTTTAGACGAATATGTGTACATCTTGCTCAGTGAGGGTGTGAGCATATCAGTGTGTTCTTACATATGCCATACATACATAATATTTTATGTATGTATCTTTAAACATAAGATAAATATGAATATATAATAATTATCTAAAAATAACTATATATGACCAATAGAGGCAAATGCATGTATAAATAAGTAATGCTTATTACCCCTACCACAATAATTTACATAGATCTGTTATTGTGCACACAGAATTTTTTTTGTCTGTGTAAAGCAGCAAAGTTTTGGTTGACAGACCCTGCATCTCTTCTTCCTTTCACATCCCTCTCCCCTCCAAAAAACCCCACCTCAAACTCCAAAACTAAGGCAGCATTTCTTTAGATTAGCACCTGAAACAATTCTGTGTTGTAAAAGTCTTCTGTAAAAGTATGTCCAACTATGAGTATGAATTTACAAATTAGTGTGGAACAGTTGGGTTTTTTAACCTAATGCATGTTTTCAGTTCTAAATATGTATGTACTTATGGTTGGTAGTTAAATGAAGTGCCATCCTTGCAAACTTCAAAATTTTGGGTTTATGTAAATAGTGATTTATCTGATTTGTTTTGTCCCATAGAGTTGTTTGTATTCTCTGTTGCTTTGTTTTACAGATGACTTCCAGCTAATTACCAAGTGAGCTGCGTAGCTGCTGTATTCTTAAAAAGTTAGGAAATCTAGTGATTTCTCCATTAGGAAGTTGTTAGTCTATTAAATATTAGTAGACAGCATATAGCATTTGTAAGAGTTCTTATTGTTTAATTAGGACTAAAATTACAATCTTTGTCCCCATGCTGTGTAGCAGAAGCGAGGTTACCAAGCATAGGTTTTATGGTTTTGGCCAAATTAACTAAATGAACCATAAAATAAAGAAATGCATTTGTCAGCGTCCCTCCAAATGAAATGTTTTTAAATTGACAAGAATTTATTGCGTGTATTTAGCTTCACCATAGTTCCTGTGTCAGTGTTTCATTTGAAGTCTTTGCTTGGATGCTCATCAGTTGATAATGCCTCCTGAGCATCCTTTTATAAAGATTAATATTTTATTCTCGCTGCACATTCCTGTGACATTAATCATTGTGGGTTGGACTTGTGCAGTAGAGAACAGATGTCTAATTATTGTTGTCTGTAATCATTGTGCATCATACTCATGAGCTATCTTCAGAGCTGGCTTTTGAGCAGGAGACTAGTCTTATAGACTATAGATTTATCAAGGTTGCCCATTAATCAGGGCTGGGAGGTGTTTGTGACAGGCAGGTTGATGAAGGTTAAACTTTCCTCTTCTGTACTTTTAAGTAGTCAAGATACAGTTGATCAACCCAGTGTTTTTCAAAATAGTTTTTAGCAAAGGGTGCACTTAAAATCTTGTCTCCTCGTAGAGCATACTACCATAATACTAGATTTGTTAAAATATATATAGAGGTATTTGTGTGTGTGTGTTGGTGGGTTCCATCTTTGCGATTTGTTGCCTTCTAGCTCTTGTCTTTTAATAGAGGTATCTGGAAAACCTTAAAACGATGGAATCGTTTCAATAGCTGTTTCTGCTTCAGTTCAGAGGGAAGCTGGCTTCTCTTGTGCCATTAGAAACCAACGGGACAAAGAGATCGGTCTACCAGGTGGGGTCTACTGGAAGCGACTTTGAGGCGAAGGAGCCGTGGTGCCGGAGGCAGCACCCGAGCCTGCTCCAGCGGCACAGGGCACCCCTGCGTCGCCTTAACAAGAGCCGAGGCAGCAGGGCTAGGGAAGTTCTTCTGAGACCCTGCAAGTAGGCCTTTAAAAATGGCCAGAGAAAGGAAAAGTATGTAAAAATCATCCCGTATGCACATATGATTTTGTGACCTGCCAGATGCTGAGTATCACGAAGTAGCCTTTTGATTTTAGGCATAGCTTTCGTCTTTCCCATTGGCAATATTTATTCCTTTTTTCCTACTTCAAAGTAAGCTCTATATCGGTATTTCTTCCTTAGCATAAAAATTCCATGGGTAATAAGAGAGCCAAGTAATCTTTAGAAAGATTCCACAGTGCTGGTGCTTGCACGGTTCTCCGGGGTGCAGGTGTTTGGTTGTTTTTTTGGTGGTGGTGGTTTGTGGGTGGGTTTTGTTGTTTCTGAAAATGTGGGAAGGATCTGGATCTTTTTATCAAGTACCCGGGACACCTTGACACTCTGTTTTATCCTCCCACATTTATAACCTCCAACAGCTACAAACCAAACAGCACGTGTTCGCAAGTTGTTGTTGAGGAAGGCAGAGAGCCTGTAAGGTGGTAACTGAGGAGCGTTGTCAAGTCTACCCAAGGGAACTTAGTCTTTTGTATAGGTTGTGTAATTCCAGATGAAGTAGTATGACAAATCAATTAGTTTTTCCTTTCTCAGAAATGCAACTTGAATACCTTCCCTATCGATTAGAGCGTACTCTAGACAATCTAACTCAAAGGTGACATAGCTGCAGTTTTTGCCTTCTGCACGCTTGCAGATATTAAATTGATCTTTGGCCGTTCTCTACTAGTGGGGCTTAACGGGGACGTGAAACATTTTCAAACCTCTAATTAGGGGCCTTTGTAAGTTATTAAAGATTGATTCACCTCGCAGGCTTTACAAAGACACGTTCATATGTCTTTGCTGGAGTGCTTAGCAACTGGGTGTCAGGGTTCTTTCTCTCCCTTGCAGTTGGTGAAAGGAGCGTGCTACACCACTACTTTGTGGGTTTTTTCTTAATCTTCTCTTTTCTTTCCAAGTTAGTCAAAACCTCAGGTAATGAGATACACTGAGGTTTCACAAATGTGGAGGCACAAGGCTGCAATCGCAAAGCATCTCTGGGGCAAACAGACTGAGCTGAACTGGGCCATTCACTGGGTTGAAATTTGTATGGAAAATTAGTAATTAATTTTGACCTGTATCCATCTGGTGTTTCCTGTCACGTAAGAACAGTCTGAGTACTTGAGCAAGGAAGGGAACATTTTTTGGGATAGGAGTGAGTGGTCAAGGGCCGGAGCAGTTCAGAGGCAGATGTTTGAAGCGAATGTAAAATGGTGATTATATGAAATACATGGTGAGTCAGTACCAGGAAAACCTTCTTTATATGGTGGCTGGATCTTCGCTCAGCATTTTTTTTTTTTTCCTATGCAGGGGGTGCTGTGGTTTTTGTTTTTTTTTTAATTAGCTAAGATTATGCATTTGAAATATGTGACAGCAACCTATTACTTTAATGCACATGTATCATTGTCTGCCATATTAGGGCAGTTTGGAGACTTCATTTTTGTATAAATAGCTTTAATCATTTAATGAGCATCCTGGTAAATAAGCTCTTTCAGTGAGGCCAATTCTGTTTAGCCATTTTTTTTGCAGAGATCACCACCTCCTTTCACTTTTAGCATCTGTCTAGATTTAGGATAATATAGTTGTAAACAAATAATGGGAACTTATGATGAAGTTGTTTCTGTTATTAGATTTGGATCTTTTGTAATCCAATTCTCTGCTGCCTAATGGGAAAGAATATGAGGGGATATGATGAAGTCGTGACTAGGTGTATTTCCCCATGTAAATACATTTCAGGGTCTAATGTCTGTTTCTTGAGGCAAAAATTTCCACAAACACACCATGATTTTTCTCCTTTTTGAGCAATAAACTGGAGGTTAAATGACCAAGAAGCAATTAAATAGAAAAACTCTGCATTGAAGAAACTAACTCTTCCAAGTACTTTCTTTGAATGAGAGCCCACTTGTGCGTTCCTAGTGAACATGTACTTATGTGAGTCACTTGAGACTGAAGAATGTTTCTCTTTGAACTACTAGAAGCTGGATGTGCTTATACGCTGTTATTTCTCATCCTCCATGTGTGAGCTTACAAGGCAGAATGAGGATGCTGCTGTTTCGGTTCCTCTCTAGCATCTTGTTGAGATGGAGTGTTCTCTATTTTGCATTAGAGCATGTTTTTTCTTGATTACTTTTTACGTCGGTGACTTCTGTTTTTCCCCATTGTGCAGTTTGTGAGAGCAGGGTTCCAGCCTTTGTGCTGTGTATCTTGCTGTAGGGACGGGTTTGTGGGGGTGCTCCTCCTGTAACTCTTCCCTGCTCTGTAGAGACAGAAGGCTGTGGTCACCGATGACCTGGGAGTCCTGAAGCAGCTGCAGAGAATCGTTCAAGTTAGTCATTGCAGTTGGACCTTACGGTACTGGCTGAAGGCTTCTGGCAGACTTCGGGCAGAAACTGTTTCCCTACAAAGTCCATCTTTGTCTCATCCATCCTGTTTCCTTCTCTTTCTTTAGTGGCAAAAGCAAGTCCTCTTGAGCCCATACCTTATCACTGAGACTCATCAAGTGAGAGTAATTTTCACCTTGGCACTGAGTTTGTAACGCCTGTAGCAATTTTTCCACTGCAAGCCAAAACACAATACCATAAGCATGTATTGATTTCTTCTCTTTGGCAACCCTTTGCCTCCTAGCTGTCAGCTTTTCCTGGTACCTGCAGTGCGTATTTTAGCGCTGGTGATACTGCCTTGTCCATCCCATGCTTGTAACTGGCAGACCGTCAGCTGAGCCTCACTTTTCACTGTGGCGGAGTTTGAAGTTGGCACCTGCGTGGGGCCCGTGCAGTGCGGTCGGGTACTCTGTTGCAATAGTACCTTTACAACACTGACACCTTGGCACCCGGGATGTGGCATCTCCTAAACACTGACGGGAATCGCTAGGAATGGTCAAGGGTGGAAGTGCACATTCTGTCTCTGGACCCCTCTTCAGCAAAAGACAAAGCCAGTAAAGGTACTTAATTCTGGTGAGTCAAAGCCAGGGTCACGGTCATCTGGTGATGCAGATCTTCATCATCCTTTGACCTGCTGGTATTTGCTGTAGCTTCTCAGCACTGACTTGCTCATGCTGTAACTCCTGCCTATCCTGACTGCTTCGGGATGCCAGTTACATCCGCTGCAAAAGGACAGAGACCAAATGTGTATCAATAAAGGGAGTGTTTGGTCGCAGAAGGAGCTTCTGCTGTGGAGTAGCACTCTCCTGCTGCAAGAGGAGGCTTCCTCGTGTTGAGAGTGTTACTTTGAGCTATTGATCTCTTGGCTTCTCAGGGAAGCATTAGGTATAACCCTAAATAAGTGCTTTCACATTGCAATAGGTGGTCATCCCTCTTAATTGAAATTAATTGCCAGTTTTCATTTTTGAGTCTTGTGCCTCCTGTTGTGGTCTGTTATGTTACTCGCGTTCTTGATTTCGGGCTGGTGATGCTTACTGGTCTAGAACTATTTAAAATCCTCTTAAATAAAGACTTAATTGAGTGCTCATGAGCATTTCTGAATGTTCCCGGGACTTAAGCTTTTGTGTGAAAATAATCTCTAAGCAATGATATAGTCATTAAGGACTGCTGTGAAGCTGCCTCTTGTGAGTCATCCATATGCCATCAAGTCCAAGCAATTTGGGTAATATCACTAAAAAAAAAAAAGTCAGTGTGTTGTATCTTTTGTGTGGCTGTCAAGAGCTTCATCCATATTTTCCCAGGTACTGTATAATTAGATATGTCACGGGCCAACAGCCAGCGTAGCATTTGACCAAGTGAATTTTTCAGTCGTGTTTTCAGACATCATCTGCCAGGTTGGTTTTATAGTACAAGGGCAACTTTTTGGAGTGACCCATGTCAGGAAAATAAAAATTTCTTAACAGTAACTGTTATTTTCAGGGTACTTGGTTCACCTGTATATACAGCATAGCTGTGCTGCTTTCTGTCTATCTTGTGCATGTGACTTCTCTGAGAAGAAGCTGCCTGTCAGCTTGGCAATCCAGCCCTTTTAGCATAGAGGCGTAGTACTCCTTCCTTTGGGCAGAGCAGAGCTCACGCCTTCTTCCATATGTACATGAGAGAGTTGGGCAGATCGGGAGGGAAAGGGACTTGGGAGCTGGTGTTTAGTAGGGTAAAATAGCTGGAAAAGTCCCATGTTTTTCTTCTGTTCCTGTTCTACAATATGATTTAGAGGAGGTGGAAAAATACCAAAATGCTCTTAATTCCTCCTTGTCCCTTCCTGCTCTCCTTTCCATTGCCCCCCAAATACGTTTTAGTATTACGTTGATGGTATATACACTGTGTAATTTACTCAGAAAGAAATATTGGTGATTAAGTCAGGCTCTGATGAATGAGAACAACCAGTTCCCCTCCTTTTGGGCATGGATTTATTTGAGGGCTGGGAATGGGTGAGGCTGAAGGGTTTTAATGTCACTCTTCCCTGCTTCTGCGGATATAAAGTGTGCATGCTTCTAGTCTCATGCTGTGGTTGGTTGCAGCTGATGCCACCATGCAGAAGGCAGCTGTCTCTGGCTGTGCCATCTCTCCTAAAGGAAAAAGAGCATGGTCCAGGGTTAGGAGTGGACCCTGGGTCCCTGTGCTCCCTCTGTCCAAGACAATTAGCAGGTCATCCATTCATTAGAATCATTAGGTCAGTGCCCCAGTGTTACCTGCTGGTAGGTTTAGGAGTATCAATCTTTGTCTTATTCCCATACACTCTTGACTTGAGCCAAGACGTTGAGCTCAATTGTTTAGCTCCGTGTCCATTTTCCTCATCTTCCCTGTCTCTCTCTGCAATTCCTCTACTTGCCTTGCAAAGGACTTGCAGAAACTATGTCTAAATACCAACATCGGGTATTTCAGCAGCAGTTTTTGAGCTATAAAAGACCGTATCATGCAGCTGAACGCTAATCTGAATAGTGTCATACACCTCGGTGAATCGTATTTGTACATTTAGGCTATGCTGCATTGGTGAGCAGCGCAGGTAAGGTAAAGGAAGTCTGATATACCTTGCCAACACTCAACCAGTCGCGCATGCGTGAAGCTAAGCTCGTATGTAATGCTGTGTGATGGCACTGGATGGGCCCAGTTAATCAATGTTTTTAAGCAGAGGCAGTTAACATCAGTGAGGCCGCTCAAGTACTTTGCTTGGGGAGGGTGGATAGTGCTTGTCTGAGGGTTCTTAACCTAGTGACTTCATTTTCACTTGCTCATAAGTTTTTCAGGTTTTTATGTTTTGGGTTGAAAAGCAGGTGACTGGAAATCTGGAAGTTATCTTCTTTTTCCTAAGTTTTTCATCTTATGTAAGCACTGAAGCTGATTGGCTATTTAGGCAGTGCTGTGAAGTTATTTTAAGCTGTGCATGTAACCTTACGTTTTCTGTGCAGACTGCAGGGAAATCTTGCTGCCAACAATGACAGATCAGCTGAAGTATCACTTGGAAAGACAAGAAGATTTGGAGGCTTGCTGCCAGTTGCTGAGTAACATCCTGGAGGTGCTTTACAAGAAAGATGTGGTTAGTATCTTACGGTTCTGTGATGATTAGCACTTAAATAGATCTTAGTACAATGAATTAAGCAGGTAACTCCTGATGGCTTAGATGTGCTTTTCTTTTTCCCCTAACCAGTCTCTTTTAAGTCTTCTTTTTAGGTAACTGGTGATGAGGATGTGTTGTGTGACATCTCAGGATGTTTCTCACTGTTTCTGAGGCACATGCAATACAGCACTGTTATCCAATAACACTTTTCCAGCCATTGGTTAGGTAGTGAGTAAACAGATATTCTTAGCAGTTCAGCCTTTCTCTTACATGGTGTCTAGCCCCTGCCAGGTGGAAAATGTTTGTTTTGTGTGTTGTTTTTTTCCATGAGCATTTTGGGAAATGCACATTTGAGTTCACAGAATCACAGAATCATTAAGGTTGGAAGAGACCTGTAAGATCATCAAGTCCAACCACCAACCCAACCCCACCATGCCCACTAAACCATGTCCCGCAGTGCCACGTCCACACGTTCCTTGAACACCTCCAGTGATGGTGACTCCACCACCTCCCTGGGCAGCCTCTTCCAGTGCTTCACTGCTCTCTCAGTAAAGACATTTTTCCTAATATCCAGCCTGAACCTCCCCTGGCGCAACTTGAGGCCATTTCCTCTTGTCCTATCACTTGTCACTTGGGAGAAGAGACCAACACCCACCTCCCCACAACCCCCTTTCAGGCAGTTGCAGAGAGTGATAAGGTCTCCCCTCAGCCTCCTCTTCTCCAGACTGAACACCCCCAGCTCCCTCAGCCGCTCCTCATCAGACTTGTGCTCCAGACCCCTCACCAGCTCCGTCGCCCTTCTCTGGACACGCTCCAGCACCTCAATGTCCTTCTTGGAGTGAGGGGCCCAAAACTGAACACAGCATTCGAGGTGCGGCCTCACCAGTGCCGAGTACAGGGGCACGATCCCCTCCCTACTCCCGCTGCCCACACCATTTCTGATACAGGCCAGGATGCCGTTGGCCTTCTTGGCCACCTGGGCACACTGCCGGCTCACATTCAGCCGGCTGTCGACCAACACCCCCAGGTCCTTTTCCGCCGGGCAGCTTTCCAGCCACTCGTCCCCAAGCCTGGAGTGTTGCATGGGGTTGTTGTGACCCAAGGGCAGGACCTGACACTTGGCCTTGTTGAACCTCATACAATTGGCCTCAGCGATATTTGAGTTGTATCGATACTGGCCTGCTGGGCCAGCCTGAAGTGGGGTGCGTGTGCATATGTACACACACACACACATATATGAACATACACTTTTGTTGACACAGCAAACTTGTTTAGGTTTCTGAAGTGCCATTTAAAGTTAGCTAGCAGAATTTTCCACCTCGGTAAGAGATAACCTGAATTGGAAAGTGGCGGCTTCTGCATGAATATTATAACTAGTGTAGTGGTCTTATCCGTTCAGAACGTAAACCTATGAGCCGGTGGCACGTGAGAACCTGCGCAGTGCCCTGGGCTCTATGCAGATGTGTAGCTTGCGTACTTTTTTGTCTTTTCTTGACTTGATGGAAATATGCAAATGTTAGTGCTTTGCCAGAGAGCTGCAATCATTAGATGCTCTCTTAAAGAAGTTTGGGCTGATGAGGCTGCTGCCTGAACCTTCAGTCCTGTGTAGACTCATACACTAATTTAGTTGGAAAAGACCTCAGGGGTCAACCACTCGCATGGTATGTAGCGTCTTATTTGACTGTTTTTTGGGTTCATTCTGGTTTTGTTTCTTTTTTAAAGTAGTTCTGTGTGACTGCTTCAGAGAGCGGGTTATTTTAAAAAAGGAATTTGTTTTTGACAGCTTGGCTGCTTCCTGTCACTCTTCGTTGGCTGCGTTTCTCGCCCTGGTAGCACGTCGCTTGCAGCTCCCCCATCTCCTGGGCTGAGCCCAGCTGGAGCGGGGCTGCAGGAGTGGCAGGGGCAGAGCCGAGAGCTGCCCTGCGCCGCTGTCGGTTGGCGGCCGGCTGCGGAAAACAGATATCCATTTGCCGGCGGTGCGGGGGGGTGGAGAAGGGGACAGGGAGAGGAAGGAAACACTGCTAGTCAGGAGGGATGTAAAGTGAAATGGAAAATGGGCAGGAGCAGCGCAAGTGCTGGGAATGCAGAGAGGAGGAAAGTCCTGGGGAGAATTCATAGGAGAGAAAGCAGGGAGAACTGAAGGGTGGAGAGCAGCAGGGTACTGAGATAGATGCATTCTTCCCTCCAGCAGATGCTTTTGGTACCAGAACTGTAAGGTTTATCCCAAAGACAGATCTGTCAGCAGCAGGAAGAAAAGTCTGTATTGGCACAGTAGCTGTGTGTATATGTGCTGCTGCTGGCTCGTTCTTCAAATATGCAAATGCATGTTTCATATATGCAAGTCTGCCTTTGGTAATTAAGCATAATCCAATGATAAGATGTGGGTTATTATACGGATCCGAGGGCAAGAAAGAAAATGGTTCATCGGAATGTCTGCGTGATGGTCAAGAAGCAACACAAGGATGCTGCTTTATTTAGACAGTTATCTGGGAAAACACTTAGAAATGCTGGCTAAAAAATTGTTTCCCCTTTCCGTCTCACAGACCCCTTGTGAAGTCTTCTCCTTCAGACTAATGAAAACTGTGAAGAAGCCTGTTTGTAAAGTAAAAGATGGGTGCAAAGCTCATCTCTTTCTTTCTCCTTGTCATGGGTTTTTGGCTTCAGTTCCTGTAGGCATCGTTCCGCATGAGGTTTCTGAACTTGTTCTTAAAAGCCAGTTGCACTAAATATTTCATTTTCAACTCTTTCAAAATAGTGGCAGATTACTTCTAATACAGAAATAATTAATTTGAAACAATTGACTGAAATCGAAGTTCCTTAACCAAAGTTTTGCTTTGCTTTTCTGTTTCTTTTAATTGAACTGTTCCAGAATACTCCCCCAGATTTGGTAATGCCTGTGGGCTTCTGATGTTGGAAAAATGACTTAGGAAAATAAAACTATTAGGTAACTAAATGTCAGAGGCTTTGCTATATTTCCAGGGACTTGCTTTTCATTTAAATAATTGTAAGAGAACATGTTAATTTATCAGTAACATGTATTAATAAAAGACTTTGCATGGTGTGTGTTAAAATGGGAGACTGATTTTCTGCTTTTGAGCAACAGCAGTGAGTGATGTTTTATTTAACTTTCACAAGACAGGCAGATTTAAAGGCACACATAAATAGTTCAGTTGTATTGGTGTCTGTTGTATCTAGTTACCATTAATTTATTCTTTTTCCTTAGGGGCCAACACAACGACATGTCCAGATAATCATGGAAAAGCTATTGAGGACAGTAAACAGAACAGTCATTTCCATGGGACGTGATTCAGAGCTCATTGTAAGTGTCTCTTGATGTAAACTTAAATACCTCTGTCACATCTTTTTGAACCTGACTGTAATAGGATTTAAATCCCAGGTGACTCAAAGCAATCAAAACCTTCTGTAACTGTCTTTGTGTTCAGTAAGCTGTAAACCATTGGCTTGTAATTCTTCTGTGGTTTACACAGGGGGAGAAAAAATATTTAAAAAATATTGGTGGCCAGGTGATTAGCCAGATTTTAGATGTCTATGTTAACGAAAATGATGTATTATTTGTAATTAGCCAGCTGAAAAGTGTGGAAATGGAAGACTTGCATGTTTGTTGCTACATTAGCAATCATTTGACTCTACAAGCATTTACTTGCCTTTTTTGACTACAATTGGGATGATAACCAAGATAACGGCAGTATTTCAAACAGCTGAAGAATAGAGCCCCAAATTCTTATGTTTTGAAAACCTAGAGGAAGGACCGATGCAGTAGCTGCAAGTTACCATGTTCTACTTTGGTGGCATAGCACTGTGATTTTAAAACCTGACACTTTAATTTTTCAACTGTATCTTTAATATTGGTGTAAATAATGAAAAAAAATAGTGAAGCCTATTGACATCTAAAGTGGGGGTAGATCTTAGTGTGTTTTTGGGAGTCTCACTGTGTTTGCCTTTACCTTACATTCTTCCTTAGGTGTCTCCATCTGGCAACTAATATATAGGAAACTGGTCAAAGTGGACCACATTTTCTTATCTGAATAGCTGTCCTTCTGTTCTGCATTAGTTTGGTTTGATACACTGATTTCTTTCTTAAAAAAAGAGTTTATTTGGTAGTCAGATGTATCTGAGTCCATCAGCACTTTCTTTTTTTGATCTCCCCTTTCTTTTCCAATTTCATTTCTCTGTGGAATTGCACATAGTGATATTTGACTTCTTATGATAACTCTGTCTTCAGCATATCTTACTTATCTACTGCTGTCCCATTTACTTGGCATATGGTGGTGCTTGTGTTGGCAAACATACTACAATTTTAGTTTTGTTTTTAGTGCGTCATCCACTAACTTTTTTTTGTCTTCCACTTTTATCACTTTGATTTGCAATAATAGTTTTTGTTGTAAGAAAGTGATGATGGATCACCGGATCGATTGGTGGAGCAAGAAATGGTTATAAGTATAGATCATTCTTACTGAATATCTGTAATATTCTAGTGCTGGGATGCAGTAACGGCGAAAGGAAGTCGAGAGGTTATGTGTTGTTGTTACATTGTGTGTTACCACAGAAATTATTAATAATATGCAGAATAGATATCTTAATATCTTTCTATACAAGGATACAAAACTTTACTTCTTCCCCCAGTTGCGCAGAAGGTGTAGTCTTGTAAGACATACATGCTTCCTCAGTTACAGTTTGAATGTGAATTAATTATTGTTTTGATGAACGTGATTTAGATTATATTTTAAAATGTTAATTATTCCTTTTGCATTTATCAAACTATATTTGAAACCACCTTCTGTATAGATTTTAACTAAGTACAGTTGTATTAAAAATATCCATAGTGATCATGAATATAGCTTGAAAACACTCTACCCGCACACTTTATAATTATGGAATGAGTATTAATAGGACTGCATGTTTTGAAGGAGTACTTACTGCTATCTTAAAATTCAGTCTGTTGCTGAAAGGATCCTCCTGTGATCAACCAGTAACAACCCATTTTTATGGCGTCAGTGAGGTAGGAAGAGTGAAATGCAAACGATAATTAGCAAGCATGACATGACCCATCTTGGGTCAGAATAAGGTTGAAATTATGCATTAACTTTTCTTTTGTCAACACTAGTATAATTTTACCTAGACTTACAGTAGAGAATTAACCATGCAGGATGAGTAGAAGGAAGAAATTTTAAATATAAAGGATCTTACAGCGGCATAGTTCAAGCAATGATAACTTTTTAAAAAGTAGTAAAATACAGGACATAGTAATCGGTTTCTTATATAAATATAGCTACATAGGTGTACTAAAGTTGACATGTTTTCACCTTGAAGAAAGGCTTAGCTGTGTCATCTTCATCCAAAACCCGATGTTGCATAATACACTTTAAATATAAAAAAAGACCTTGGATCAAAAAACCTGAGAAATTGGTATTTACTCCTGTAGACGTGAACTATGTATCCATTAAAATTTAGCAGCTGTTAGCTTGTTCTGGAAGCGTTCTTCTGAGGATCCTGCTTTAAATAGCTCAAACGAATGGAGGACGTGGTCCTCCTCATTAGAGACAAGACTTCGTTTCTGTTTGGTAGCAATACAGGAACATAGATTCGTAATCCCCTTACGGTGGCAATCAACCTTATTTAATTTCACCTTCTTTATTAACCTCTGTTCTAATTGCTGTGGAACTACCATGGCATTTGGGATGCTTGAACTCTGGGATCCATAGGGGTAAACATCAACACAGTTGTTTGTAGAAATTGTTTCAGTTTCTGTTTCAATACTAAACTTTGTATACCCTTCTGAGTTTGAGGCATGCGTGACTTACGCTCGTGTTGTTTCCAACTGCGTGATGAGTCAGTGAGAGATGGTGTGTCTGAGAGGTCGGAATTTTATGTGATCAGTGGAGGACTGTAAAGAATTTAAGTGCTTGAGTGAAAATGTAGTTATCTTGGAACGGAGGTGGCGGAAGTGGAGTGCTTAAATAGAATGTGATTTAACATTAGTGAACAAAAATCTGTTGAAGATGAGGTTGCTGGATATGCTAATGTCATGGGAACATAAGACACTGAATTTTCCGTTTCAGGAGGATACGCAGTTAGAGTCTATTAAAGATATCATAAATAATTCAAATTACTTTCTCTATGTTATAACTTACAGGTAGGGTTCTGTATTTCTGATACTGAACGACTGTTACCAGGTCGGTTTCCTTTGGAAAAATGTCGTCAACAGATGGATGAGTTGTAGTACCTACCTGACCACAACCCTGACCTTCAGTGTAAGGCAAGGGACCAGCCTGCAGCCCTGGCAGTACCTGCACAGTCATCTGTTTAAATGCATTTGCTTCACTGCGTTACAAACATTCCACCTTAATCCAGGGAATAAGAAAGGATTTTGGTAACTCTTACCTGATGCTTACCATATCTCACTCTGAATATGGGAGGTATTGGGTACGAGCTTTTAAAGGTTTTTGGTCTTCAGTATTCTTCAAGGCTGTATCTCGTGTCGGTGGCAAAGTTTCTGTCTATTAAACCTTAAATTGCCAGTTAACCATCTTTAACTACAGGAGGTGCCTTTTTTACAGCGTTGAACAGACTGGAAAGGCTCTCCAGTAGTATCTTTTGACTTTGCACAGCTTTTTTTTTTTTAATTTTTGTTTCCTTAAATGTGTGTTTCTAGATAAAAATCATAAGCTGTTTTTATCATATACCTTCAAAAGAGAATTATCTTGAAATAAGACAGGCCAGTTGTAAGAAGAAAAACTAGACAATAAATGATAGAGTATAAATGATAGATTAAAATTTGATTTGACTATAATTTTGGTAGAAGTTGGTAGCAAGAAGAATTTAACACTTGTGATACTGCACACTCTTTTCTAGCCTTCAGAACTTGGGAAAAAACCAAGAACCCAAACCCTCAGTTTCACCGGTGTCTGTATTAACTAAGATTAAGCACAGTCTGGCCACTTACACAGGTCGTTTCGGTGACAGCAGTGAATTTATATACTTGGAAATTAGCATTAGTTTCCAGCCTGCTGTATCAAATGAGTTTTTAACATGCAAGAAAAAAAATCTTGTCACCATTTTAATACTCATTATAATTTTTGGCTACTTTTTCCTCTGGAAATCTCACTGGTGATTTTCACTCGATCCGTTTGCTGAGTTGAGGGTTCTGTGTGTGTTACTGTAGTCAAGGTAAGAAGGAGATGCAGCCTGTGGGCGCCCAGTTGTCCGATGCAAGGTCAGGGTTCATTGCTGGTCACGGAAGTTGGCTGCTTTGGGCTACTTTTGCACGTGCCTAGAGCTAGTCCTGCTTATGGCGCAGTAAGAAGTCATCTAGAACAAGATCACAAAATCTTGCCTATTGAAGAACATGCTGCCTGAAAAGAAAGTAAATTGGGTGTGCTTCCTTGAGTTTCTTTTTTTTGAAGGATAATTTTAAACCATCTCTTCCCTTGCCAAGTAACTTTTGAAGAATGTTGCATTCCATGCCAGCCAGCATATTGGCCTCCTTCAGTAAATCAGAATTGACCGGCCGCAGTGGCGGGTCCGAACTGCATCATGACTACTCCCTGCTTCCTTGTGGTCAGCAGCTTGGTATGTTTGACATTTACAAAGCCAAGAAAAACAAGCTAGTTGCTGAACTCTTTAATTTCAGAAAGGCCATCCAGATGGGGTTTTTGGATCCCTATGTGTACAATTTTTGGAAGATACTTCAGCTGGCAGATCTTCGTCTATGAAATAGACAATCTTGGTTCCTTTATGTGGTGGAACAAATCAAATTCCATTTTGTTACAGAAAAAAATCTAGCTCATAGATGTAACAGCAAAGAGTGTAGGAAGTGGCTCTACTCCCAAGAGACTCCGTCCTTAAGAGCAGTGGCTCTGAAAAACACGTAGTGGTATATGGTGAACAAAGTCAGTGCGAACACCTGCTGTGATTGGGGAAAAAACGCTATTCTAGGTTCTCCTGGGATGTGTGACCAGGAAGCAGTGGACAGGAGAGGACTTCATGACGTTACTAATGAGTGGAGTGTTTCCCACCTCGCTTCTTTCCCCCTTCTACACTTTAAAACAAGGATGTGGTGAAACCAAAACAGAAATGCTGCAGAAATCATCAGAAAGTAGAGAAAGTAGGTGATTTGTGGTGCGAGATGTGGAAGCCATCTGAGGTTAACAGAAGGAAGATTCAGAAGTGCCCCTTGGTGATAGTGAAGGAGAGTCTCCATAAGGTGAAGATGACACCTCTCTAAGGAAGGAGGAGGAGCTGGTGACAGCACTGGGGAGTGAGAAGTGTAAAGTAGAGCACAGAATACGGCACTGATGTGGGAAGTGAACACTGGAATAGTCCGTCAATCAAAGTCAGTGGTGGATTCTCCATCTCTTGGCATCTTCCAGGCAGGATGCCTTTCTGGAAGGCAATAAAATACAAGTCTAAGTAAAATATGAGTTATTGAGGGTCACGGGAGAGAGTTCTGGGGCTAAACTTCTTTCGGAGTTGAAGCTTGGTGTAAATTGCCTTTCTGTGCCTTAAAATCTGTCAAGTTTAGGGTTAATGGGTTCCAAAATGTTGGGGAGAGAGCTTCATTTTCTTCACCGGACTTCTATGACGTAAAAAACCTATACTTTGTTTCATTGAATTGCATGTTTTTTTATCTTTCAAAAACATTTTGAAATTATGTATTTCAAACTAATTTCACAAAAACTGAAGTGGTATTTGAATGATGGTCATGATTTTGTTTCATCAGTAATACCGAGCTTTTTTACGTTGTAAAATGTAGTATCACCGATGCAGCGAATGGGTATGGAGTATGCCCTGCCAATGTTTATCGCAACAAACTGCATTCACCTGAACAGATCGACGGCAAATTTCTAGCACTCCAGTTATTCTAATAAGCAGCAGTGGTATTTTTGTGGATGCTGAAAGAATACTAGAAATTGTTTCATGCAGTCCGTTTCATTTAGCTAGAACAGAATTGTGTCGGTATAGCAGTTATATTTTTAGTGGCAATCCAGTTAACAAATTCCAGTAGTAATATATAATGCTTTCTGTTATACAGATGCTAAAGAAATGGTATAATCTAGCAGAGTACTTGATTTGAAGGTGTTCATGAAAAATTAACCTATTTGATTTTGAAAAAATGATTAACCTTTAAAACATAGAGTGAAATTAAAGGCATAGACGGTGGTTTTGCATCTTAAGCAAGAAAAAGCAAACACTTTGTACCGATGGTAGGATTTTTCAGTTTTAATCATGACTTTTCAGTTTATCCTGATTTTTAAACTATTTTTACAGTGACTTTTTTTCTTGAAGAAAACAAATGATACTCACATGAATAGTGTCTCCTAGTAGTTCTAAAACAAAGAATGTAACTGTTGCTTAATGGAAATTATACGGACTCAGAAAATAGCAGGTAATATAAAATCACTGCAGTATTTATTGACTAAAAAGTATTTTAAGCATGATATGGAAGAAGTGCACATAGCAAATTAGTGTATGAAAGTGCGTGGTATTGTCAGTGAATTCAGCAAAGCTACGTTAGGTGCCACACTGAAGGTAAAGATGCATTTTCTTTGTTATAACCTCATACCTGCATTTTATAAGATCTTCTACATTAGGGTGAAAGTAGCTTTGTCGGTCACGTTTAACTAAAAGCTCTAAAGGATTAGGTTTTTTCTCTCAGTGTCTATCTAACCTGAGCCTGAGTGGTTCTAAATGTAATACAATATGATACATCTTACACACTTGCAAAAACATTTTATTACAAATTACATTGTATGGTACGATATAACACGATATGTAATTTTAAGCAAGACTATATGTATGTTAGCTTTTCCAGTTTTAAAAAAATGTAAAAAATTAAAAATTTGCAACTTCTTAAGAAAATAGCCTGGACATGTACAGAACACGCCATGAGAACTTTCGCTTTTAGCTCTTATATGTTTCACCAGTGAATTTTCCTCTATCATTTTAAATGATTACAGAATACTGGTCTCTGTTTGAGTCAGTAACCGCACATAAAAAGAGTTCAGTTTGTGTTGGAATCCCTGCACACAAGAACGTTTAGAATAGGTTTATGGGAAAAGCTACTGGTTCGGTGACACTGACGATTGGTAATTGATTGCCATTGAGAGACGCTTGATTTAAGTTCTTTAAAAAACCCCCCCAACCACTAGGCGTGTTAGCATGGATGAGTTCATTAATTATTACCACTATTTTAAAATAATACTGAATACTGTTGTTTTTTTCTTATTATGTCCGTATTTGATATTTCTTTCTGTTTAGGAAAAAAACTGAAATTACTCGTTTGGAAATACTTGGGTTTCTAAAACATGTAGGGTGGGCTCTCTTGTAAACAGTTTTAGATTTTCAATTAAAACCAGTATAAAATACATGAAACATTTTTTCCACATGAAACAATTGCACTTCCTTCCTGGTCCACAGGATCACCTTTTCTAATCCTTCAGCTTTCACAAAAGTATTTCAGGATATTGTTTGCTTCTGTACAAGAACTCGTAGCCCTCTTGAAGGTGTACTGCAAAAGTGACTTTTATTTTTTCATTAAAGCATGCTGAAATTCATTTTCAGGTGGACACAGACATCTTCTGCATTTCTGTTCCCATTTTAACTTCCTTTTCTTGCTCTTTGCTTTGGGGGGAAAAAAAAAGTACGTTATTTTCCTCAAGTTTTCTTGCAGTAATGGATTTGATGCTGAGCTAAGAGGAAAACCAGTGTAAATGAAAGCACTTCAGATTTTTTAGTATGTGCAGACTCTTCTACTATTGATTACATTTCTTCCAGCTAAAGGCTGAAGAATTTGTGTCTTACTGATGCTGCAGGGTAGGCAATTCCCAACCCAATTCTTAGTAAACCAGTTTGTCACGTGATGCTGTATGACTCAAATGATCTTAAATCCTTAAAACCAAAAAAAGACAATAAGGTTCCTTCTCCCTGGCTGCTTCTAGCATGAGAAATTTTTCCACAAACGGTCATTCTAGATGCAAGTTTAATGACAGTAGCAAATACTTAAAGGAAAAAGTTGCAGTTTATAATTCAGAGCAAAATCTTAAGTGTCATTTAAAAAAAAAAAAAGGGGGGGGGGGAGTTGATTCCCATCTCTTCCCTATGTGTGTTGGTTAGCAAGTACAATTAATAGATTGAGAGATAAATTACAGTATGTTGGGAAACCCATCTGAGAAGCTTGGTAAATGAACAGCATTTAAAATTCCTGCTCCTTCCAAACAGGTTTCAAAGCATAATGCATACTGTAAATTTTCTGGTGCCTTCTGCAATAGTGTAGAGATTTTCCAAAGACTGCATTACAAAAAGATATTAAATTATGGCAAACACCAACAATCTGTAGAGCTTTTGATTATTCTGTTTGTGGGGTTGGGTGGTGGTGTTTTTTTTTCTGTGCCAGAATGTGTCATTTAGACCTTTTGGGTACCAAAAGATTTGAAGTGAGATCTAGGACAGATGATTGTCCCGGAGCCTTGACCCTGTCCGCTTGATGTGGTTAAAGGCTTGTCCTGCCTTTGGGAGGTTTCTAGCCGCTCACCCGCTGGAGATGAGCAGCACACTTGTTCGTCGGGAGATGGGGACAGAGCTAAATTAGAAATGACGGTGCGTTGTCGAAATGTGAGAGCTTGGTTGACGTCTACATCGCGTGAAGGCAAATATACATATAGTCACATCTTAAGAGATTATTCTTGGTCTTGGACCACATGAAAAATTGTGCTTTGTCCAGGATATATGTGCTGAAAACTGCACTCCCCGATCAACATGGATTTGTAAAACTGAAGACCATTGCAAACATAAGGCTTGCTTTTTTTTTTCCCCCCTCATTGTTGCTTAAAGACAATAAACCAAACCCCCAGAAGGCTTTAAAACAATAGTGATATTTAGCTGTGTACAGGATGACAGCCTACAATTTAACAGGTTAGAATGTGACGCTTTCAGATCTAAGGGGGGGAAATAGTTTTACTTTCCATCTTTTGTACAAATTTCAATTCAGGTTTTACATCCCACATTGGTGAACTGCAAATAAAAGTTGGCAAGGTATTATCTAACGCCTTGCTTCTGGACATCAGTTTATAGGTACAAAGGCCTTTTTGGTACATACGGTGAGAACTGAATGCTGCCAGAATGGTCAGAACTACATTGGCCGGTAACACCGCTCAGTCTACCACGATCCCGTTACAGGTGGTTGATAGAACTCCAAATCTTTTTTCAAAGAAGGCCTTGAACTCCCCATGTAATGGACTTGGGTTAAAGGAACCAGAGTTTCCATCTTCCATGCTTTTTTGATTCAGTTTTGGATTTTTGCTTGGGAGTGGAGGAGTAGCTCTCCTGAGAATAAGGCAAAGGTGCAACCTGAGTTTCCTCAATAGGATGAAGTTTTCTCAAAACTGGCTGTAGTTTATCTTCTTGCTGTTTAAAATCCAATTCCACACTAAAAATGGGAAGAAAAAAGCCATTAGTTACTAATCGCGATGAAAGATTTCAATTAAGCCAACATCTGACACCAGTATACAAGTGCTTAATTTATGAAATTAAAATACAAAATAAATGTTTGAATCGGATCTCCACATTTCTCGCACCAAAAGTGAAAGCAGGGCCGGGGGGGCTCAAAAAAGGACATATTGCAAAAGAGAAATAGGAATGGGATTGCACAAACTTCTCTCCCATTTAATGGGCCTTGAGGATTATGGTAGAAGTGCTGTGAAGAAACTAGAGATACTAGTTTCTAGAAACTAGAGATACTAGAAACTAGAAACTAGAGATACTAGTTTTTCCCCTCATATCTGTGAAGAAATGCTCTTTCAGAGGGCTCCCAGGCTCAGTTCTCCCTCCTGCCTGCGTGGTCTGGGGGGTTAGGGTGGCAGCCGGGCACGGGCGTCCTCGTGCTTTTGAGAAAAGCTGATGGGTTGGCCATAAGCAGCGAGGCCGTCATGGCAATTTCTTCACCTTTGCTGTTTCTTGCAAGCTCTACATGAGTTAGGTTAATTTCACCAAGCTATGGTCATATGTATATACTCATATAGGCATGTGGAAAAAATAAATACATTAAAAAACAATTCCTTTTTTACAGTGCAGCCCTTTAGCATATGCTGACCGCATCTAAACTTGGTCCTGTAATGAGGGTAACAACATAAAATCTACTTGGTCCCTGCTGTAAATGACTGCTGAGACAAAAACATCTAATGATGTAGAGCCATTTATTTAGCTGACCATATCTGGAGGTAAAATGGAAAGCATCTGTTTCAGTAGTAGCTGGTTGTTCCATTGCTACTAAAATTTAATAGAAATAAGGGAAATACTCATTTAAACATAAGCTTGCATTCAAAAAATACACTGAAGCTCTAAAATACACCTCCTGAATTCTAAACACTGTCGGCTACAAAATCCTGCCAGCAATTAAGAAACATAATAAGGATAAAAGTATAACCCTTATTTCAACAGTGCACTACAGCTCGTTTTAAGTTCACCTTATAAAATAAAGAAACCACATTATAAACTTCAGCAAGAAGTTACTGTCTGATACTCGAAACCAAATCTGAGCCACTTAAAAATACCCTGAAACCTCATGGTTTCGGTTGCGTTTGGTACAGTGGCTCATGGCCAAGTTCTGCACCGAGTCTCTTCATCCCGTCTTGTGCGTTATGTTGCCATGTGGCACCTGGGTATCGGAGGATGACTTTAAAAGATAGGGTGAAATGAAGGGGATTTCAACGCTGGGGTTAATTTATTTCTTCCCTACCTTTTGCTTGATATTTTGAACCTAGCAGTTAATGACTGAGGTGAAGATTGTGTGTGAACGCATCTGCTGGGGCACTTGAGAGGTTGTCCTTCCCTCTGCTGCCGAGATTTCTTGGGCTTTGCACTAACTACCTCCGCAACATCAGCGTTGCGTAAATACGAGGTTATTGTTCCTGTTCACTTTTAGTACGGATTAACTATGTTTTCTGAGTTACTTCTGCCCTTGCTTGTTTGGGGTAAACCACTAGAGAAGTTAAGTCTACTTTTCCAGGCCTCACGCTCCCAGTGTAGCTCATCTAAAAAGAGATTTTTAAACTCCTGTTGCCACTAGCCCTGTCTAGCTTAAGGAGAGTGGCACCCGACCTGGAATACCTGCAAGTCTCCAGTACCAAGCACCTGAAGTCATTTCAGAGGAAATTTTTCAAGTAAGCTGGAATAAGAGAAGTCACGGGAAATTTTGGGGGACTCCAGTGCCGCAGCCTTTGTAGATTGAGCACATAATACCATCTAATGCCATCTGCTGATGTAGGTGGATTTTAATTTCCTCTTAGGGTGGAGGAGAGGGAATCAAAGACGCCAAGAGAAGTTTGGGATATTTTTGTGCTTTGGTTTGTTGAAGAGCTGAAGAGTCTGCCTGTAAGGACTTCCAGTGAAGCCCTAGTGAAGTGCTGGAAAGGTGTAAGGTCTTTTTTTGCATCTGGCTGTGCCTAGTTTGGAGCCCAGTTTAACCGTTAAACACGTTCTGAGCAGAAGCGTCAGCATTTTAGGGATTTGGAGTGATGTGGATAAACTTTCTAATAGCGGAGGAGAGAAATACGCTAGGTGAGAGTTCAGATATTCAAAATACTTTCCCCGCCTCTGTGTTGTTAAGCAGTGGAAAGACATTCCAAATCGAAGAAGATAATTTTCAAAATTTCAGCTGTATGCTAGAACTAGACCTATGAATACTGAGTTTGCAGGAGACAGCTGTGTTGGGTATCCTGTTACTGCAGAAGCACACCACAAGCCTACTGATTAATCTAATATGCGTCCTTGTAAATGAAAGAACAATGCCATTTTCAACTCGATAACACGTTCTTGTTTGCAGTGTAGCTAGCAAAAAGCAGTTGGTTAGATAACTGCGGCATTAATTTTGTGGTAAGATTGGGATAGTGGTTGATTGTGAATGCCCCACCACATAAATGCTTTTGGTAATACAGTGAGAGAATCTCGGCATGAAATAGATTCTTCTCTAAGAGCTCTCTAAATCTCATTTAAAGTGGCATGCTAATCTGTGCAGCATTTGGCATATATTCTAGTTGGGTTTTTTCTCATTATGATTTTTTTTGGGGAAAAAAAAAGGCATTTCAGCTCTGGCATCGGCAAAGTTCATTTTTACTTCTTTCAAAATGTTATTCTTGCAGGGGAACTCTCTGAAGAGCTACTTGAAATTGATGTAAAAGATAAATTGTTTAAAAAAAACTTGCTGAACAGAATAACTTTTTTTCATAATCAATTTCTATTGAAGATAGACCTCAAGAGAAAAACTGTCTTTGTTCTAGTCCGTATGACAAAAACCATGTTATTATCATTTTCTACTGCATAAAACCATTTGCAGCGCAGTTCAGGCTGTCTTTCAGCTATTTACATCAAAATGAAATATTTTGCTTCTGAAGAGTATAAAGAGGACGAATGAAAGCATTCGTGTTATTTCAGCGTTTATAACTGTAAATTTTGCAGAATAATTGATTGTTGTTTAGCAAGATCAGTTTCTCTAGCTTTGTAGGTTTTTTTAATGTAACCGCTCCTTTCAGGCAAACGATTTGGTTGCTTGCAAACTAAGGTTTCAGTGCATACCTGTTTGTGCTGCAGTCATAAGACAAAACCCTTATTCTGTAATTTTTCACATATCTTCCTAAATTAGCTATGGCTGGCTTTATTCTTGGTCTTTGACTTTCTATCGAACGTATGAAACACTATTTAATTCAGCAGGTGTTACATATTTGTACGACTTCTTTGTATTCTTGTTACAGAGCTGCAGATCTTTCCAATTCTTGCATTCATGAACTTGATTTTGTCACCCGTCACAGCTCTGACAATTTTCTTTTGCTTAGTGCTATTTTTGTTCTCGAAGTATCTATAGGTTTCCTCTCAAAATGACCTTTTCTTGAAATATTCTCTATGCCATGTGGCTCTTTCAACTTTCAAATTTCATCTGGTTTTGTCTCTTCTTTAAGCCTCCCTGTGATAACTCCAGAAACTTTAATTAGTGAGGACTATATGATGTTCTAGCATTATGCGTGATGGGGATTATAATTACTGGCTTCAGAAGTGTTTTTCCTTAGATGAAATAATAGTATTTTTAAATAGACTGACAATTGTGAATAAGCCCTACAAAAACAAGAGATGGATCTAAATACTATATGATGCTAGTACTGCAAACATTTGCCTGACACATCTGATTAGGACATACTAAAGGTTCACTTACCTACAATATTGCCAAATTTGGAACATTGGGTTGGAGTTTCTCCATATTCAGTGCCTATCTCAAAGCTTCCCTGTGCATGAAGCTCCAGTGCAAATAGATAGGCTGTTTTTGTGAACAAGTATAAGCAGTAAAGTGTTGTCTGTGACAAATATTCTGGTTTTCTGTGTTTTCTCCCTAAAGCAACAATATGCTTAGAAGGTTTACAACAGAAACTTCACCTTTTAGGGCAGTTGCCTGGGTATCAGTATTTGCGTAGATGTCATTCCCATGAAAATGCAGCCAAATAAAATCAAATCACAGACCTTTGAGAATTTTTGTTTTGATGTGCTCGTTAAACACAGGCACGAACTTTGTAATTAAAATCTCTGAAATACCTTCACAGTGAGTTGGGTCTAGTCCGGGACTGATCAAAAATCTCTTTGCTATTGCAGCTCTAAGTTACATTAGTCTGTGCTTGACTGAGCCCCAGAGCTGAGGACCCTGAGCCTGCTTCTTCTGTCATCTTGTTTTCTGCTAGGGACTGATACCGGTACAAAGGGAACTCAAAAGGAGATTTTTTTAATCCCCCCCCCCCCTTTCCTTTCCCATTTCCCAGATCTTGGTGTTACTTATTGCACAGCATGGATGGGCACTAAACTGGCTGAGGAGCCTAGCTGAAACGTGGCTCATGATGTAATTTTGTCCCTAGGAAGTACCACTGACTTGCTGTGGAACTTGGGTTTATCGCGAATGAGGCACAGTGTTGCCAAAAGGTAGAGGTAACAGTAGGGCAGTTGAATGTTGCCTTGAAAACTTATTTCTAGACACGATTGTTAATTTTGGAATTGAAGTCAGCAGGAACCTCTGTGGGTTTCTCTGTCTGTTTTGCTTTGGGCTTAGTGTCCCCCAGCCTTTGCTTTTTGCGTTTGTGAAATGGAGTTATTGTGTTCGGAAAACAATGAAGACTCGCATACCATAAGAACAAGTACCCCAGGACAAACTTGGAACAAAACTATGTTCTGTGCAGAATTTGAATTGTATTCAGGAAAGAAAGAGAAACAAAATACATTGCTGCTCGTCAGCGAAGGACTGGGTGCTCGGTGCCACCGAGACCTGCCCGACTTTCTAATTGCCTTTCTAATTGCAGTAGCACCGATCAGCGCGGGGTTCGTTTGGCCTCCAGCCATTCTCAGAGGCCCCGAGAACATCTCTGAGGTGCTTTGGGGTTTGTCTGGCACGATACGCCTGTGTGTGCACGTGTTGTATAAAGCCTACGGGTGAAATCCAGTGCTTTCAGGAAGGGTTATGACTATGTACACAGGGCCCATTGGATGATAAAGGAGGTGAGGTAGAGCCAAGGTGGATGATTTGGACACCTCAAGGCACGCGTACAAGGTGGCCGACTCGCTCAGGCTGCTTCTTTCTGGCTAATCCCATCTTCTAAATCCTAGCGCTGTGGATTAGGGATTGGTGTGGTGGATTTTCTGGTTTTGGCTGCTTGTTCTTTTAATGATTTTGGGAATGTATGTTAATGAGTTTATTTTTTGCATGCTGGCAGTAGAGTGAACTTTTTCTAATTTTGTTGCTCTATAAGGGATTGAAAACAGAGTTTGAGGAGTCATAACCATTTGGTTTTAAACATATGGACTGTGGGAGGGTATCTACCATCAAGCTTAGAAATAGGGATAGGGTTTCTTCTCTTCTAACACAGTCATATGTTACTAACATGAACCATTTTAAGATATTAGATGCTAACAGTTGAGTATGTTGGTTACTTGTAAGATCACCGAATCAGAGTAGTTCAGGTTTGGGGATTGCTGAGGGCTTTACGCAGTTGTCTCATGAAGCCTGCGCAGGCTCTGGGCAGCCTGGCCCTCTGCTTTCTGCCTCAAGGAAAAACCTTTCTCCTTCTACTCAACCTGAACCTTCTCATTTCAGCGGACGCCCATTCTGTTTACCTTTTTATTACCTAGTTTATAATGTTAAGGCCCAAATCCTGCAAGGATTTGTAGAGCGGCTTAACTGTTTGCATTTAAGTAGGCTAGGTAAAGCAGGAATTAAAGAATATCACCGTGTCTCCTTCTGGGTCACGTTAATTGGATGACATGGCATTAGCGAATGCCGCATCTTGGAAGAACGGGATCCAGATAAGTACTAATCGCTCAAAAATTAGCTTAATACACTTTTAAGCAATCTCTGTTAAATTTCCTATTTCAGCCTGAAAATCACAAATGCCTAGGATCCAAAGCATTGTCAGCATTAGCAAGCCATTAAGATGCATTTTTTTCTACTAAGCATCTTACAGTCTAGAGATAAGACGAGGAAGAATGTAAGTTAATTAATGTGGGTAGGAAACAAAAAGATGATGAAAATTGCTGTTCTCATCATTTAGTTACCTGATTTTGCTATAGTGATGATATCTTAGGAATTTATGACTGCTTGTCTTACTTTCACTTTGTATTGCCCTATTTATGAATTTTAATAATTATCACTATATCTAACCTTTACAAGTGAACTGCTTCCCTGGGGGCTCTGTGCTAGCTAGTTAATTTGTATCACCATGATTTTAATCTGTTTCATTGCCACATTTGAGAGTTAAATTTCATAGTTCTGGTAATATATTTTCTGTTGAATAGTTGGAGTGCACCTTAGAAGAACTTTAATATCAAAGACAAAATTAAATATGAAAACCAGCATATTTTAATCCAAAATTTCAAAGGAGTAAAAAGTAGCCAGATTAATAGTTGACAGAGTTTTGAGTACTTTTTCCCTCCAAGAACTACAGTAGTATAGTCTTGATTTAAGCTTGTTTGTTCCTCCTGTGCAGAAACTGGCTAGTGATTTGATCTAGTAAAAAGTTTACTTCCAGAAGGTAAAGTAGCCTTGTAAAAGCTATTGAGTACTTCTGACCTTTTCGACTGAAGAGAAGTCTAGCATGAATTCTTCAAGCTGCTCCTTCATAGAAATAATTCACGATAAAGGCCTTAGAATAATGCATAAAATATTAAACAGAAGACTCATTTTCTCATATAGATTTCTGTTCAAGGATTAAAATTCACATGGGATGGCAATTTAAACAGGAGCGGAAAGGGCAGTTACTCTAAAAGATAATCACAGAATAAAACAGGCTGTGAAGATTTCAGTCCACGTGGGTTTTGGGTATTACAGAATTGGTACAGTTTCTGCATATCAATGCAACTTCTTCTTAATGGCAAGATTTTGCTAGACTTCCATATTTAAGTTGACTTTGTCATGACAATATACCCTAATAAAACTTATTTGATCCTTAAAATTTTCAATTGTGATTCTACGTTAGTTTGTAAAAGACAGATGTGAAAGTTTGTTTGTCTTTTGTTTGTAAATTCGCCTTTTAGTTTGTGGAAGATGGTTTTGAAACTGTTTTGTGACCTTGGTTTACGAGATACTGATGCTAAGGGAATAGATTAACATTTGATGCAGATTAACATTTGCCAAAATGGTTGTTTATTTTTACTACTTAATCACATTTTTTTACTACTGTTTTAAATACTGTCCAGAAATTACTATAAGGACACGATGCTGAATACTTTTTACCAACTGCTTTAGGCTATTGCTTTGTAGTTGGGACTCTATAGTCTGGCTTTAAAACCTATAGCAATGCTGTTGCCCAATAAAAGTTTTTCTGCTGTGTTTGAGCCTAGACCCAGCTTATGGAGATGTGTTTCTTTTCCTATTGATTTCTAGAGCAGTTTAAGTTTTTGGTACCTTGTCTTTTTAGTAGTGTTTAATGTTTCATCAGTTTCCTATTTGTTAAAAAAAAATGAGAAAGTAACCTGGTTTTCCTTTTCTCCTTAACATTAAGAAGTATGTATTCCTTTCTATAGAAAGACAAAATAATATAAAAATAGATTTGGAATCTTAGCCAAAAAATGTAAATTCCATATGCAAAATAACTGTATTCTCCAAAGCTTATTCTTAGAATGTTTATTAACAGTATTGACATTTTTGATACTAAAAAGCAGCAAAAGCCCCTTGAAGTACAACAGTGGGGTGTTTTTGCCTTCCACGTTGTCTCTAGCTTTTGTGCTAGATTGTAATAATATTCTAAAAAGTCATCTTGAGGGGGAAGAATTTAATTAAACCAATTGTTTCTGCATTCTAGCGTCTCATCTGTGCTGTACCTGACATTACAGGATGCAGCTGGGTAGTCAGTAGGGCAACTTAATCGTTCCTTTAAGATGCTGTTTCACTGCAGTTTAAAAATGAAGGTTTGAAAGAGCTCTGAATACTTTTTAACGTTACTGGGTTAAAAAACGAATTGTATTTTTAAAAAAAAAAGTGACTTAGGGAAAATGTAAGGTTTCCTCTTGAAATTATTGATTTGTCCCATATAGGCATTGGTTATATTTTTCTTAAGTCTCTCCTATCTACTACTTGGTTGAAAGAGCTCAAGACTGAGGAGGGTCCAAAGTAGGAGCACGCTGTAAAAGCAGTCAGTGAACATCCAGGAGGTCAGCCAGGATCATCCATCCTCCTGCTCTGACACTGACATTTACTGGGAGCTTGCAAGGTCCAGTGCCCCTAGAGATACCCAGGTTTTCAGTGCATCTTGAATGGTTTAATCTGAGTTTTAATTTCTGTTCCTAAAAGGTGCTTTGTTCTTAAAGAGAAATCACGTAACTCTCTGCAGCATTTGTCTTGCAAACCCTTTGCGAAGGTGCGGTCTGTATCGTTGCATCTAGATGTAGAAGTAGCTTTAGCATCCTTGCTCGTGAAACGCTGCACTTCGTTCAGAGGTTTCAGCGCTGTCGTATTTGACTTGTGGAGGAGCAGAAGTTCCTACAAGGCAGTCTGTCTTAGTGGTAATTTTATCAGTGAATTTCTCTTCTGTCCCTTCTGGCTACTTATCTTGTCTTAGTAATTCTGTCTTCTCATAGTTCCCCTGTTTTGCACTGTCTTCTGCTCTTAGACTTCTTGCCGGCAGCATATATTCTCCTAATCTGTCAAAAAGCTGAGCTGATTTTTGCTAAAACTTCCCCTGGAAGCATTGCTTTAGGCAAATGCCCGGCTTCGATAGCTTCAGTCCAAATGGCTGTTCTGGTGGGAAATACAGAAGCGCTAGACCTGCCTGCCGCGCTGTTAGTCTGTCGGTAGGGAAACGCTTGACATCTGCATCTCTGGACTCATTTCATTTGCGGTGAGGGTAAGAGGTGGAAACTGGGAGGTTCCTAAACTTTAAATCTGCTGACTAGAAATCAAGATTTTAAAAAAATTTCCAATTGGATTTTTTAGCTAAAGAAACAAAAATAGTTTCCCTGATAGAAATGTGCTATGGCGCAGGGGTGAGCTCAGAAGAAGGGAGGCAGGGGAGGCTTTGTATGCTTCTAAACATTGCTCTAAAGGGAGGATAAATTAATTGGGTCCTTCCTCTGCATGGAACAGCATGGTTCCCTTCTCTAGTTAGCTGGTGAGTAGAAAAGATGGAGTTGAAGTTTTCCATCCTTTTTCCTTCACTGCTCGGCAGCTAGGAGATAATGTTTAAATAGCTCCAGGTCTTCTGCCTAAATCCAAGACCAAGCAGAGAATTAAGGGGGTGAAGGGGGAAATCCTATGCTTTTCAGACCCTGCCAACATTTGTACTTTCATTTTAGTTTGTATCTTTACTGTAATTGTCATCTTTATACATTTTCATCTGTACTATACTGCCTGATTTTCTGAAATACTCTCATAATGAGATGCATTTGTTTTCATCTTACCTGCAACGCATGAAAATATCCAGTTGGTTTTTTAAGACTGTAAAGGAGGAGGACAATTAAGTTGTCGGTATGAAACGCGTCATTGGCCTCATGATGGCATCATGTCATGCCCTCTGCCTCTCTGTTAGCGCTTCACTGTAATATAGTACATGCCAAACTGGGTGTCCTGGCTGATAAACTTTAGGAGAGGAACCTCTTCTTTAGAGAAACAAGAAGCGGTACCATGCCACCTTTTGCACCTGATCTGTTTCTAGGAGTAAATTCCAAGTATTTCCTTCTGAAGGAGAGATTATAGCAAGTACAGACAATCTTTAACAAAACCTTTTAAGCAGTCTGTAATTATTTTATCTGTTGGACAGTAGTAAACAAAACTGCATTCACCTTATGGAACCGTACACCTTCACAGCAGGTCTGCTAAGGAGCTTTTGGGACATGTAGAGTGAGTCTTCACTTGTGTGTTGCATGAAGACTGCAAATGATCTGATTTAAACAAGTTAGTGGTGCTGTAAATGTACGTAAAAGCCTGGGTAGCATTTTACGCATAAAATGGTCTAGGTTGAATCTGGTTCTCTTTGCTATAAAGTCTCTATCAAAATCGCTTTCCAAGTCCAGTTGTTACGGCTGTACAAATTTGAAGTACGTTAACTTGTTGGACAGAAAATGCTAAATATCTCTAGCTATGTGAAAATGAAGCTTACACCTTGTAACACTTCACCTCCAAAGGCTACAGCACTAGTACTGACCATAATCATCTATTTCTGAACTGAAAATTTTAGGCTTGGAAACAGGTATCTGTTGAATTTCATTAATTTAGTGACATTAAGTTTATTTTTTTAAACTGTTTTCATGTTACTGAAAAGTCAGGGCTAGCAATTGATCTTGCATCAGTGAAAAAATCATTACTTTCACCCAGGAAAAAGTGGGAATATTAGTATTTTTAACCTACCTATAGATAATACATGCACTGTTCCTGCATGTGTCGCAATTAGCCGTGTCTTGACCAGTCCGATATGAAAGCCTACAAAGACAAGAACACGAGGTCATTACAAAATAATTTGGTTTAACATGTTTTTGCCTTCTATGATACTCTTCATAGAAATGCAGAACTTCAGGGTTTCTTTTTTTTAAACTTTAATATTGAATATAAAAATCTAGCCACTGGGAAAACAGGATCAAAAATAGCATATTCAGCTTCACTGAACAACAGGAAGATGATGTTATTTTGGAAAATGAGTCTTTAATGACTGCGAGGAGAAAATAAACGATTTATTGCTGTTACACTTTCGTAAATTAAAAGGGAAAACAACAAGGAAACCAAGTTATGTGAACGTCCTTTTGCATAAAGCTTCTCTGTACCCAAGTGATGAACCATGACTGTGAACAGACACGTTTACGGTTTCCGCAGACGGGACAGTGCTGGTTTGCTGGGTTTTTTCTGCTTTCCCAAATACATGAGGCTTTTCCTAGTTATGGGTGGGTGTATAGAATGTAATACTGGAAAATGGCATCTGTTTAGAAATGTTGCCCATCAGCAATGAGGTCTGAAGATCTGTTGTGGGGATGTTTGTCTTAAAAGGAAGAAAATGCCATTTAAATAACATTTCCTGTACTCAGCTAGCCTACACCTATCCTTTATCGCATTTTGGTTTGAAGGCTGTTACAGCAGTGTCTCTTAATTTACCGATGTATTGTTTCTGACTTGATCAGTTTGAATTAAAAAGGGTTTTTTAAGGTACGCAAGTACTTTTTTTGTAGCTAGAAATGTCATTAAAAGAAATAAATTAGAAAGTTTAAAATTAAAATTTCTAAGTTAATATTTATGTAGTAGTACTTCCTTCCTTCTTTAAAATCGCGAACTGAGAATCTTTTAAAGTTATTTTCAGTTTGTGTAAAATACAGACTAGTATCTGCAAAGTTTCTTCATAGTTGTTTTTAAAAGAAATGGGTAAATACCTCATCTGTGGAAGTTTAAAGACATGGAAAATAGATCTGTTCAGGATTGTTTAAGGGGATGCTTCTGAAGTCAGGTTCTACCCTGAAGCCTGGGACCGTCCTTACCCAAAGGGTTCGACTAACAGGCCTCAAATAATTTGGTGTTGGCTTTGCTTAACAGGGGCATCTCCGCACCTTCCCTGCCCTTAGCCGCCCTTGCTGGGGGGAGAGAGCACCTTTTTCCCTGCTTCCCTGGCAACGGAACAATAATGAAAAATCCAGCATTTGCACAAACGGTGACTTAATTTTTATGTGACAAAATATCAAACCTATACAATGTAAAGTATTAATGGGAAATGATACACAAACTGTTTAATGTGCCTGTCCCGAAGATGGAAAATCAGCATTTCCTAAATGCTGCAGCCTATTTATTCATCTTAGTGAACATACTGCTTTCTTTAAAAATTATCATCTGGTCCTGTGTCACTTTTCTTTACTATTTTAAAGGTTTGAATATTGGTTTAAAAGTTTATTACATTCTTTATAAAAATATATTTTATATAAACTTACAGCTTTGAGAAAGAAATGTACTGGTGTGAACTTGAAGGCAGAGAGTGAACCTGAAGTTTGTCAGACCAAGCTTGTCTTCACAGGGGACATTTTTACTTCCACTCTGATGACTTTGATTATCAGTTGTTTGGGGTGGTGTCATGGCAAAGGGCGCTGGGCCTGTGAATACAGCTCCGTGGCACAGTGGGAGCACAGAGAGCTGTTCATAATAGGGTGAATTGACTTCTTCTATAATAAAATACTTTTTTTTCCTTCTGAAAGCAGAATACAAGGCAGCATTCTTGGTGTTCTAGTTGTTTGGCATTTGAAGAGGGTTTGGAAGAGTGTGGATTTGAAGCTTGGTATCAAGTAGTAAGTCAGTGGCCTCAAATACTTTTTATTCAGGGGAACATACTCAAATTAGCTACATTTTAAAACAGCAGCAAAGCCAGATGTCCAGAAGGACTTCTACAAAGCAGAATGTCTGTGTTATGTACTATTCACAGAATCACAGAATCACTAAGGTTGGAAAAGACCTGTAAGGTCATCAAGTCCAACCACCAACCCAACCCCACCATGCCCACTAAACCATGTCCCGCAGTGCCACATCCACACGTTCCTTGAACACCTCCAGTGATGGTGACTCCACCACCTCCCTGGGCAGCCTGTCCCAATGCTTCACCGCTCTCTCAGGAAAGACATTTTTCCTAATATCCAGCCTGAACCTCCCCTGGCACAACTTGAGGCCATTCCCTCTTGTCCTGTCACTTGTCACTTGGGAGAAGAGACCAACACCCACCTCCCCACAACCCCCTTTCAGGCAGTTGCAGAGAGCGATGAGGTCTCCCCTCAGCCTCCTCTTCTCCAGACTGAACACCCCAGCTCCCTCAGCCGCTCCTCATCACACTTGTGCTCCAGACCCCTCACCAGCTCCGTCGCCCTTCTCTGGACACGCTCCAGCACCTCAATGTCCTTCTTGGAGTGAGGGGCCCAAAACTGAACACAGCATTCGAGGTGCGGCCTCACCAGCGCTGAGTACAGGGGCACGATCACCTCCCTGCTCCCGCTGCCCACACTCTTTCTGATAATTTTCCTTAAGGGAAAAAACAGTACTGGTTTGTATTTGATTATACTTACTTTTTATGCTCTCTAAGAAGAGGGAAGTGCTATCTCTTTTTCAGTTCCCCTTTTAAAATCTTTCAGAAGTTGACATTCAGATTGTCACCGCACTGTTAAACTTGGACTCGTAAAATGTTTTTTTCCAAGCTATTGATCAAATACTAAAAACTGTTACTAAAGAGACAACATTTAAAGTTTACAGATCAGTTGATGAAAGCCTTTATTTCCCGAGGACATAAAGGGTAGTTAATAATCACCTTCAGAGGAATACAGCACAGTTGTCTTGAGTGCCTCTTTATAGGTAAAGACATAAACACACTGCGCTGGGTGCCAGGTTGGTTTTTTTTCTCATTAGTTGCCAGTTGGGACATTTTCATTCATCTTTGTACGCCTGCAAACTACCTTTCAAATGCGCAGTTAATTAATTATCTGGCTCGTAGACTAACAACCTCCTTCTTTTCTCTGCCAGTCTCTCCTCTTCTGCACAGTGCTGCAGGGTTTATGCTGTTCACGTTTCGCCTGCCTCTCTGCTCTGTTGTTGAAGAAATAATCTAGTAATAAGTTTCGTTAATGAGTTTTTCAAAGTCCATTGTTTACGAAACCAAATTGTAGTGTCCGTGTTATTTATCCTGCTAATACCCGTCCCCGTTATCCTGGATTGCTGTGAGATGAGCCCTGTGACAGAGTGTCAGCGATGACATTTTATTTGTGAAGTTCCTTAGGAAAGTGGCTGGTGGTATTTTAGGGACATGCCCGGCGCTCTGAGGGATTCACTCTAAAAGAGCGAGGTTTCTGGTGGCGGTTCTGAAAGCAAGGTGGCCACGTCATCTGTTCACAGTGAATCTTGACAAGTCTTTCTTTTTATTTTTCCCCCTAATTGGGGTGTTTGAGAACCATGGCTTTCACTGTGGGATGGGGAAAAGGTGAGAATTCTTTGTGTGAAAGAGAAGGGAGGGTGAGGAGTATTCCTGTGTGTACTGAAAACCGTGAGTGGAGAAGAGGAGGGATACATCAGAGCCCCCCCGCACGAATCTGCAGTGGTGGTGTATCCCAGTGATAGCCCACTCAGTCTGGCACAGAGCTTAGAAACACTTCAGCAAGAAGTCATATGGGGTTAAACACCCAAATAAACATATTGCAGTATTGAAAATGATACAGGTATGCCTCTGAATCCTTACCTTCCCTGTATGCCCAGGCCTGTAAAACAGAAGTATGTGTATGGTCGCTATCTTGGTTACTATGATGGTTTACCAACCCATTTCCACCAGCACCCCACCCATCTTAACAAAACAGTAATATTTTAGTTGTGATAAACTCACTGAATGCTGGTAGGCTGGTATTTAGCAAAAGCTGTAGTATATTTGGTCTTAATGTGGATGTGCCAGTTCAGTCATGAACTGTAGTCCTGCTTCCATTAACTGGCAGTGGTTTTGATATCTCACTAAAAATAAGGTATCATATACACTTTAGGTTGATGAAATGTCTTTCTCAAAATTGAGTGTTGAGTATTTTCTTTAAGTCAGTTTCTAAAGAGCATGATGATCTTTAAATGCCCAGTAATTCCAGACTTCCAAATACTTTAAAAACACATTTCCTAGTTGAAGAGTATAAGACAGACTCGTTAAGCTGATGAAAGTGGTGCTTTGATACAAGTATTTAAAAATGATATGATATTTGGGTGGTCAGTTTGAAATACTGACCTCTTGGCTTACATGTTCAGCACTGCTTGGTTTTACAGAATCACTACGGTTGGAAAAGACCTGTCAGATCATCAAGCCCAACCACCAACCCAACCCCACCATGCCCACTAAACCATGTCCCACAATGCCTCGTCCACATGTTCCTTCAACACCTCCAGGGATGGTGACTCCACCACCTCCCTGGGCAGCCTGTCCCAATGCTTCACCACTCTCTCAGCAAAGAAATTTCTCCTAATATCCAGCCTGAACCTCCCCTGGTACAACTTGAGGCCATTTCCTCTTGTCCTGTCACTTGGGAGAAGAGACCAACACCCACCTCCCCACAACCCCCTTTCAGGTATTGTAGAGAGCGATGAGGTCTCCCCTCAGCCTCCTCTTCTCCAGACTGAACACCCCCAGCTCCCTCAGCCGCTCCTCATCAGACTTGTGCTCCAGACCCATCAGCAGCTCTGTCGCCCTTCTCTGGACACGCTCCAGCACCTCAATGTCCTTCTTGGAGTGAGGGGCCCAACACTGAACACAGCATTCGAGGTTTTAGCATCATTGTCATTCACAAACTGCACTGTTCAGTGATAACATTTTTTTTCTAGTCGGATGTAATTTATGATGAACTTTTCTTACAGCATCATTTTCCGTATTGAATATGTTCAGCTTTTCAGAGGTGATTTTCCATCGAAACTGTGGATTTAGTAATGTTGCCTTCTCTGAACCATCCTATTAGTTGGACTTCTTTGTAGGCCCTGAGAACACTTTGTGGTGTCACAGTGTTTGGGTTCCATAAGGCAGTTTGATAGCTCTTTAGCCAGGACTGTGTTGTGTGAGTTTAAGTACAGTATAAATTCAATTATTTCTGTATAAATTAAACTCGTCATAAAAGAATTCTGTTGTTGATACCCCAGGGCTTTGGACTTTCACTTTCTTGTTTTCACATAATTATCTGCATAAACACTTGCATGGAATTAATCTACTTCATGCCAGCAAAGATTTTACTATTGGCATAGCGTTTCCATGTAAGTCTTAGGCAATCAGGTTGATTTGCAGTGCAGACTTACTGAAAAATAGAGCTTCTTACTGGCGTTAACTGCTAGAAACAGTTTGTGAGGACAGTCTGGATACCGGGTTCAGGAGAGCAGAGTTCTGGGTGATTAGGCTTTACTTGTGACATGGAGTATTTTGGATAAGCTACTTTTTCCCCTCCCCTTAAAACTAATTTTAGGGGTATTCCAGTGCAGAAGAGCTCAGGCTAGAGGCCAGTAACTTTTTTCTTCATTTGTAAACTAGTCAGTGTTTTTCTGTAAGAGTGAATCCTGTAAAACGTGACGTTTTGCACAAAACCAAGATTCCTACAGAAAATTTGTATTCTTTTTAGAGAAACAAAAGTTGGGTTTGGTCTGTTTTAGATCCAGAGTGGAGTATTTCACTTTGTACTGAGGGAGATCCTGGGAGCCGGGAGTTCCCCCTAAGCTACAATTCCCGTGGACGATACACTTCATGTAAAAATAATCTCAGCGTGAAGCCGTGCAGCTTATTTTCCTAATCTTAGCATCTTGATTTTGGGAATGCATCACTGATCTAAGCGTAAGAAGTATTACATTTTTTGGTATCTCCCTTTTTTCACCCACTCTTTAAGAAGGTTAAACTGTGTCACCACGAGGTTGTGCTGACCCGTCTGGTGTGAAAACTGGGGCACCTCTGCTTTGCTGTGCTGCTGCTTCGGGGTGCGGATGTGCCTGAAATGCCTAATCACTCTCGGGAAGAAGAATGTCTATCAGCCTAAAAGTGAATTTGATATCTACTTAGGTTTTTGGTAGTGAGGTGTGACCAAAAATTGTGAGTGTTGAACGAGAGGTTGTTGATTTTGCCCTTCTGGTTGTCGTCTCAGTCTCCTGGCCTCATCCTGGCTCTCCTCGGGATGCGCGGTCCCTTGGGTGCTCCTGTGGGCTCTTCAGTGCGGAGTTTTGCGCGTTTGTGCTGCAGCGTGGACCGCTCGCTTCATTCAGGCCTCCTAAAAGATGCAGCATTTGGAATCTGCTGGTATTAAGATGGGAGGTGCAGTCAGGGCAGCACTTGCCATCTTTGCGTTCCAACACAAGTTCGTTCTTGACATCTACTTCTGACTTCCACAAGTAAGACCCCAGCAAATCTAGCTCCTTCCCCTACCAGTCAGCAACTCCCCATTTTTTCCTCAGTGATCACGCTAAGAAAGATGTTCTAGTTTCTATTTGGAAAAATATTTATCTTGTGGTTGCTGAAGGAAACCTTTTGGTTTAATTAGATTGCTTTCTGGGGAATTGGCTAGAACCTGTAGTGCTTCATGATTTTTCTTCAAAAACAATAAAGAAAATAGACTTGAGTAAGTGTGATCTTTATTTATTTATTTATTTAACCCTGTCAATATAGGAAAGTAAACCTGGCACTATTCATTACTGGTTTGATGGGATGGATGCTGATCTGCAAGAAGGGAATTCAGTGCGTATACTGGAATGTTTAACTGGCTTCCCTGGTATTCATATTATTACTGTGTTTCGTACTACTTCAGCATCTAACGCATTTTGAAAAAGACTAACAAGAAGTCATTACTGCAATAGCTTTATTCTTTGATACCCTACGTCTGGTATTTTGTTTCCGTATGGATGTACGCGGATGGGCATGGTTAGTCTCCTGTGGTATGTGGTGCTGTATGGTCATGTCATCCAGAAAGGATGGATGTTGGTTAGTTGTATTGCTGTGTCTGCGTCTGTCTGGCTGTGTCACCTTGGGAAGGGTATCTCATCTCCATACTCAGTTTTCACATATGCTTGATATCTACATTGCATATTATTTTCAGGAGGCTTTCCTTTTATTGCATTTCTTTGAGCATTCTTGGCACAACCTGAGCTTAACCTCAATTAACACTTCCAAGTATTAAAATATTATAATGGAGAGCAACCATTTTGCTGACATGGACTGGCAGTAACTAATAATAGGCTGCAATTTTCAGAGCAGCCCAAGGGAATTACACCCTCCTAATTCCTGTGAAATGCAGAATTGGTGCACCTGCTTGAGGCTTTTTTTGAAAATACCAACTGTAACACCAAAATCTTTGCGTTTGAGTAGTTTTTTGCTCGGATAAATTAGAGCTGAGAGAGGGAAGCTTAGATCTGTATATTCTGATTTTTTTTTTCTGTTGTTCAGTAGGTAGCTAGTGAAGGGGCACTAATTCAAGTATCCTGGACGTCTTTTAGAAACAAAGAAAAAAAAAAAATCTTACAAGGCGATTTGGAAGGATAGCTCTGTTACACCTGGATGTCTTCCCTTATCTGCAGCGATGTAGGGAATACTTCATATTAATTGAGTTACTTAATGGCATGATTTTACAGAAGTGGCTGTGCTTCAGCGTGTGTTTATGCGCTGATGGGTGTGCTCTTTAGATGATATTGATGTTCATCACACTTTTGATGTATTACCACCAACAAGGAGGATAAACAGACTTCAAGAAATTTTTTTTGTTGATGTTTTTCTTAAAATATAGTGAAACAAATTATCTGAAGAAGGCAGTGGGCCTTTGAAGTGGTTTTGAAGTGACAGTTCTGGCCGCGCTGAATAGCTGAGGAAGAGTAGGGCATTGTTCTCCTTCAGTCTTCGTATAAATGGGTATTATATTGCCGTGCATGGCCTAGGCCTGCTGGGATTATTTATAGCATAGCTAGTTAAACACACTAATGTTATCTGTCTTTACAGAATAATGGTTTAAAAATAAATAGTCTGGTGGAGAACTTCTCAAACTCTTTGTTTCCTACTGTAAGGTATTACAGAGCTAATATTGCTAATAACTGTGCTTCAAGAGAAGATTATCTATACTTACTATTAACATAATTTGCCTTTTGGCAGAATAAGATGGCTTCACTGTGTCACGTGTGTTTTAGTTGTCCTTATGACTTGAATAAGTCATGCTCTAGCTATGTAAACTGCGGGAAAATCCCTTGTATATGTTTTGCAGGTTAAAATAAATCCTGCTTAGCCATATAGGTTTAGTCTAACCTAGGAAAGATTTGCTGTTCTAGCTCGATGGAAAGCCTCATATAAATGCATTTGTGTCAGCAAAATCATGTTTCTGTTGGATTAATATCTGCCTCTGGTTCCCTTAAGAACTTATATTCTGCCATCAAACCAGCAGGTATATACAGGTATAAAACACCTCGGGTCAGCCTTTGGCTCATATAAAGGTGTTCTGAAAAATCACTTGCCCAGTGGACAAATTGTTTTAGCCTTACTGCTGCTGTGCTTTCATTACATTCATAATTACCCATTAGCAGTTTTCATTTATAGATGATAGGGGTACAGCCCGATAAAAATCAAGAGTAGTGTTGTGCTTTGAGCAACTATCTTGAGGCTTTTCTGTTTGCTGTCTACAGCTGGATATAAACATTGAATTGTTTCATGCTTGCCAGAGCTATGTTGGATTTAGGTGTTTGGGTTTGGGGTTTTCTTCCCTTTTTTTCTTCCTCCTTGGCTTTCACCTAAAGATTTTTCTTTTTTCCCTGGTGTTTGTTGGCATTGCTTATTTGGTTCCCCAGTACAAGCCCTGGGAGCATCCTTGGTGTGTCTCCCAGTAAACGTGGGCCACTTCTGTCTGAGAGGATGTGTTCCCCTTGATGTGACAAAGTAGGGCTTGGCTCCAGCGGCAGTGAGGAAGTCCTTGGACTGCTCGGAGCAGCTAGGTGCTTCAGTGTGCCCCACGTCACATTAGGTTGTCTTGCATTGAGCTTAATTATATTTGCAATAGATTCGTTGTGTTACGAGTAGAAGCCAGCTCTTTGTTACTCTCTGTAGCTTTTTGCAGAGAGGCGAGAAGGGCTGTGGCGCTGTCTCGTACCTCTAACAGATCCACCTGGCTGGAAGCTGTTGCCCGACTTCCTCAGCAAAGTTACATGGACTTGGTAGTCAGGATTTGCCGTTGTGGTGGTTCTTTCCCATGCTGGTCTGAAGTTACCAGCACAGCTTTTCTGGGAACCAACGTATTAGCAGCTGCAGCAGAGCTCAGTGCCTGCGCGCTGGAGCACACGTGCAGAAATCCTATGGTACAGAGCTCAGGCACAAACCAGTTTCCTTCTGGGGGATGTTGGGAGCTGGGGAGCACTCACTGAGAGCCACGCAGGTCTAAGCAATACCAGCTACCTGCCCCTGATCTGAATGTACCCAGAGGCATTGGGTACTTGGACGCAACATTATCCTTTCCTTCCTAGCTTACATCCCTGACGGTCAGCATCAATGGGGTGGTTTTCCTTAAGTAGTTACTATGTGAGGATTAACGAAACCTTAACGAATACAGCTTTCCTCTCTCTGAGGAGCACGCCAGCCCAGGAGCTGCAGGGAGCGTGGGAAGAGCCCGCAGCCTGGGCAGATGCGCAGTGGCCCGGCTGGAGGGACCGAGGACCAGCCCGTACTGATCAGTGAGCGTGGCCGTCAGAACAGTGGGGAAAACTAGTCATCACGCTGGGTACAAGTATGTTTTAACACACACACACACAAAAAAGGCAAAAGAAACACTGCACAAATTGACTAACTCATTTTTGAAAGGTTTTTTTAACTGGTGGCAGAGGATGAAAGCAGAAATCCTGTGATGCTCTAAAACAATATCAGAATCTTTTTTCCACTTTTTTTCTCCTATCTGTTTTGTTATTACAGGGCTGATATTATTCATTTGGTTTCTGAAAATACTTTGAAATGTACAGAAGCTCAATGGTGAGATTTTTCAGACTGTTTCCAAGCCAGTAGTTTGTTGTCTTTTACCGAATCCTGACAGTTGGAAGCAGATGACTAATTTTCTTTTTGAGGTATTTGCACTGTGGGCGTATGGCATGACTCCCAGGACAGCAATTCAAGTGCTTTCACCCCGTAAATACATTTTATATTATACTCAGATTAGTCAGGCAGTGAACAGTTTTAAAAAAAATACATATTTTAATAGGGCTGTCTAGTGATTAAAAAAAACCCGAAACCCTAGGAATGGAAAGAATTAAAATGTATTTCAAGTGACATCACAAAATCTTATAGGAATTTGGTGCATACGAGGTCTAGCGTCTCTCTTGAGTATTTTGTGCCTCTATTGTCTCATCAGAAAAATCAGGAGGATAATTAAAATGTCAACTCTTTATATTAATAATAACTCAGGGAATTCGTTTGCTCTAGCCGAGTAGGAACTGTATTGCTGGTGTGTAATTCTTAGGCCAAACACTTCCAGCGGGTTATCAGGAGCACACTCCGGTAGTTACGCTAAGGTGAGGTCTGTGTCTTTACCTCTTGCGCTCTAAATCTCTCTACTGTGATCTGCTCCTGACCTCAGAGCATCGTTACTCGGATGCCCTGAGACTTTTGAACCCACAGCTGATCATCAGGTCTGCTGCACCCATCCTTTTACCGCAGCTTCGGAGCGTGTTACGCTCCTTTTCCGAGTTCCCGTTCCTCTTCCACTCCCAAATCCACCTAATTTTAAAATTAATTTCTTCTGCATGTAATTTTTGGGACTAGCTGGGGCGATGTGTTCAGTGGTGTAGTCATCAGGCAAAAATCCCTGCCTCGCACCTCCCTGTTGCTCCCACCCTGAGCTGAATTGTTTCTCAACTACAGAGTGATTATCCAATTCCCTGTACTGTGGCTAATAGCCCTTCGTCAGCCACGGCCCCGAGATTCATAACTGCACGGTTTTAATGCAAATGAAATCCTCTCAACCGATCAGACCAAAGGGTATTTCATAGGTATGAACTAATAGTGTGTTTACGGGTGAATAATTGTATTAAAACACAACATCTTGGATTTTGCTTGACTCGGACTTTTAAATTAAGATGACTACTATCAGGCATTGTTTCTATAAAGGCTGGAAGATAGCAGAAGTAAGAAGTCTGTGGTATTTTTTTTATAATTTCAAAGTGATTGAGATTCCAGTGCAAGCTCAAATACTCTGTATGCATTACGTATATAAGCGTATACCAGCTTACAATAATAACTACACAATATGCAAACCAAAGAGCTTGTTTAAAATTCTAAATATTATGCAGTAGCATAAAATTAAGAATATGGAGTACTATTGCTGGCCACTGTTCTTGCTGATTGTGTAGTGCTTGCAAGAAGGATGGGGAATTGTATGGAGAAAAAAACAGCAGGAAGGACCCTGGAAGTGCTCAACTCTTTTTTTCTGTTGCAGCTTGAATAACTCTTTGCAGGTCTCCGTACTTTCTATTTGCTGATTTGCTTAAATAAGGGTAGTTTGAAATTCCACTGCAGTACAGGAGAATCTGCAGAGCGGCAGTTCGTCCTTTGGTTAAGCTTTGTACACACATGCTTAGAAAGTCTTATCCCTGGGAATTTTTTCTGAGCTTGTATGGATAACAATGAAGTAAACAAATCTCTTTGCGTTTACCAAAGAAATTACCTAAGTCATGCCAGGTTGAACTATTCAGGAGTGTAAATTGCCTTGTTAATGTGAAAATACCTCTGCTCATCTCTACGATCCAGTGTCTTGTGCTGATGAATTATTAGACCACACTCGGCTTCTATCGCTGATTTTCTCAGGATATCGGAACCCAGAGAAAAAAATCGTACTGTACCCAATACAGTGCTGTCCGTCGTCTTCTGGTTTGTTCATGCAGCGAGTGACGTGGTGAAAAACATCCTCCATCAGCCTCCGGGCTAAGCACAGCTGGACATGCTTGGAGAGATTCCCAACCTCCCTTCGAATGGCAGTTTTCCTTTCTGGTTGACCTGTGACACAGCCGATCCCTGTGCTGCTGCTCCATGAGATGCGAAAACAAACCTTCACAACAAACTGTCACAAAAAGCTCAGAATTGCCCCGATTTCACTTAAGTATTCTATTAAACTGCTGCTTTTCTAAGTGTTCACTTATAACATGGAAGAAATGTTCAATGATGGGGAAGAGTAGCCTGGTGCTGACTGCAGACAGCAAATACGTGCCTGTGCCCCTGTGTTGGACTGCTCTGCATATTTTAACTTGGTTATCTATTTACTCATCTATCTTCAAAATTCCTCTGTATTTGCAAAGCTCAGAATAAAGCCACGAAGAGCTACGGAACAGTGTAGACCACCTTAGTTTTTTCAAGGTCTGAGCTGAGGACAGTTCCTGGATGTGTAATTAAACAGCGAAGCCAGCAGTGACACAGAGGTGGCATGCAGGGGAGGATGGACAGATACGTGCCGTGGAGCTCCTCGCTTAAAAGGTGTTTCCCTCCAGTTTCTGAAACAGTCCACAGATACTTAAATCCAGCTCAAACTCTTCATCGTCTCCAACGCTTGGAGTTCAGGACCCTGAATGTGCTGCACAGGAGCTTTCTTAAGATTGAATTGCGTATTTGTGTCTTAACTCTGGAACTGGGGTAGCAGGGCGCCTCAACGGTTTAAAAACAAAACGCCCCTCTTCAGACAAGTCTTTTTACTAAAATTGTCCAGTCAAAATCCATTTTTCTCCAGTCGTGATAAGAGATAAGTATATCTTTGTGTAAGCACAGGGGCTCAGAAGTAGGTGTCAATTAGAAATCTGGGGATTAATCTCTTGGCGAACGAACAGCAGTGAGAAATTTGACACTATAAAGCTCATTTTGTCTCATTTTTACATGAGTGGATAGGTACCTGGCTCATTGCTCTGTCTCTTTGGATTCTAATATTACCGACAGTCAAAACGCAGTTATTAAAGGATTATTCTAATTGTGTAAAGTGAAAAGTGGTAATTCAGTACCTAAATAACATCCTCTTTAAGACTGATTTAGCAGAAAACCTCTCCTTGAAGGTATGTAATTTGGACAGCTCGGTGACAGTTGGAAAAGCTTTCTTTATGATCTGCGGTAATGCACATGGATATGTTTAGCAAGAACGTAGTCTGCTTACACTTTTTTTAATCGTTCCTTGTAAGACTTCACCAGTGTTTCCAGATTTGAATTGTGGAAGTTTGCTTTTATTGGCCTTTGTGTCACTGCAGCCGATCTGATGGAAAAGTCTTGAACCTTAATTTCACTTCAAAGCCTGAAGTGCTGTTGAACCTGGCAGAGGGAGTTGTGGTGGTGAATGATATTTAATCTTGTTTTTAAAGTCTGCTGGGCAGCAACTAGATAGAAATCAAATTATTTTCTGAATACGTCAAATACTTTTTCTTCGAATTGTTCCTGTATAGTATATGCAGATAAATAGCTGCAATGTATTAGCAAAATAAGTTATATTTTCTGAGACTCAGAATGTTCCTAGTGTCATTTTTTTGAGAAAACAGAGAAAGCATTAAGATCAAGTAACTTTGCTAAAAAGATTATGGTGCTGGTTTTTTGTTTGTTTGATGTTTATTCCACATACTGCTTGTTGCTAACAGTTCACTTTTCATTTTTGTTCATCATTGTTTGTTTGTTGAAAACCTTCTACTGCTGTATTCCTAACAAAGGATGCTTAATAGAATCATAGAATCATTCAGGTTGGAAAAGACCTTTTAAGATCATCAAGTCCAACCGTAAACCTAACCCTGCCAAGTCCACCACTAAACCACGTCCCTCAGAGCCTCATCCACATGTCTTCTAAACACCTCCAGGGATGGGGACTCCACCACCTCCCTGGGCAGCCTCTTCCAGTGTCTGACAACCCTTTCGGTGGAGAAATTTTTCCTAATATCCAGCCTAAACCTCCCCTGGTGCAACTTGAGGCCATCTCCTCTTGTCCTATCACTTGTCACTTGGGAGAAGAGACCAACACCCACCTCACCACAACCCCCTTTCAGGCAGTTGCAGAGAGCGATGAGGTCTCCCCTCAGCCTCCTCTTCTCCAGACTGAACAACCCCAGCTCCCTCAGCCGCTCCTCATCAGACTTGTGCTCCAGACCCCTCTCCAGCTCCGTCGCCCTTCTCTGGACACGCTCCAGCACCTCAATGTCCTTCTTGGAGTGAGGGGCCCAAAACTGAACACAGCATTCGAGGTGCTGTAAGCTAGCTTTGACAGTAGGGTTATTTAACAGTGCTCTTTATCTTAAATGCTACAGTGTCTAGGTACTCTGAGCAGCTCTGATGTATGTCCCAGGAATGTCTGTGAATTGTGAAAGTTTGCCCTTTTTACCCCCCTTGAGAATTTGATCTGAAGCTTTGATTATGAGCAACAGAATAAATTTGTCCAACTCTAATGAAAAATCCTATCCAAAAGATAAATCTCATCACGTTTCAAATGTCTGTGAAATACTGTGCTATGAAATACTCTTGTTACCTGCCCTTGTAGATCTAACTCCAGATCAGTTTGTTTTAGTGGTGTAATTCAGAGAAAGTGTAATACGAGGTTAAACCTTGGGTGATGCCGGATCTTTTACCTGGAATGATACTGGATCTTTTAATCATCAGTCTTACATAATCAGCTTTCATTTGGGGTTACGGAGAATTTTAAGCAAGAGGGCTCAAGGCTGCTCGTATGGACTTAGAGTAGGTAATGAAATAGTCTCCATTAGGAAATAGGCAGTTTTGGCAGATAATGAAATGATTCCAGGGACGAGATCTGTCGAGCTGTGAGAGGTGTCAGGGTGTAGCGTATTGCTCTGCCACGTCTGCTTGATTGGTGCTTGGGGGAATACAGAAGGGAGAAGGCTGGGCTACTGTTTTATAGCTTGGAAAACTGGGTTACTTATGGGGAGGGCAGGTAAATGGACTTTTACAGTATCTTAACACTTATCCAGCTTTCAGGGAAGGGTAAGTGAGCATCTGAGTGATGGTTGAGGGATGAACTGTACTTGGAAATGAGCAGAGGACAAGGGCGATAGGACTTGTCATGGGTCCACATGCAAAGAAGTCATCTTAAAACTGCTTTAGTGACCTAACGGAAAAGCATAAATTATCACGTAATGCACTTTGCTGCAATATAGCTTGAAGTTTATAGTGTGACACATAGACCTTTTGGGCAATGACAAAGCCTGACAGTTCAGCTATTAATAATTCAAATTAAGTGTGTACTTACAAAAAGAGAGGGAGTAGTTATATGGATGGCTGTAAGAAAAGGAAGAGAAGGGTGTTCTGTTGCTGTTGGAACTAGAAAATAAAAACTGCTACTATGGTAGTTGAATGCTTCACTCTGAGAGTGATCTTTGTGGAAACAGCAGAGAAAATGGTATGTATGGATTAGAATTTAAGAAAAAACACCCAACCATCCACTGGCCCAAGGATCGCAAGGTCCACAAAGCACTGATTTGTGCAAAAATGATTTCTTTTCCTTGACTAAGGAAGATGCATCTAAAGAGATTGCCTGCCTTTGCCTCAGCAAGGTGAACTGTTACAGTCTCCAAGGTGTCTTGGTATATCTGTGTTCGGGAACGATCTGTAAATGATGCATACTCTAAAATGCCACAACTGTAGTGAGGGTAAAGAGGTAAGAATTTAGGAGGTGGTTTCAGGTAGAGTGGTAGTCAGAATGAATATGACCGCTCCGAAGGACAGGCAAAACGGATGTATGTGAAGATCACAGAGTTGAAAATAAAGGTAGTCATTGTAGTCCTGTTCCAAAGGGCTGCTCTTACAGTCTCTTAAAACCTGGTGGCACTCAGTATATGATACAATTTGTGCATCACAGATGGGATCTGTTGCATGCTTTCTGGTTTTCCTATATTTATTTGTAGCGTAGCTGTCTTCTGCTGTTAAGCTTATCTATGTATTCCTTCCCTCCATTTCCAGGTTTTCTCTTAGAAACAATTTTCTTAAACTTTTCCTTTGCCATGTCTGTAATTGAAAAAGCAAAAGAAAACCAAAGAGGGAGGGAAATCCCGAACAAAACCATGTCGTATTATTTCTGCAGCTAGCCCATTACTTCCTAAGGCTGTGCTTTCAGCGGCTGTATTCTTGTAAACTCTTTAAGCTTTCTTTTCTCCTTATGTGAAATAAGGAATTCCCCAGTTTTTAAGAGTATTGGCTCGTGCGTGTAGATGGATTGAGTTAGACAGCAGAGGTTGTTACTACCTTTATTTGCTCTGTCTCCTTAGTCTGAGCTGAATAGCTGAACTGGACTTGAAGCAGCTTCTGAAAAGGAGAAAAGCAAACAATCGGGGCAATAATTGCTTTGGCTCTCTGACTTCCATTTCCCATCGTTCCTGAGTCAGGATGATAAGTTTATGCTCAGCTCTTGTGACCTTGAGGATGATTGCTTGCAGTATTTTTAAGACACAAGTACTTGGGTGAGGATGCTGTCTCTGCAGCGGGGGAAGCTCTCCTCTCTTCTTTGATACAAACGTCCATCCAGACACACCAGTGTTGGTTTATTTTCTGCTTAGAAATGACAATAAGAGACACAAATATCCCTTATTCATTGGAAAACGTGTAATGCCATTTAAATTCTGTCCATGAGCACATGTTCTTTCAAAGCCTCTTCGAAGGAGCCTGGGACTGCTGGTTTCATGAATGTTTGTTGAGAGCTCTTTAAATTCCTGAACCACTGTCGACTAATAAATGAATATAAATTATCTCTGAAACAGGTTCATTTAACTGTCTAATGTGTAGCATTTGGCCTGTCAGAGTCAAAATACTGTGACTTATTTTTGTATGGCAAATTGAGTACTTTGTTTATTAAAATTGCCGATTTGTTGTATAATGAGGAGGGCCTAGATTACTGTTACTTTTCACGGTGAGGATTTAAAGGGCAGGTCATCGATGTTCTGCAGCAGCAAAATATTTTTGATTATCTGTTCTTCTGTTATATATTTCATAGGTGTTACTTAACCAGGTTTTGGAATTAGTGACTTGCATTTTGCTTTCAATCCTGTCGGCCTTAGCGAGGCTCCAGACAGAGCAGGATTTGGCTTGCTTAATTGAATGCGCTCTATCTGAATACGGACAGATACGTCTATAGTTGATATAGATTGCTAATAGTTTACTAGAAGAGAAAGTAAACATCATTCGAAACATAAAACTTGTTTTGTGTTGTAAAGCTGTACCTTGCATCATGTAATATTCAACATTTTTTCAACTTTGAGCTGGGAGTCTTAATTGAAGCTGTAGCTCTGTTACTTTTATTTACACATGACTTAATACAAACATTGTTGAATGCCTTCTGCTGTGATGCGATTTTTTTTTTAGAAGCTTCCCCATAGTAAAGGTATAATTACCATTTTGCCAAAGGTTTAGTAAATAATGATGCACATAAGAAATACACAGTTTTAATAATTTCCTTTGAAATTGGGGGGGTCACAGGTTAGCAATAATGATTTCTACCCCCGTCCCCAAATCTGCTATGTGTTATTTCGATAGATTGAATGCGTTAAAATTATGCAGTGCCTGATGGTAAGAGCTGTGTTTCCTGATGGCCCAAACTTTGCATTCTGTGACCAATAAATGGGGCCTGATCCCAGGTCAGAGGAAGAGAGAGGTGACGCTGCACCCTCGAAGGCTTGCATTTGGCAGAGCAACGTCAGCCCTCGGCTCTGTTGGGTGTTAGAGCCGCTCGGTGTTTCTCCTCCTCCTCAGTGGGTTTTCCCTTTCTTTTCAGCAGAATTGAGTGCTGTATGTTGTTGCTAATTGCAGATAATGTAGTACTGACATTTTGAAAAGTATACATAGATGATATTCACCCCAAGGATGATACTGCTATCTTCAGAGATGCTGATACAATTTTGCTGGCATAGACTCATTTAGTGATGAATTGCCGTAATAGCAGTTCAAGACCTACAGCATATTAGTGAAAATGAATCCACTGAGCACTAGTCCCATGGCACTGCAACAGCACTTAAAGAGCACTGATTTTCTTGAAGGGAGAAAAATCTGATTAAGAGATTTAGCTGCAGGTTTGGGTTTTTATTATTTTTTTTTTACCATCAGTGTGTTATTTGTATTTGTTTCTTGATGTATGTTATTGTAAGGAATTTAATATACATAAGAAAACCAGGAGAGTATCATAAACACAGAACATTGTTTTCTAGTTTAGCAGATGGAAGACTCATATATGCTGCAACAAGCAGAGATGTAGCAGTGAGTACTGCTTTTAATTTCTTGTTATAAACTGACCTAACACCTGGTTATAAAAGGAAAAAAGATCACCATGCTAAAACTGAGAAGATACGTAATAGTTAGTGTACACGGGGGTGGGGCTCTGTGGCAGAAATGTTGTTGAAATGAATGCAATAATTGGAAAGAATTATTCTAATAAAAGGATGGGGCAACCTATGATTGAAATAGTTGTCTAATTTGAGGGAAAGAGGGATAAAGACAGGCTTCATGTTAATAATGCGTTGGTGCTTTGCACGAGAACAGAGTGTTCGTTCAGCTCTGCAGTGTGATCGCTGGAGAACAGAAATGTCCCAAGCATAATGCTGGACTCCTTTGTGCCATCTCCTTTAAAATCACCCAGGTGCTACAAAATTAGAGGGATCTGGAATACAAGAATTCCTAAAACAGGAGAAAATATGCAAGTATGCACCTCCCTTCTTTCCTCCTTCCCCATCTCTACATCCTTCATGTCTAACTGGGAGGGGGCATGTTTGGGATGTGGCGAGAACATATGGAAGAGTAGCTGAAAGCTGCTCCAAGTAGACACCCTTTTCTTCTCTCGGTAAGTTTTAAGGCAGCACCTTTGTGTGTCATCGTGTTTAAAACAACCCCCCTATCTGAAATCTCATTTTGGTTTGTAGATACTTTGCTTCCAGTTTTTATAATTAACCTTGACGACTGCTGTAACCGCCACTGTTTATAGTTAAGGTCAAAGAATCATTAAAACTTTTTAATTGTCTTTTCCACATACCACAATATGTTCAAAAAGATTTCAAAATGTGTGATGTATCTTTAGGCGGTGATTTCACCATGCTGGGGAACCTATGGGGGGAAAGTAAAGGAGTGCTAATAAATAGGCTCTTTTTGGCCAAATATAATGTAGTCTTGCAGACTGTAATACACAAGTCTGTGTGTGTAAGAGGCAGCAGAGATATTCTGAAGAACTGGGGCTTATGGATAGTTCCGCTATTTTAGGGCTAATATAGGCTACAGCTTTGTCAGGCTGACAACTATAGAAGGATTATGTGAAGATATGAGCAATCATTGATAATTTGGGCAAGACCTCTTTTGTGCTGAGGGCAGGGATACACTCCTAACGTTGGCTACACTAAATGGTCTGCTTATGTGAGGGCAATAAAAAAATAAGTATTTGCTGCACCTGTTGCTCTACTGTCTTTGGGAGAAGATAAAAACCTGATATATAAGTGATGGAGGGAGCACTGGTGTTTATAGCAGATGACTTTCTGGGTAGGTGGGTGTGTTCATACACAATGTTCTCAATGATCAGATGAGTTATGATGAAGAAATATTTTTCTGTATTTTGTGGTTTGACAAGCAGCCTGCCACTTCCTTCCAATTCTCTGGCAGTTTCTGTAAGTTAAGAAAGTCAGAGGAATACTTTTTCTGAATAATACTTAAAAAAAAAAAAAAATCAGTACGCCTTTCAGCTAGATCAAGAAGCTTCCCAGTCTGAAGATTCAGGATTTGACAAGGTATTCTAAAAATACTATCACCAGCTGTAAAATAAACTAAAAATACTAAGGCTATGTTGACAGCATTGTGCAACAGCTGAGATGATTTTTTAATGAAAAACATTTTGAATTTTTAGGATTAACAAGATGATTTCTATATTCCTAGAGAAAGCGTTGAATTACAAATCTTAAGATGTACCTTTTTGACTCAAATGAAAACATGTGCTGCTTCAAGTAGCACAAGGTACTGGTTTCTAATTTTAAAATCCAGATTTCTTCTGACGAATTATGAGTTAATTACAGAAGTATTTAAAAACAAGAAACAGTGCACATACATTTTGGGGTGCATTCATTGAATAAAGATTAGCGAACTAAGGCAAGTAAGTCTGCAAAACGCTCGTTAAGGTAATCTAAGAGATGGGTTGAACTGTCTAGGTAAAGACTGAAGGTCGTACCATGTTATAGTAACTAGTATTTGTAATGCCTTATGGGTTGATTTAAGTAATGGAAGTTAGGGATAAACAAAATTTTGTTTCTTCATGCTTGAGTTTGTCGTGTGCAGAGTAGTGTGAATGCTGTAAAGAAGTCTTTGATATTCAAAGTTTTCATTTAATTTCCTTCTGAAAGAAATATCATTAAAAATTCAGAAGGTGAAAATAAAGCAGACAAGATTCATATGTCATTAATGGAATTCTATTAAGAGTTGTAATAATATCCCTTAATCTTAAAAAGGTAAGTCTCTTACAGAATTAAGGTTTTTCTGCTGCTTTTCATGCCGTCTGAGGTATTACGGTTAATACAAGTTGCTGATGTGAAAGCATCCTCGCTAACCCTGTTTGGAGACCAGTTTGTTCTGTGCTTGTTAGGAAAGGTCCGAGAAGAGATATTATAGGTCCTTTGTTGAATAACTACTTAATTACATCCTAGGACAAGCAGATACCAAATCTGCGAATGCTGCTGCCAGGTTTCCCTAGGACTCGCCTCTAAAGCAGCAAAATGTAGCCCGTGTGAGAAGCACCACGTGTAACGTCTGGGTGTGCTGCAGAGGAACGCGCGGCGGTGGGTGCGAACTTACATTAGCAAATTCAAGGGCAGGACTTGTTAGAAAAGGCATTTAAAACAGCTTATACCCGTTTAAAAAGCTTCTACTCACCCTTCTCTGTGAGCTTCTCCTTTCTCTAGCTCCTGTATAACACCCAACAACACTTTTATGGTTTCCTGACTAGAACTGATCAAATTTTCCATCATCTGAAGCTGCGCTTTCAAGTCCACAACTTCCGTGTGAGGCACGATTTGTTGGCATTCCTCGCTCACCGCGACGGCCGTCTGGCAAGGCTGGTTCTCCTCCATAGGTGAAACGTTTATCTGAAGGGTCTGTTCGTTACATTCGGTGGCTTGGCACTGCACCCGCGACGGGCAGGCTCGAGCATCTCCCGCCTGGGGCTGAACACCGTTCAGGTGCACAGTCCTCTTTTTGTCCTCCTCGGCCGTCGGGCACGGTGACCAGTCGGTCTCGGCTGTGAGACTTGGCAGGTCGGGCTGCGAGGCGTTTGAACCAGCCGCTGGCAAATAAACAGTGGCCACTTCAGTCTTGAAGACCCTCCCGTGGAGGGGCTGGGTGGCCTCCTCGCTCCCCGGCCGCCCCGCCGCCTGTTTCCCTCGGCTGGGCGGCCGGTCGGCGGCGGGCTCCTCTGAAGCGGGGTCGGCCGAGTTTGGGAGAGGAGGAGGCGGCTCTTTGGGAGAGCTGTGCAAATCGCTGCTTTTCCAGGCCTCGGCCCCGCTGTCGCGAGATCCCGCGTTGGCACGCTCGTTGATGTGGGAAATGAACTCCGCCGTCTGCAGGCTGCCGGCCTTCTTGCCCCACTGGACGGCCTCCCCGGGGCTTCTGCCGTCTTTGTCCTTAACGTCTATTAGAAACCCGTTGTTCTGACTCTTAAAGGTGTCGACAGTCGAGGCGCTTTTAAGAATATTCCCTTTTTTCCGGTCCAGAGGAAAGGTCTGGTAACACTTTTTAAGATCGGGTGAAGTCTGAACTCCTGTGCTCTTGGTGACATTGGGTATTGACCTCCGGGCAGGCACTGTCATGTACTTGCGATAAGCCGTTTTGTAGGAAATGGGCTTGGCTTCTCTCTTGTCGGGATCCTGGGTGGTGGACAGCTCTTTGTCCCTCTGCTCGTTCTGGGCCTCGCAGATATCTTTAAATCTCACCTGGAGGGCTTTGTTTCGTTTCTTAATCTGCCGGTTGGGATCCAGTGCGTATTTCATCTCCAGAGCGAGCGAAGCCGCTGGCTCAACTTCGCTTTCCGACGTGGTGAGTAAGCATTTGCTGGGCTCCTTACTCACCATGATGCCTGTATGCAAAAAGAGGTCAAAAAGCCTCACGTTACAAGAGAAATGCTGCTTTTCCCCCCGAGTTTGCAATATTTGAGGTAACTTCCTCTGCTTTGCCTGAAATGGCTGCCACTCACAACCTTTTTCCTCGATTCTCTTGAGTCATAGTCCTTTATATTAGGCTTTGGTGTTTTGCTAGAAAATCGTGCTTTTTATCCCCATTTGTTAACGCCTGCTCCTCAGAGAGGAGCGGGACTCAACCTGGTTTTCGTGGCAGCAGGAGTTTTTCCAGACCCCTTTGCAGAGGACAGGCACCGTGGCTGTCTCCGACTTCACTGCAAGGGAATACGGGCCCTCAGGAAGCAAGTCATCTGAATTGACTTGATAGTTAATAAAAAGAACAGGAAAAATGAAAAACAAGTGTCTTTGTACAAACAGAGAAGAGTCTAGAGCACTGACCACCCTTAATGCTCCTTTAATGCAAATGTTTAGTAGCAAGAAGTGTCAAACTGGCATTACTTTTTACAGTATGCTTGCTTCCGAAACACGTTTCTTCTGTGTAGTGTACTCTGCGTCTTTGCAAGAAATTAATTGGTCATTAGAGGTGTCACTATTTGGCTTTTTTAAAAAATGTACCTCATAGCTAAACCTAAAGCCTGGATATAGATCAATTATTATTAGCAGCCGGTTGGTACTGCTGTATGCGCAAAATTTATGAACTATTGAAGTTTGTGGAAGAAGTCAGCAGTGCGTCAATTAAGGTTTTGCTTCAAATGCAAAACAACTCATCCTTTACTAGAAGCAGTAATATGCCTCTGTAATAGAGCTTCTTATCCCAAAGGATCCTAAAGCACTGAAAAAAACCACCCCACAAAAAACCTGTGATGATTCACAGAAATTACTTAATCTGCTATTGAAATATAAGCACCTCCTCAAGGATGAAAAGATGCCAACTGCTTAACACAGCACATAGCAAAAAACCCCAACAGCTTTATCTCTGTACAGATCATAGGGGATCTGTAGTAACCGGATAGTTAAGACCTCATTTGAAGTTGTCGTTTTTATTCTCCTACTGCACAAATTTCTCCCCTAATGCTGAGATTTACTGAATTACCAAATTCCCACTTAATCCAAGTATTCTGCATGTATCTCCTATTTAAACACCAATGTACCCTCAGAGTACAGTGTAAAATGAGTAAAGGGACTTTCAGGTGTGGTATTTGAAATACATTTTTAATTAAAATTATTTTGTCTATTAAAAAAAAAAGTGAAACTCTTGAAGAGTTAAGTGCCACAGTAGACTATGTTTTATAAAGTCAACTCAGGGGCACGAGTGAGTGAATCCTTATGACTAGTCTACATTTAGTTTTAATTTAAGAAAACAGAATCACTAAGGTTGGAAAAGAGCTGTAAGATCAACAAGTCCAACCACCAACCCAACCCCACCATGTCCCGCAGTGCCATGTCCACACTTTCCTTGAACACCTCCAGTGAGGGTGACTGGAGAACATAATGGGGAAATAATTTTCAATGGAAGACAGAATGTGTATGGGTTTTAAAAGGTAATAGTAACATTTCCCAAAAGTTATTAAGACACACAAACGTGCATGTCAGACAATCTGTATACGGCAAGGTTGGACTTCGGGCTTATCAAATAGCTTTCAAAAAATCTCATGCAAATGTGTCACTACTTAAGGGGTTTTTTCATGCTTTACTTCCCTGGTCCCAGTAATTCGCAAACAAGTAACTGAAGTATTCTGGAGTCCGCCTGGTTTGCCTTTTCCTATCTAACTGCTCAGGTTCGAGGAGCGGTGAGGGAGCAGCAGGCATTTTGGAAGGGGAAGTTTCTATCTGAATCTGTGTGATGCAGGAGTAGGTCTGTAGAAGAAAGCAGAAAGGGGGGAAGATTCGGGACAGAAATGTTCAAATACTGGACTGGATTGCTAGATCCTAGTTTTCAAACTCTAGATGCACATACAGACCCAGTATCTGACACCAGGGTGACCAAGCCCCTCTTTTCGGGGGGGGGGAAGATTATAAAATGCAAATGCTAGGGGGAAGCCTTTAATACATGACGTACAAATTTTTGTGGCGGGGGAATATAAATTAACTGCATATGAATGTCAGGCATTTTTTGTTCCAGTTGAAACCCTAAATAAGGAGTCGGTCGTGCTTTGTGGGGATTGTTTGTATCCTCTACTGACCTTTTGGGGCTGTCTTTTAATGGTTGCCGAGTGAAGTTACACCTTTATTTAAGGGACGTTCTGCATACAGAGCCCCACTGGTTCACAGCTTCCACAGACGGTCATGGTAGGAAATACAGACATACATCCATCTGTCTATCTATCTGTCTTGGGGTGGAATTTTGGGATGCTTTAGTGAATAATGAAGTGCTTTATAAGATACAAACCTGGCCCATTAGCCTGCAATTGGACAGACATTAGCTTCAGACACAGCTAAAATATGTTGTAAAAACCACTGTCAAAACCAAAAACTCTGCACTTTCATTAATGTAGAACTACTGGAAACAAAACTTCCATAATGGTCTGGTAAATTAATGAGTTTACCAAGAAAACTAAATACAGTAACACAACAGCCATTATATCCATTAGTTTTCAAATCTGCTCATGTGAGTTCGTGCACCACTAAGAAATAGTAGCAAACAGGACATGAAGAATTTCCGAAGATGTGAAATACTCAGTAATTACGTCTGAAAAGAGGGCACACATTTTTACCTGTAAAAGAGCTTTACAAAAATTGGCTGTTCGATCTGGAAGTCACTTTTTACAGACATCTCTTAGGATTCCCCAGAGTTGTCAAGGTGGGTTTTCTGGCACTTGGTTACTTGACAGTAGGATCCACTAACATAAAATTTATTCTAAAGTATTGGCTTGATATTTTATTAGTGTACCTCTGACCTGTCTCAATTTTCAGATTATTTGAGATACCACTTTAACCCCATAATCTTTGGGGCTGCTGGATCGCTGCGTCTGTTTGGAATGACTTAACAGATGGAATTAATGAAGTCCATAACCCAAATGAAACCAGGAGCCTGGTGATATTCTACAGAATAGAAACAGATAAATGGGATACTATATTCTGTGATGCAGTTAATTTTAAGCGTGTCTTTAATAGCCAATAAATTGATTCTTCAAAAATTGCTTGTCTCCCTTTCCCAATTGCCCAGGCCTGATTGATTTAGCTAATCTAAAGGTTTCTATTCCCACTAGTAGCTTGTACTAATAATTTTATAGATATCTGTGATTAAGAACGACAACAACCGAAAGAACTAGATTTTTTTAAGCCTTATTCAGATCTCAGTGTCTCCAAGGAGAGCTATATGTGCATATTTGGTAACGGTTGAGCTAACAGTTGATTGCGAGTTACATATTTAACACGGAAGACTCTTTTGGTTTGTTTTGGTTTTGTTTTGAACAAGGCGTTGGCTCCAATTTTAGCTTCCTTAGGCCCTAGCATTTACAGCGTCGTCTCCTGGGAGGCCTTGCTTAATCATTCAACCTGTACTTGAGATCAGACCGTGTGAGAGAGGTCTGCCCTCTTTCCGCCGAAGTTTAGCGCCAGCGTTCCTACTGATTTCCTGGGGAACGGGAGCACGCCATGGGACCACGTGCCATGGGCACAGCCCGGACCCAGACTGGGAGACTGCAAAAGGAAATCTCGTTGTAACATCTTTCCTTTCCCTGCACTACTCATCTGGAATTCTGCTGCCCGTTACTCAGCTCGGTAGTGTTTTCTGGAACACGAGGCAAGGTTGGCATACACAAAATGCGCGGCTGTGAAATATGGTGGAAGCTGCAGGATTTTTGGATACTTTAGGAAACTACTGAGATGGAGTTTCTCAGTTTGCACGAGTAGTCAGACTTCATGGTTTACTCTGTCAGGGGGCTAACAGATGCTTTGAATTTGAATTTTAGTTGTAGATGCCAATTAAATACAGATAATAGATTTAAACTTTTTGTCTGTAGTTACTCTAAACAAACCCTGATTGCATGAGATGCTTTGGTAAGCTAAATATTTAAGTAATCACCGAGCTTATTTTTCAGTTTTTAGCCTTGATTTGTTTATAAACTTCTGGCTGATTACCCCCAAGCAGTGTTCCCTTATGTTTGAATATGGAAATAAACTATTAAATAATAGTAATAGTAGTAGTAGTAGTAGTAGTAATAATAATAATAATAGTGATGCACAGAGAAGCCTTAAGTTAGTATAAAATCTTCAGGGTAAGCTATGGAAACCACCTTCTTTATTATTTCAGGTTCTCCATAGCATGTTTTATTCAATTAAATAAATCCTTCCCTCTCGGTTCTCCATTTATTGATGCTGTCCAGATTTCTTCCCCGCAGTTCGGCAAAGCAATGGGCATTTCTAGGAAAGAGACCTATTTTATGTGAGTCACGCCTAAATTATGAGGAGCAGATGAAAGGCACGGATTCCAGTCTCTCTATTTTCAGACCAAATGAAGGCTTTAGAGATGCAGCTGTAAACTTCTGGGCATGTATGAAGAGCACAAAGGTTTTTGTGCATGTGTGTAATAGCTTTAAGGACAAAGAATGCAAGGGATTGCAAATACTTGGGCTTTCCCATGTAAAGGAAGGCTCATTAATGATCTGCAACATCTTTAGGCTTCTGAATATACAGAGGCTATACTTTCTCACAAGAACCCGCCTCGTATACCATTTTTATATGTCCAAATATTAGCATAAAATGTAATAATGCATATTTGTTTTTCAAAAACTATTTGATGTCTATAAGTCATCTTGTAACTTTATACGTAGACTATAATACACTCCTATTGTTGAAAATACACATTTGAAAGAAACTTGGATTTACTTCCTATAAACAAGTACCAGATGGAAGCCTATTCTATGTTAATTCTAAATATACCATCGTGTAAACCGGCGATAGCAACCTGAGGATATTTTACATGTAATTTAGATGTTTTTCTTGATTTTGAGTTAAATAGACTGCTTCTAATAACGTGTTACTTCTTCGCCTTTCAGACATTTTGACTTCTCATTAAAGTCATTTAGGACTACTTTCAGTCTTTTAAAAGGAATCCAATTGTTAGATGAACTGACCGTGTCTTTACAATACAAACTTAAAAATCATACAGTAGTATCCTAAATATTAGTAAGCAATGTCCAATAAACAAAACTGTACTGATAAAAATGTTGGAAAATATGAATGATGTCAGCCAGGTATTAATCATTAGTTGTTTGCAGAAACTCTTCCTGCATGTTACAGATTTTTTATAGTGTTTTAATACACAAGTATGAGGATAAAATATGACTTCCAGATAAATTCAAGGGTGTGGGTATGTCCAATTTTTGTGGTGTAAAAAGTACTGATGACTGTTAGGAGGAAAAGCCCCCAATGTAGCCGTTGACATGCAAAACTGATGTGGTAGACCACTCTGTCTTTCTTTTATCGGAATTGTTCATGTAGAATAATAGAGTTAGCACTGCTGGTAAATGTCAAACTAGTATTTTTTTTTAAATCTGTTTTGAAACCCTTAGGCATTGAACTTGAATTTTCTCTCTCTCTCAAACTTCCTTATTTATTGCTCAATACTGAATTCATTCTTATTGCTGCATTTATGTATTCTGTGTTTTATCAAGTAGAGGGTGAATTGCCCTAGCCTTATAATCTTCCTTTTTGAGAAGTTTGCACCACTTCAATGAATTACAGAGCTTTACTACCATTTGCCTAAATCGGTGCTTTTCAGCCTGTGGTCTGGAGACGCTTGGAGATTGCTCACCTACGTTATTGCTGTGCATGCCAGAAAAGAAAGCTCCTGTATGCTCCCTAGGAAAATGACAGTTTGTGCAGGGGGGTTACATTTTCACTGAAAAAAAAAAAATTACGAGGTTCCACAGACTGAAACAAAGTCTACTAACTTAGACTGATCCTTTATTTTTCAGTTACATTGTCCTGCAAAAACCAGCTTTGGGATGCATTAGTTAGAAATAAGGCATTGCACTGGAAACTACAAACACTTGGTAGAGTTGTGATGGTTCTTAGTATAATTTCAGAAAACGGATCTATGGATCATCTAGTTTCAGTGATGACAAATGATAGATTCATAAATGCCTTGAAAGTCTTCCTTTGGAATAAACATGATCATATGGCATTTGAGTTGTCTTTTTTTCCTCCCATCCATTGGCAGGCTCTGTAAGAATGATGTATAAAAATCCTCTCCTTAGCTGATGGCTGAGATAGACAATAAATGCCTTTAAATGCTCTTGTGAGCTTTAGCTTTAGAACTAAGTGGCAATAAATAAAATGTATGATTTAATAAGCACTGTCGAATTTTAGATAAAACAGGAATCTATTGTAGGATAAACTATTTAAAACGTTCCTTACAAAACAAAACAATTTCCCTGAATGCACAAGCTGGTATATGCTACCTTCTGTAATTCTGACATGTCTACCATGTGTTCTAAACACAAATTTTAGTAATACTTAGGTTTTGTTGCTTCCTATATTGTTACGTGCATAAAATTAAAAGGAATCCATTCAACGTGATAAAATTCTGCGCAATAAGGGTTACTTTTCCCGTAATACGTTTCTGCAACTAATATTAACACTAACAGGAGATGTGCACTTGCATTAAAAACAACATAGGCCCTTGTGGTCTGAGTTGCTAGTAACTTCATGCTGGAACAAATGCAATGTCAAAAGATATTCCCTGTCAATTCATAGTGTTGTTATAATGTCAGACGTTTGCTAGGGGTTTGTGTACTGGAAAAAAATAGCATTACTATTAAAAGAATTATATTTCTTACTGTGCTATGCAGCTACTGCTACTATGAAAATCTGAGTAAAGGTTTATTAGCATTATTTTGCCATGTAAATCTGTGCGACTCTTTGTCAGTGTTACAGCTGGTACTCGCAGTATAAGGATGCTGCTGAGGATGCGTTGCTAGGAGAATCACAAATAGTTCTGCTTATACTGTACTGTCTTCCAGGAGTCCAAAAGCCAGCGTACTTTCACTGGAAGGCTTTTTCATTTTTATGGGACTTTCTGGTAAATAATTTAAATAGCAAGCTGTTAAAAACGAGAGCTTAGAGACAGTTCCTTATCTGCATTATTGTTGAATACTAACTTCTAATTGTTCTTAGTAAACACCAATAGTTTTTGTGGGTGTTCAAGAAAGAAAGCAACCACGGAATGACAGGAAAAACAGCAGTTCTGTACTTTAGCTTTGGCCAACAGGTTTGCAAAACTGCCAGACCTGCGGAGAGTGATCTGGGTGCTAGGGACTGAGAACACGTCCAGACTGCAAGCGTCTCCGTCAGCTGCAGCTTATTTTTCATCGTAGCTTTTCAAATGTTGGGTAGGGTAAAGAGGAAAAATGAGCTAAGCTGGTTCCAGCTCCACGCTTCGGTCTTGCACCTTCGGTTTTGCTGTGTGGGTACCGGAAAGGCACCGCAGCGTGCTTCCGTTCCCCTGGGAATGCAGATCATCTCATTGTATGGAAAATGCGTTTTGTAGTCTGTGCTGGAGCGTAGTACAAATGGGAGATGACAGACATGAATGACTTTCCTGAGGTCAGTGGTTGTAAGGCATGAGAACGTTGTCAGCTCTTTCTGCTTGGATTAGGGTTACACGCAGACAAGCCTTGGGAGGGTGTGAAGTAGCGCTAAACACCGCGCCTGGGTAATTTAGGTTTAAAACCTGGCATCGTTAGCAGGGTATTAATTGGTGAATAATATCAGTCGAGATTTGCATTTGCACTCCACTGCTCTCAGCAGTCACCAGGAAATAAAGGCTGTGTAATTTTCACCTTCTTGAGGAGCACATTTGTGAACACTTTCTGGTTTCAAGCAGGTTCTGGTTCTGGCTCTGCTGTAATTGTAAATTAGCAACGTACAGTTAGACCTGAGCGTGCTGAGGTGGGTGAAAGACGAGAGGAGTGCACAAATCTGTTTGACTCCGGCTATAGAAAAGGCTCGTACAAAAATGAGCATTAGTTACCCAGAGCAGTGTTAGTAGTAGAGCAAAAAATCTGTGCTTTAATTGCAGTACTGTGAGTGACTGATAGTCCCTAATGTTGCAAAACTACTTTCATAAAAGCTGGTTCCAAGACGCTTTTGAAACAGGTAACGTGAAGGAAGAGCCAAACTCTAACGTGAGGGCAAGTTGTCTTAAATTTGAATGCGAATGCTCCAAATCCCAACTCCCAAAGTCTCACGTTCTCATCAAACATGAGGACTCTGGGAGAAGGGTCGGAGTTGAGGGGTAGCACCGCTGCAAAGGGCTCATGCCAGGTCACCAGGGAAACCCGTTTTGGTTCAACGTGGGAAGAACTGTGCGGAGAATGAAGAGGGAAGCAATGAGTGTGCGAAGATGGCGTGGAGATGTTGATTGAATATGTTGCTTCCAGGTTTTGTGGACCTGGGACAGTGTGGAGTAAGATCTTGAAATCAATGTTCTGGTGATGGTGTTTTAGGATGGGTTATTTGTGATATTGATGATTAGGAAGTGTATTAAAGTAATAATTAGAGATCCTCTTAAGAATATTCATATGCCCCTTTTGTCCCTTCGAGTCATCTCTACTCTGCTTGTCTGAAGCTGCAGGATGGTGGCTGAGAACTCCCCTATGATTAATCAAAATTCCCTGATAACGCTCAGGGCACCGGAACTGTCTACTAGACAGATCATTTACATCACATTTATTGTGGCTTTGTGTGTTTATGTACTGTCACAAAGTGTGAATGCAAGAATATAGCACATTATTCTCACCAACTTGCTCAGCTAGGACTACCTGAAATACACAGATTCATCTTGAATTCAGCAACTTAAGCTTAGTCTACAGAATGGATCAGTGTTATCAGTGTTACCAGGCAGTTCAAGTATAATTTCTTCTGAATTACTCTCTTCGGCATTGGGATGTTTTATCTGTCTCTTTGTCAGCTCCTTAGAGATATTGCTGCATTTTATTTGCCAATGGCCTTGATATGCAAAAATGTATTAAACTGATCAACAAGTTAAGTTTCTTTACATGTGGGTATCTCCTCATTCATTTCCGATTGTATTTGCAGAAGAGCATGATGAATAAAGTAACAAAATCGGCATGAACAACCAAGTACTGATGATTTGAAGGAGAGATTAGGCTTGCTGTAGATTTTTTTTTTTTTTTGCTTATTCATATATAAATACACAAACATTAGTGATTTCACTGAATTGTCTCTTCTTCCTTCTTCTCCCAAGGACAGCAGGAAATAACTAACCAGACCAAAACTACTTTTCGTGTCACTAACTTTAAAACACAGTCCCGAATTTATACACCTGCTTAAGTGGTTTTGTATTGAGCATCACAGAGCCTCTGTTTCAGTTTTTAAAAGTCATTTGCACCACGGTTGGCTGTATAACTTGCATCAGCTTTGACCTCACCGACTTGTTCCAAGCAACAGCATCACTACTCTGCCACGAGCGTTGGCCGCTGTGATTTTCCGGGAAGCACAAAGCAGGCTTGCTGTGGTTAAGCTGGGGTATTACCGATACCCAAACTACCCCATTTAAAGATAGTTTTGGATATATCCATCCACGCTGTGGTCACAGTGGTGGGCTGTCACGCCTGCGTTTTGTAACAAGACTACTTCTTAGTCTTGTGGCTTAGGTCACTGTGGAAGTGGGGTGGAAGTACTGAAGTTGTATAGGTCTCAGAATTCTGGTCAATGCTGGGTCTAAATACAAAATGACAGTTTTTAACTAACTGGAAATTGTGCTGGACATTTTTGGCAGTACGGCAAAAGTTTTACAGCTTTAAGTGCTGTGGCTATGACTTGTTTCATAGGGCTGTCTCTTGTATGACTGAATTACTGACTACATGTCTGCATTTTTCCTGGAGGTGAAGAAAAAATGAAGAGGTGAGGAAGGGCAGGTATAAAACAAGTAGGGAATTGGGGGGGGAAGAGCACAAAACAAGTAAATCCTTCTTTGTAGGCTTTTGACACTTCCTCCTCACTTAGACCATATGGAATGATCTTCCTTTGCTTTTGTTTTTTAGACAGTTTAATTTTGTAGCTATGTGGGCTTCACTTACAAGCATGCTATAGCAATCATGGATAGGCAAAAATAACACAAACCACTTGCTCCTCTTCCCCATGGATGTCATAAATATGAATTAAGGTTGGGATTTTGCCAGTATTATTTCAGTACAAATAATAAGGAATTCCTGTACCAGGTAAAATGGCAGTAAAAGTAAATACAGATGGAGGAAAAAGTCTTTGGATGGTGTAGACTGCTAAAAAAGAAAAGTTAATGTTCTCTCTGGAGATGAGCAGAAGACTTCAGCTTTGCATCCAAAGGAGTAGGATGTCCAAGTAGGGAGAAAGCAGTCTTCAGCACACAAAACTGATGCTGAAAAAGGACCATACAGCTGAGGCAGACAACACCGACAGAAAAAAAATTTGCAGAGGGCTTCCACAGTGTTCATTCGTTCTAAGAAGTCAGCGTGCCAGGCCATGCGCTGCTCCTGCAGAACTTAAATCGGGTGCAAAAGCCACGTGCTTCCACGTTCCTTGGTCCACCGGATAACTGCATTTTTAGCCTGTTTAATGAAACTCTGGTGTTAGATGAGGATTTTAGAAACCAAACTGGTCGCTTTTGCTGCAGGAAGAGCCAGTGCCGTGATGGCTTTATCTGAGACTGTTGTAGTTGTCTAGTGACATGTTCCTTTCTGTGTGCCGCTGGCTGATTACTCCGTTCCACTCTCCCGAACATTAAGTACTGGACAATGGGTGAATACTGTGGTTTGTTTTGCTTCTTACTCAAATATTATTATTTTACTAGTTGTAGTTTCTTGCATTGAAAATTAATACTAAGGTCTCATTTCAAATATTAGAAATTTCCATGTAATTTGGCTGCACTTAGCCATGCAGTTGAATTTGTAACATGTACGTAAGCACATATTCCTGGTTACAAATAACTACTCCAGTCTGTCTTTTTTAGTTGCTGCAGCCTCAGGTATATCTGGCCATAACTATGTAGTGTTTGTGAGATGTTTAACACACTTTTTTGATACAGACTGAGTCTGAGGAGGCCAAATGATCAGCGATGCACATGGATTGGGGAATCTGACATGTGGTAGAGCTCCAGCACTTTTCTGTAAGGACAAAAATCTCCTCTTGTAATGATAAAGTTCAGATCTGCACCCAGATATCGTAGGACTTGGAGGCCTTCAGTCCCAGGGCTTTTAAACCCATCTCTCTTTAATTCAGACCAGGAAAATGGCCCTTATGCCTCTACACGCCTCCTCATTGAAATTGGTGGATTTGGCTAGAAAAACTATTACTGGAGTAAAATCAGGTCTGGTATCTTCCTGCCACTGAAGGGAAAAAAAACAGGCAAAGAGGAAGACACCAAGAGTTGCTCTTTGATCACTGAATTGTTGTTTTTACAACCAATTATCTTTGCCTATGAGACTTGTGCTTATACATGTAACTGGAAAGCAGGTGAGTTTTAAGGCACGGAGCACCATGACACTGTGCTGTGCAAACATATAAAGAAGTTGGAACTATTTTCGAGAGCGTTAAGGGATCAGCGGAGAGGCTGTTCCCTGCCTGAATGTAGTAAAACTGTAGTAAATAGACTTCAAAGTGGGGATGTGCCACTAAAATAAGAGAATGGTCTGATCGCATTCTGTGTGGTCAATAATAATTTAAAATTGAATGCCAATACCTAGTGAGTCGTGCCTGTGTCTGTTCATAGGTTATACAGTATTTTCTAAGCAGAATAAAAGCAAGCACCGATTGTCAAAAGACTAAATATAGAACTCCCACTGAATTCACCACTCTGAGACTTATTTTTTTTCCTTACAATATGTTCATGCTCTCATTTCCTTAAAGCCTATTTAATTTGCAGACTGGTTAGTAAAAATATAAGGGAGTATTTTGCTATAAAATGGATTTGTTGCTTACATGTTTTTTAATATCTTGCACAGATTTTCAGCAGTTCTTTAAGTAGTGGCTGTCATAAAGCAGAATATAAGATCTTTTTAATAGCTAGTTTAAATAAGCATGTGAATTTCTTACATTTTCAGATGTTCTAGATTTACTGTAATTTCCTCAAGTATGCATGAATTATGTGACCACGTATCCTCAGTTCTCCCTGTCCAAGATGACTGTGGTTGGGTAAGGAACTGCCTGGAGATAGCACAGCTCAGTAGCTTTGTGGAGGTATCCTTACATTGTAGCACAGATTTTTGGCAAGCTAATAGGTTTCCCTGGCTTTCACTACCACATCGGGCACTGCAAAGGACTGGTGTTGCTAAGTTTGCTTTTAAATTCTCCAGAACAGGATAAATTAAACATCAGTGTTAATATCTCAGTGTCATTTATGCGTTCTGTCGTTGAGTTTGGATTTCCAAGTAGCGTACCGGTGTGTTGTGGTGACCAATAGTGTTCGGTCTCCAGTAGTGCATGTCAGGAAGACGACACACGCTCCGTGACTTGGCACTTGGGCAGGCTCTTGGGCTTCTTAGCCGTATTTTCCTTCTATATATTAATCTCTATCGAACTTAGCTACGCTTCCCCCCCCCCCCCCTCCGAATTCATTATATATGCTGTGCATCTCTTAGGCAAAAATGCTTCTGTCCGTGAAATAGTTAACTGGGGAAAAAAATGCAGCGATGATCTTATGAGCTACTTGTTTGTGAGCTTAATTAGTAGAAGGGTGCATTGAATGTTAAGTGCTGTCCCTCTTGATAAGTAACTAACACTTTCTTTTGTGGTGCTGTTGCCCAGCTGGTTTTTTTATGTGTCAATCTGGGGGAAAGGCACTGATTTCATTCAAGATTAGAATTATTTTGAGCATCTTGTTAAAAATACACATCGTTAACAATTATGGAGTCCTAAAGACCACATATTTTTCATCAAGGGCATCATGACGTCCTTACCAAAAAAAAAAAAAAAGCTTATTTAGTATCAGCCTTCCCTGGTGAGCTCATTCTGTGAAGGCATTATGCTTTAAATGAAACAGCATTTTAAACTCTGGGGCAGTAATTTTATTTTACAACTCTTCAGTATGAGTATTTGGATTACCAATATACATTATGTATTTCTATTGAAATCAGTGACTGTATGCCATCACTGTACAGAAGAATATAAACCTCCAGATGATAAATTAGGGATATCTGAGTACTGAGATGTTTTCATCTGAGCTGCTCGTACGCATTTATAATGCTAGGAGAAAATCCAGCTTTTAACTTGGAACTGTTATTTGTACTTGAGGAGAACAGTATTATTGTAGTAAAGAAAGGCAGGCACCAGCAGGCTGGTAGAACACCAATAGGCTTCACACCAAAAGTAAGGAGATACATTACTCTCCACGCCTGTCGTATTTTTACTATAGTTATGTTTGCTTGAAATCTTACATTAAATAATTCTGAGTACATGGCTAGGACAGTTACATGTCATGTGATTATATATATATATATTTTTTTTTTTAGCTAATAGTTTTTCCACCTAGCAGCTCGATTTTAACCTTGATACATGCAGCATTCCTGACAGCACTGTAAGTATGAATGGTAATCACAATGAAACACTTAAGCGGAGGGAAGACATCCCCAGTTTATATTAGACATGAGCTGTTACTGTTTTGCCTTCCGTTACCGCTTTCCAGCATTCAGCAGAAAAAAAAAATGATTCTCAGAGGTTGGAAAAACAGGTCTTTCCAAACTTCCCAACCACAGAGCCTAATGAGTTAAATTTTCCTCTGTGATGTTCGTGGGGGATTTTAGCTGCTTAGACACACAAGGTCAAACAAACTGCTCCATTACCTATTCTGAGCGGTGTCAGAGAGGGGGGCACGGTTCCTTTGGGACAGACCCCTCGGGAGATGGTGACATAAGCAGAGAACATATCCTCTGCTTGCAAGATTCCAAGCTGCCCCTATTTCGCTAGGACTTGCCGCCCCCCCGCCTCCCCCAAAGAGATCCAAGCCAACTGCAGTCCTGCATCCCCCTCGCTGCTGTAACTCCCGGTAAACACGGCATCGGGGAGGTCATGGGAGAGGGTTTTTACCGGCGCTAGGAAGGCAAGATGGAAATGCGAAGCGGGAAGCCTTGGACGCCTTGCAAGGTGCATGGTCCAGGACAATGACTTTGGGGCTGGATCCGTGCTGCCTTCGGTCCCGTTTGCCTACTGCGTTTTCACGGCATCTCCAATTTAACTGCGGTTGATGATGGTGACAGGGGACTCGGGGGGGTGGAATGGAGTACTAAATCGGGAGAACCACTGCTTCTGAATAATAACGGTTCACAGAATAGCAGCAGCTTCAGCCCCCGATGAGGATTTTTGGTTTTGTTGGTTTTTTAATGAAGTGCCATACGGCAAGTTACCGGAATGAAGACGTCCACTGCTCTTCCCTTGCCGTGTTGTATGGACACTTCATGTCAGACCGCGTTTGGGCTTCCCAGCGCTGAAGTTAATAAGCCGTGGTAGTTCCTCGCAACCAGTCATGTGAAAACCTAAAGCACTTTGTGCATCTTCCAAAAATCCCCCACCCCTACCTGGTCGTTTGCCTACTCTGCCCTACCAGGCTGGTATTTTTCTAGAAGAAAGTAGCGCTTTGCACGGGTGTAGCGATGTTCTCTCCTTATCTGTCATGAAAGTTATTGAATGCAATAGCTGTTCCCAGGCAGGCAGAGACACTATTGCATAACGCTGGCGCTCAGCGCGCTGCTCGATGCTCATCCCCGCGAAGTTTTCCTCGGGAAAAGCAGGGAACTGGGTATTTTTAGGAGTCCCCGCTCAAGGAGGGTGGCGAGGCAGACGGCCGCGACCGCGCGGGGAGAGCCGAGGGCAGCGTCACGGCTCTGCTGGCAGCGGCGGGCTTACCTTAGGCTTCCTCACAGAGAAGTGGCGGTCTGTGCGCTCCCCTCGCCGGGCATCTCCCTCCCTCCGCCGGGGCGAGCTGGCCGTCAGAGGGTCCGCGCCGCTGGCGCATCGGCTGCCTGCCCGCCGGAGCCGCGCTGCCCGCCGGAGCCGAGCCGCGCTGCCCGCCACGCCGCCGGTCTCCCGCGGCCGGGCGCTCAGCTGCGGCCGCCCGAGCGCTCGCTAGAGGCAGCCGCCGCCGCCGCCGCACGCTCCCCCGCTGCCCTCATCGGCTGCGGCGCCCGGCTCGGGGGCGGGGGAGGGGGCGGGGGGGTCCTCTCGGCCGGGTCCCCGCCGCGGGGCGGCGGGCGGCGGCGGGGGGAACTTGTTGAGCGGGACCGGCGGGCGTCCCCCAGCCGGGCGGGAGCGGGCTGGGGCCGGGGGGAGGAGCCGGGGGCCGGGCCGGCGGCGGGGAGCCGCCTCGGCGGAGGGAGGCGGGTCGCCGGGGCGGCGGGGGGCGACCCCCGCGCGGCGCAGGGCCGGGCCGGGCCGGGGGCGGCTGCGGGGACCGGCCGCGGGAGGTGCGGGTAGCGGGGCTGGGTAGCGGGGCGGCTGCTGGCCGCGCTGGATGCCGGCAGGGGAGGGGGGAGCAGGGGATCTGCAGCCGTGCTGCCTGACGCGCAAATCTGCAGCTGTTCCTGTTTCTCCTCTACCTGTGAATTCGGCGGTCATAGGTGTGCTGGAGAGCGACACACGCGCTGCCCATCATTGCCAAGCACCCGGCTTTCCCCTTGCGCTACTTAAGCCAGAGACACTGGAGCAGACGCAGAGTGGGTGATGCTGATCCATTTGGGATTTCACCGAAGTGCTTGTTTAAAGCTACACAGCTGCATTTTATCTGGAGGAAGTGTGTAAGATAACGAATAAAGGTTCCCCTTAAGATACCGAATGGATAGACGTTCCCCTTTGCTTTTAAACCTCCAATAAAATGGGCGCAAGTTAAAGGTGAAGCGGTTTGACAAAGCAGCAAGGATTGACAAACACGATAGTGTTCTTAAAACTCAAATCCCATCTTTCCTCTGTTTCTCTCACACCGCTTCATCATTTTATAGAGGGCTTTTCACCGATGGTTTTCATAAAAAATAGTCAGAAATTAAATGGGTCACGTGTATTTAATCAGACCCGTCTGACAGACAGAAGATGTCATGAGAGGCACGAGAATTCATCCGAGTTGAGAGGCGGTGGATCAGTCCCCTTTCCTTCGGAGCATTTCGGTAGTATTGCTGTTTAACGAATGTTTTTTCACCACAGCGTGAAACTCGCTTAGCTCACTCGCCACCAAGTGCGGACCACGGACTTTGTCTGTAGTGGCACTATCTCAGCCATTGCTAGCGTTGATGAGGATTATTGATCTTTGGATTTACTGAAGGGGCCCCTGATTTGACGTGGCAGATCAGACCGGCTGAACGAGCCCCAGCATGAAGTGCCCCGCTGCTTCCCGGGCTGAACGTGCACCACGCCACGCCGCAGCCGGGAGAGGCACCCAAGCTAAGCGCTGAACAAGTTAGTACCTCTACATAGCACGATGCAGCAGAAATACTGGCTCAAGTCCTGGACATCTTTTTAGAGTTAATTAGCTGGAGCAGACCATTGCACCAGTGAATGCATGCTGCGGCGGCGGCGGCTGGAGTGCATTATTTGTGCCAGCTTTGCTGTCTTTGCACGGGGCTCCGCTGATAGAGCCCGACAGTAGGGAAAGAAGTCCTTACGGACCCGGCTGTTGCGTAAGCATCAGCGTGGAAGCGTGGAGATTGAATTCACAGAAATCCTTGCCTGCTAAATTGCAGTTTAGCTGTGCAGGACTGGATCAGAGGAGTGTTCAACAAATCAGACAGTCGGCAGAGGGCAGCTACGTTGCTCTCCCTGTCTGCTACCTGTCCAGGTACTCTGCTTGCCCTCCTCCCTCCGTACCTTATCTTTGCAAGTTTACTGCTGATCCCTGCAAAAGGGTGCCCAAGGGCGTGCCTCCTGCATCGCCCGCTGCTCTGCCATCAGGTGTGCACTCCACGCCGGGGTAGGGACTGCACGCTCCCTGCGCCCGTACCACAAGGAGTGAGCTGATGGCACGGTTTCCATCGCAGTTTATGCTCTCTCTGGGTTTCTTACAAGAGTTTTTTTTTTCCAAAGAAATAGGTGGGAAGAACTTGAGTCTCAGCTTGCTTGCTGATACAACAACAAACACCATGCTTTTTTTTCTTTCGCTCCTTTTCTTTTCAGCAGCGCTAACTTGCCGTATTCCAGGACCTCTGTGATTTTCTCTATACCAAAATAAGCTTGTTCTTGGCTGCAGCCTGTGTACAGACATGGGTAAAATTACATGGTATGTTGACCACCTTTTAGATACCTGTGCTGCTTCAACAGAAGCAAATAGATCAGTGGTAGCAGGTGCTGTTACTTTTTCACGAGCTGAAGATGTGAGCTGTGCAGACTGCATCCCAGGACATGCAGACCACGATTGCTAGAAGAAAATACTATTGCTAGATAACCTTAGTGACTTGAAAGGAAAAGCCCTCTGACAGAAGCAGCAGTTAAAACAATGTTCTTATCTTCTCCGTAATTATATTTAGAGGCCGTTGTCCCAGAGCTGATTATTCTTGCACAGCATTATGCATATGCCCCATTTATAAAGCTAGGCAACTGTAGAGCATTTTTCTGTAGATTTTTAGAGAATTAGAAAGGACTTTCCAGTTGTGGACCAGATTCCTGCTTGTCCTGCACACGTATAACTGCTGACACGATTGGTGTAAGTAGGGATATTTTAAATCACGATTTGTGAAAAAGAACGTGTTTCCTGATTATCATGCTTTGTGTTACTATAAAAGCATATAGAAGTAAATACACCGGGAAAATGGAAACGCTTCATCATCCCATGACGAAGCGCAACTGTTGCATAACGAAACGCGGTGTCAAAATGGTGTTTGAAAAAGGAGCGAGAGATCTGACTTCAACCTGGAAAGATGCAAAGAGAAAAGAGAGATGTTGTTACTATTTTTTTAGACTACAAATTCATTTCTCTCCAATGGAGTGTCCTACCTTCCCAGATTGCCGTGTTCTTCAGGCGTTTGTCAAGGAGGAGTGAGCGCTGCTCGGGGCTGCGGGGGTTCGTTCCCATAACACATGCGGGTGCGCGGGTGGAAGGCCTGCTTTGGACTTCTAGAGTGAGGGATAAAATCATCAGGTTGTGTTTGAGAGCAGTGAAATAGACTTTTTTAGTGGTATCTCTGTGGAGATGAGAGAACTAGCACAGCAAGGGGTCCTTCTTCCCCACTACTAATTCCATACTAAATTTGGGCATCTATACATGTTTATAAATGTAAATCTTCTTGCACAGCCTGGTATTACAGACTTCAGGTTTTGCTTTTTTTTTTTTTTTTTTTTTTATTTAGCTTCTGGGAGAGCACGAGGAGACAGGGCACAGCTGAATGACTGAGATGCTGGCGCTGCGCTGGCGAGGGAACGTCAGCCTGTGCCCTCCTGCACTGGGGCACGTCCCCCTCACGCTCACTACAGCCCCCGTGCCCGGGGGAGATGTGTGTGTTGAGAAGGTGTTTTCTATGATTGTGCTCCGCTAGAATGTGTGGGTCCTACAGCGTAATGCTAAAACATAATTTTCTGGAACAGTCTCTGAAGTTCTTGTCAGTCCTTGACGAAACAAGCTCAAATCCAGCTCAGGGAAAGGCATGTGGCAGCCAGAGCTTGAGTTATCTGCCACATGTTCCAGCTAATGCCAGCACGGGAAAGATGATAACCAACACTAAAGTCATTTGCAAAATCGGCATGAAAGCTGGTATTTAAACTTACCCTAGTTTTAAACGTCTACCATACTCTGAGGTGCAGGTTCCGGAATGAGTTCAAGGTGCTATGGGAAGGGAAACACCCAGGAAAGCTCTGGTGCCACGTGCACCGGGTGAATGATGGGCTGGCGGTGGCACCTTCCTCGAGCCAACCCCAGCCGAAGGGTTAGGGTCGCTGCGCCGAGCTGCTGACACAGGCTCGGTCGCAGGAGAGCGTCACCACTTGGTACCTTTCCTGCAGGGCTGGCTACTGGATATAGATGAAGTAACTTTTATTAGCAGGGGTAATTTAAGTGCTGACACCACATACATGAGCTAGGTTACTAGGGATATACGAAATTCTTTAAGACTAGCCTAATTTGTCGCAGAACCTTACCGCCTCCTTTTTAGTTGAAAGAAGAGAGAAGTTTACTTGATTTGAAACACTGAGGCACCGACGATGTTGTGCCTTTTCTCTCCGTAGTCATTTGGGACCAATGCTATCGTTACATCTTTGCTAAAAGCAAACATTTTCACATTGCGGAATCTTTGTTCACATGAAATAGGTCATTACTTTCATGCCTTTGTATGATAGCTGCCTGGCTTTCTGTGCTAAACCTGTTATTTATTTATTTACTTGAACCTGCTATCGGAAGAAAAATGGAGGAGTGTTAAATAGGCTCCACTCCTCCAGCTGAGGTGAATGCAAACTTGGCTTGAATTTCAAACAGGTCCTCATGCAATCAAATCCTTCGAGGTGCTCCTTGCTTTGAGGGAGGGTATAATCTGCTTGGCTGTGATGACAAAGAAACAAGGTCTCGTGCAGTCACGTTAGGCAGAAATTTGAGAGATTTAATTTAGTGTCTTGCTCCATGATAAGTTTTTTCCATGAGCTTGGGCAATTCATTTGAGACTATGCTTATGTCTGTTCTTTATCTGTGAAGTGCGAGTTATTGCACATCGGTTTACTTGGAGGAACTTTTTGAAGATAAAATGGATTTAAGATTATGTGTATAATACCCATAATACCTGCATGCAGCTAAAATATTAAATAGCTGATTAAGTGAACTGCTGTTTATGAGTTTTCTGCTCTAAGAAGGAAAATGCTGAGTAACCTCATTAGCTATGATAGTTATTTCGGTACTTTGTTGGTATAAGTATGAGCAGGATTTAGACCTTTCTCTCTTAATTTCCCTTTGTACAGATTATTGGAAGAAAAATACAACAGCAGGTCTTACCAGCTAAAGCTGAGATTTTGAGTTCCAGCTGAATGCTGTCTCAGTAGGAATCTAAATTGCTGTAGATGTTAGTTTATCATTCCTACTAAGAAAGAAGTTCTAATTTTATTGGGATAGGAGGGGGGGTTTTTTCTTATTTTCACTGTGCTTATAGTTCAGAAAAGTTCATTTTCAGTACACAAATGGTTTTGGGCAGGGAGCTAAACTGATGATTGGGAAATGCTTGGGTTTTGTTCTAAGGATGGGGATTATGAACTGGTCTCTCGTGGTGTGTACAAGCTGTGGAATCACTTGCCTAATAAAGATGTTCTCAATAGATGCAGAATTCTGCACTTGTTAAATTATCATGCAGTCTGTACAGTTAGGAAATAAATGAGGGTCTGGGAGACCATGATGTATGATACCCTAAATGGCTGCATTTTGTTCATATTTGAAAGGCAGTTTAGCTTGTCGTCATTACTGATGATTTGTGCTTTTATAGCCCTTCTTTTTGCATTTCAGAAATCCTTTGTGCCCATCTGAATAATAAATCACCATGTTTGATTTGTTCAGTAAGAGCAAATGTGAAATTACATTCTTATTAAGATGTCTTGAGAAACTGTAAGTGTGGGTAAAATTTTTTGAAGGAATATTATGCCAACTTTTTTAATATTTTGTTTTGTCTTGTTTCCTTTATTACCTTTTCAAATCCCAGGGATGTATCTCCAACTGCTTTGTGGTAAAGAGAGAAATACTGCCCTGTTTAAAAAAAAAATATGATCATACTTTTGATTGCCTTCAAACAAATGGTTTCAGATTTAAGCACCTAATGAAATCTGGAATGAGCATGAATTCCATCTTAGAATTCAAGTTACAGACAAAAGAAAGGCAAAAGTAACAAATAGTGGGGATGCTTTCATCTGCTTCGTATTTGGTCTTTGGCGGAATAATATATTATTTCTACAACATTGATTTCATTAGAAGGAAGATTTGATGCAACTTTTCTGTCAAACTGGAGAACCATTAAATGACATAAGATAATGCAAACTCCCAACCCATCAGTACGGTTTTCTCAATTGAAATATTGAACTATTTCAAATTTCAGTACAGTGTAAAAATACAGGCTTTTATGTGCTTTTACATGTTGCTTTAACGTTGGAAGCCCAGACAGCAGTCTGGTGCTAATGCATAATACTTAACAGAAAAAAACAAGCTAAAATAAAACGTATGCAACAAGTGAAAAATGAAAATCATACAAAATTATATAAGAGAGAGAAAAGTGAACAGTGCAAATAGTCAGGAGTAAATTGAACACACCATTTCTATCAATGCTCCGACTCTAAAACAAAATTAAGTATTTTGGCCATCATGTTCAGAAATGAACTCTTCAGTGTCATTTCCAAAATCCATATGCAGGCATCAAAATAAAATTGCCCTCAGTAATGTTGATACATGGCAGAGGAACGATGGCAGTGAATGAAAATGGATATAACAAGGCAGGTTGCAACTTCATGGGCACCCCAAACCTTTAGCCATATGCTCGCAATTAAGAGCTTCTACTCCCTTGTTTAATGAGGGGCGTGTTGAAGAGGTCTAGTAGTACAAATGTGATGGCCACCACTAATTTTAAAAAGTGTTATACAGATTTAAAAAAGAGAATTTCAGAGCCCGTTTGCTGCTCCGGGAAGGCAAAACTTCTGTATCGTCTTGGTCAGTACGGCCTTTCTTCCACAATTTCTTGCTGCGGAATGAGTAATTAAACAACAGGGTCTTATTTGGGATTTATTTAACCATATTTTTGTATCCACCGTGTATTTCTTAGAAACAGTAGTTTACATGTTCATGTCATAATGTGGCATGCAAACTAGCATGGTAACACACGTTCACAGCCCAACGTTTCTGAAAAAATCAAACCATGGTAACACACATTCATAGCCCAACGTTTCTTAAAAAATCAAACCAAAACAGTAACTTTTTTTTTTTAATCCAAAACCGGTTGGAAACTGTTGGAAACCTCCCTTTGTTAACACAGTATCCAACAGCAGCGCATCACGTTAGAAGACTTGAAAGAGCTTAGGCCGAGCAAAATATTCCTATCTGTATTGTTGCTTGTACTGATGTCAAATATTTGTGTAGAAAAATAATATATTAAGCTTTGAGTAGTGCCAGTGCTCCGGCTAATTTTTTTAGTTATTTTTTTAAATAAAATAAGCTAGCAACTTATGCGTTTGCAAATAAAGGTACGCTAAATTTCTGATTGACGTTGCAAAGACAATTCTTTTATGTATTAAAATGTATGTGACTAAGTTTTACCTTAAGAAAGGAATATAGGAAGTTATTTTTAAAAGCCTGAAAATCCTAAAAGCACGCAATATTTAAATGAGTTATGTTACGCAGCAGCCTGATGATAAATATGGGAAGGCTGATAGTGACAGTAAATGAGTTTACGACTGACAGCAGAGGCTGAGTGAAGTCTGCTTAATCCTGTGGCTCTTCAAACTACAGTACAATAAAAATGGCTCTGTCCTTTATAAAACATGATCTCTGGGATACTAAATTAAAAGGAGCACCGCATTTTGATTTTCTTCAGTTTTCAAACAAGTTCAGCGCGTTGAATATCAATAGTCAGCGGCAGCTGAGGAGCGTAGTTAGCGCACGCGTTCCGTCGGGGGCGGCAGTCAGTATCGCGGTGAAGGCCGATAACTAAAATGGCCGCCCGGGGGGAGGGCGAGGCGCCTGTGCTGGGGTGGGTGAAGGCAGGAGCAGCCCGGCAGCCGCGGTGAGGGGGAGATGGGTGCAGCCCTGGCCGTCAGGGCTCGGCAGGCTCCTGCATTGCCTTTACTACCTTCGCCTGCTCTGAGAAGGCCGCTTTATTTTTTATAATACCTTGGCGCTTCCTCGATTTGCTTCTAGGAATTCAAAGTAGTGCCCTAATATTTGAATCCTTGCCTCCCCTGCGCCCTTGCCTCCCCTTCTGCCCAAGCCCTGACGGGGAACTTTGTTGGACGGGGAGCTGGAGTGGTTGCTTCTTGTCTCCGAGCGTTAACTCATTCGTCAGGCCATCTTGTCCCAGAATTTGTGCAGGCCCTTGCTGGCCCTGCTTTTGCTGCCTGCCTCCGCGACTTCTGTAGCCACAACTTCCATCACTCACTGACTTCAAAAAATAAATGCCTAAATTAAAAGTACCGCCTCATATTTGCTTGACATTCATCCCCTGTTAGCTTCAGCAGCTGCCTCTTGGTTCTAATACTGCGAAATTTGTGAGTATCAGCTCGTTTCACCCACCACCTCTGCGAATCTGTAAACCTCAGTCATACAAATCCCCCCTCTGCCTTCTTGGAAGGCTCCGGGACTGTGTGGCCGCTTCTCAGGAGACAGCCTCTCCACCCCCTTCTCGTAGAATCACAGAACGGATCAGGTTGGAAGGAACCTTTGGAGGATCATCTGGCCCAACGCCCGTGCCGTGGGCAGGGACGCCTTCCACGAGACCAGGTTGCTCAAAGCCCCGTCCAACCTGGCCTTGAACGCTTCCTGTGATGGGGCATCCAACCTCTCCCGGTGTCTCACCACCCTCCTCGTAAAGAATTTCTTCCTTATAACTAATCTAAATCTTCCCTCTTTCAGTTGAAACCCGTTACCCCTTCTCCTGTCGCTACAGGCCCTGGATAAAGTCTCTCTCCATCTTTCTTACAAGCCCCCTTTATGTATGGAGAGGCTGCAAGAAGGTCTCCCCAGAGCCTCCTCTTCTCCAGGCTGTCATTCTGGTTGCCCTTCCCTGTACCTTCTGCAATCTATTATGTCTCCCTTCGAGCTATGGAGGCTGTATTTATTTATCAAACTCAGTTTTACTTCTCTGTGAGATGATATAAATCAAAGATTTTATTGAAGGATAGTAGTCAACATCACTGGAACTTTATTTGTGAGCTAAGTTTTTACTCAGGATGATGAGCTGGGATGATGAGCTAATGGGGTTTGTTTTGATGTATTGTTATTTCACATCAATTAGCAGATGACAGATAAGCTCTGCAGCAATTGATTATCTAAATAAGGGGCTTGATGTGCTGTGGGAAAGCTTCTGGGGACTGAAGGTGATGCTAAATGGGCAGACAGTGGCCTCCTGTATGCTGACACATCATGTCACAGACATTTTTGTTGGCCGACACAAGGGACACCAGTTCTTGAGGGGAAGAAAGGACGAGTTAGTCCCACGTGCTTGGGAGGGTTTCATGGAGGAAGGGGGGACTGCCTTGCCTGTAACCGGGTGTGCGGGCTGCGGAGCCTTCATGTGAGAGCTGCAGCATCCCCCCCATCCCGTGGAGGCGTAGGGTTTCTCTTGGGGCTTCTTTTGTGTTTTCATGGATCGCTACGTTTTTTGCAGGTGCGTCTGTCCTTTCCTCTAACAAAACAATTAGTGAAGGATCGTGCCCCTCGGTCTTGTCACTGCATTCCGTAGGAGCTCATGTAGTAGCGAATTTATGAGGTGATGTTTTTCATAAAATTTTAATTAAATAGAGTTGAACTTGAAAATATCTTTTTTGTTTTTGGGTGGGGTTTTTGGGTGGTGTTTTTATGAAAACTTTTTAATTGTAGGTGTTGCTAGCAAAAATCACAAGGTGAAGTTTCCTGGCTAAAAAAGCCCCAGTAACTGCAAAAAGCAGAATACTTGTACATGTTAATTTTTCCATTTAATAAGGGAAAAAAAGAGTTTTAATAATTCACGGGGATGCAATGAGTATTTTCCTTTTATTTATGCATATTTATCACTTGGCTTGAATTGTAAACATATTAATTCCTGCCTGCCACTTAATGACTTTGGGTAATGTTTGTACTCTCTCTATGCAGAAATTGTCCATATACTGCACAGTTACTTATAGGAATAGACTTAATCAGGTCTACTTCCTTCGCCCTGAAACGTTTTGTCTTACTCTAAGTATTTTTTCTAAGGTAGTTTTAAAGCTTTTTTTTTCAAAATTTGTTTTTAATCCTTATATTTGCCTCCTCAACAGATAATGAGTAATGTTCAGCCTTACCAAGAGAAGTTACTTAGTGTTTTCAAGACTTATTTTTGCCAAATGTCAAGAGTGGGTTGAGTGTTGTAGGCTCTGCCATAACTCAGGCTTGGTTTATTTTTCCGCTCTGGTTTAAAATATTATGTCCCAAAAGGAAGTAGTTCTGATGGTGTTAAATGCATGGACATTATGTCAGGAAATATACTTTCAGAATAATGATACTATTGCATTCAAGTAGGAATAAAACATTGCATTTGTGTTTCAAGACCTAAAGCCAGGCCCTGAGAGTAATTGGGATATTTGAGATCTCTCAGGTATTTTCTCTTCTCCCATTTTTCATATTTTTAGTATACTAAGTAGCATTGTATCATACAGAAATATAGTGCCATATTTGTATTCTGGGATATTTTAATGATATGGTAGTTCTGTTATTTTTAAATATTAGAAAAGACAATGGGTGGTAAACATGCTCATATCTGTATCATGAAGAGGTTGGTTATGTTCATGTACCAAATTGAATAGCGTTTTTAGTGGAACACAAAACCCAGTAACTTTTCTCAGGAAAATAACAAAATTACCCTAGCCTCCTGTAATGATTCATGGTTAATTTGGATAAACCATGGGATTCAAATATGGGAGTGAAAATCTCGCAGTAGTGCCTCCGTGCAGCTGTCCTCCCGCTCCCACAGCTTCAGTGTCTGTCTGTGTTTTCAGGATTGTTCCTTGCAAAGAAATAAGTTAATCTGCTTCAAAAATATTACTGATACCCAAACGCTAACATGGTTCAAGCTTTCCAAAGTAATCCAGGGTTTAGTAGGACCGAAGCGGGCATGTTTGTGATTTGAGAACGGAGGGTTTTCAACAGATAATACTTTTTTCACGTGTAGATGCTTGAGTGGGATAATTTTGCTGATCCTGTTTGCAATTTACTTTTTGAGAATTATTTTAAGAAGTTCTGAAGAAAAAATAAGCTTGCAATTCTTTGAACTGGTGAAGTCCATGCACTGTTTTGCACGGATCTGCGCATGCAAAGGCAGGAAAAGTATGATTTGTGTCTAACTCTTTCTCTGCATCTCTTGAGATTTCTATGGCAATATGAAGTGACTTCTTAGCATTCAGTGTAGAGAAAAATGTTACAAACGAAAGCTAATTTTTGTCTATGAATGGACTTGGGGACCGGACAGCTGGATTACATGTGTATGAGTTGAATGCATCTTCAGACTTTTAATATGTTTTCTATCTCGGTAGTGGAACTCTTCCACTGAGAATCTCGTACTATTTACTTTCAATGCTGCTTTCCCTGATCTCCATTTTGCGAGCTTTTGTAAGGAGGTGGTCCTCAAACTTTCCTCTTCAACATTTACAAGCTCAGTGCTTTTATCTGCAAATTTTTTTGTTGTTTTTTCCCCACTGTTTGAACGTCTGAGCTAGCTTAGCCTTGGTCCAAGTGCATCAGTTTTGATTTCCAGCTTTTCTATCACGGGCTTAATGGCAAAAATATCAGCAGAATTTATATGAGGTACGCAGAGCTGTTATTCCAGAGCTGGATCCGCTGGGATCTGGGAGTGTGCAAAGCAGCAAAGAAGGGAAGAGAAGCAGACCCACAGTTTTCAGTAACGTCTCATGGGAGAAGAAAAATGGAACTGGACTCAAGCACAAGTCTAAAAATAGAAAGTTGCAGCCCGTCTTTGGCCTAGTTCCCATCTCCTTTGTCCCTCACTCCAAGAAGGACATTGAGGTGCTGGAGCGTGTCCAGAGAAGGGCAACGGAGCTGGTGAGGGGTCTGGAGCACAAGTCTGATGAGGAGCGGCTGAGGGAGCTGGGGGTGTTCAGTCTGCAGAAGAAGAGGCTGAGGGGAGACCTCATCGCTCTCTACAACTACCTGAAAGGGGGTTGTGGGGAGGTGGGCGTAGGTCTCTTCTCCCAAGTGACGAGTGACAGGACAAGAGGAAATGGACTCAAGTTGTGCCAGGGGAACTTTAGGCTGGATATTAGGAGAAATTTCTTTGCTGAGAGAGTGGTGAAGCATTGGGACAGGCTGCCCAGGGAGGTGGTGGAGTCACCATCACTGGAGGTGTTCAAGGAACATGTGGACGTGGCACTGTGGGACATGGTTTAGTGGGCATGGTGGGGTTGGGTTGGTGGTTGGACTTGATGATCTTACAGATCTTCTCCAACCTTAATGATTCTGTGATTCTGTGAGCCGAAGTGAGCGGCGTGCTCAGTTGGCACAGGTCGCTGTAACGCTGCTGCCTTTATTGAGCTGTGACAACTTGCAGTCTGTGGTATAAAAAACTACATGTTTTTTTCTGCCCTCAGCTTTGTTGCCGTGTTATAGCCATATGAAGAAGTGTTATGCACATAAATATGTGGATTATCATGAAAATTTTAATTAAATGACTGAATAATAACTAAAGATGGCAGGAGAGGCAGCACTGGTAAATTAAATTCTTTCCATATAGCTTTTGCATTAGCCTACGCACTGGTTTTAGTTTCACTTATTATTTCTTAATATTTCTTATATATTACGAATATATATCAAAGCTGCTGCTTTGCTTCAGTTGTGCTGGTTTGAACCTACTTCACCTTGGCAGAGAAGCCCTAGGCCTCCAGGGGTGGGATGGGAGATCCTGGGTGGGTCCAGGCAAGGAGCTGAATGTCAGAAAATGTAAGAGGTTCTGCTTAGTCCCGTTGTTACTGCTCAGCTGGCGGTTTGACAGTTAAAAAGGAGGAGTGTGCATCACGGGCTGGTGGTGTACGCTCGCCCAGAATGGTATAGGAAGGAGGCAGCCTGTAAGAGCTGAGCTCTGGAGCAAAGCAGCCCCTTCCCCACCACCTTCCCGGGCGTGCGGCCTCCCCTTTCATAGAGTCATAGAATAATTTAGGTTGGAAAAGAACTTTAAGATCATCAAGTCCAACCGTAAACCTAACGCTGCCATGTCCACCACTAAACCATGTCCCTGAGCACCTTGTCCACACATCTTTTAAATACCTCCAGGGATGGTGACTCCACCACAGAATCACGGAATCACAGAATCACAGAATCACTAAGGTTCGAAAAGACCTGTCAGATGATCAAGTCCAACCATCAACCCAACCCCACCATGCCCACTAAACCATGTCCCACAGTGCCACATCCATACATTCCTTGAACACCTCCAGTGATGGTGACTCCACCACCTCCCTGGGCAGCCTGTCCCAATGCTTCACCACTCTGTCAGGAAAGAAATTTTTCCTAATATCCAGTCTAAACCTCCCCTGGTGCAACTTGAGGCCATTTCCACTTGTCCTGTCACTTGTCACTTGTGAGAAGAGACCAACACCCACCTCCCCACAACCCCCTTTCAGGCAGTTGTAGAGAGCGATGAGGTCTCCCCTCAGCCTCCTCTTCTCCAGACTGAACAACCCCAGCTCCCTCAGCCGCTCCTCATCAGACTTGTGCTCCAGACCCCTCACCAGCTCCGTTGCCCTTCTCTGGACACGCTCCAGCACCTCAGTGTCCTTTCCCGCTGGCAGTCCCTGCGCCTGTTCCTCTGCTGCCACTGCAGTGAGAGAAGTTGGTTTTTTACTTCAGAATGTTTTAAGTCACTGATTTTAATCTTATTTTGGATTTAATTTGAATTGCTTTTTCAAAGAGAGATTAATTCTTATTTAGGTGTGGATATGTAATTTAAAAAGATCTCTCGACTTAAGTTGCTTTTGTTAGCCACGTGCATAGGCTGTGCGTTTGTGAAAGCAATTACATAGTTGACTATACATCTAATCCTATTCTTAATGTTTAAGTGTTACTGTGTTAGAAAATGATAAACGACTCCTTATTTGTGAGGGGATTTACTTTTTTCCCTTATGATTTCTGCCAAGGCAATGTTGGAAGGAAAATGAAATTCAATTATAAATCAGAATTTATTTCAGTGGTGGAAAAGCAGCACTTAAAAATGCTTTGTTATTGCTTGAATATATTGAGTGTGTTGGATATCATAAGGAAAATTGTCAAAACATGTCTTGCACTTTGGTCATAGTGAGTTATTCAATAGAGAAGGTATTCCCCTAAAATGCTTTAGGTGGTTTTTGGTAGGCCTGCAAGCACAGATAAACCCGAATTAGCTTCATCTGGAACCAGCAGAGCTTTATGAGCAAATATTCCCTCTTGGCCCTCTGCTTATTGCTGCCATGCTGGGCTAACTAGCGTGGGGGGAGCACTGCGCGGACACTGGGGTGCTGCTTTCAGGTCTCAGGATACCTGGCTGTCACCAGATGGTCACTGGATGCATATGAGCTCTGTCCTTCGGGAGCTGGGAAATCGAGTCCCACATCTTGGCTTTTCCATGGAATGGAAAAGGGAAATGAGATGTCCTGGTTTTAAAATTGTTAGTTTGTTTCTTAACTTCCAAGTGTATGTTATTCATCTGAAATAAACGGAATAAACGGAATTTAAAAATAACATAAAAGTTTGTGTGTGTGCAGAAGAAACTCCTGTGGTCATGACCTGGTCTGGTTACTTCAAAAAGATGTATGCGCAGGTGCTGGCTGGTTGCTTGCTTCAGTTCTGTGGTTCGGCTTTCTTAAAATAGGCTTTTCAAATCTTAATTATTCCAACCGATTAGTTCTTTAAGTCATCATGCTTTTCACGTACTCTAAATACTTTTTTTAAGGAAATGCATTTCAATTTAATGCTTTTTAAATTAATCCTTTTTATTCATATGAGGTAGCGCTGCTGCCATTTACTGATTATTCTTACCCTGAGAATTGCTGGGAGGGGTTGAAAGCAGAAATCGCCTCCCGTTGCCCTCTGTGCCCACAGCTGAGTAAGTCCTGTTGTCTTTATGATGTCTGCTGCCTTATTTTTCCATGCTGCTTCCTGCCCCTGAAATGAAGCGTGCCTCCTTTGGCCTTATGGCGAGGTGTCCCTGCGCGTCCCCGAAAACTGGGCAGGTCCGAGAGAGGATTGCCTAGCTCTGGCTCTGTGGTCCCACAGGAGCTCTGTTGTGCTCCTGCCCAGAGTTTTGTGTTTCCTTTTGTGCTGTTGAATGTTGTGATTGGCCCCAAATCAGAAAAAAACAAAGCCGAGTTGGTCCTTAACCTAGCTCATAGTCTGCTTTTGTCCTGCTGGTGCTGGGTTCCTGCTGAGTTGAGGTAGGCTGATTTCTGCAGGAGGAAAAGGATAAAGACTTGTTTCTCAGTAGCGTCCTGTTGGAGCATATCATGTTGAACTTCTTGGTCATCATTCCAAATAGTAATAAAAGAGTTTTAAGTAATTTAGTTTTCCACCATATAAATGTTCAGTTCTCTTTGCTTAGATTGCACATTATAGATTGATTTCATATTCTTTTCATGAAGTGTCCCTGAGCTTTGAAGCTCTTCTTGTTACTGTACATTGTTTAGCAATAGGTCATCTGAAAGAATCCCCCGAAGTATTCTGAGTTACTCTGAGTTTAATAAGAAATAAAATTCAAATTTAGTAATGTTACAGGGAAGAATTGTGTCATTCTTGGAGGCACAACCTACATATTACTGTTTTCAGGTTCTGCAGGTGAGTCCTTCCCTGTTTCCTTTAATTAAATGCAAAGTGCTAAATAGGTCTGTGTTCCTTGATAGTGTATCCTTATGAAATATAGATATGGCTACTTCTCTACACATCTGTAGATAGCCTCCTGTACTGCCTGTAGGAAAATCCTTAAATCTGAACTTCTTGGTTTTCATTGTCTAAAAGGAAACACTGCTGAGTTTTTCCTCTGCTCCTGGCAAACCTTGCACACGTTTTACAAAATATAAAAAGCTGAATAAATTATAGACAAAATAAGATTGCCAGCACGAGAGACAACCTACATGTGCATAAGACAAAGAGAGAACTTTCTGGTAGACAATTCCCATAGGATAATGGTAGTGATGTTCCCGTCTGTCCCCGCGGGAGAAGTGGAAGCTGGAAGCCTGGGCCCTGCGATGGTTGTAACTGGACGGGCGGCAGAGCTCTGTGACGGTCTCGCCTGGGACCCTGTGCAGATTGCAGCTGCTCACTGCGCTTCTGGTTTTGTGGCTCTGTGATGGAAATGGTGGGTTTTCTTGTTCCTCTGGTGAATCGCATTCTAACTTTTGAATGGAAGTTGCAACATGTGCGTTAGCAGGAGCTGTGCTCCTCCAGACCCCGTCCTTGCATCTGTCTCGGAGGAGTGCGGGTGTGATTTGGGAGCCAAATTCCAAGGGAAGAGGCAGGTAAGGTGAGGATATTCCTGTAGGCAGAGAAGAGCTATTTCATTTCTGGGAAATCCCCTGTTTGCTGCTACTAGGTATTAATCTTTTCAGCTCCTCTTCTCTGTCAGTATTGGTACAGAAAGTCTAAATTAAAATGTAATCTGTCTGGGAATTGTATTTCTCTTATTTACCATAATGGTACATGGATTTGTATAAATGCAACTAATTTTGCTACTATGCTATGAGATATCACAGAAGGGTGAACTTGTTAGGAAAGTCATAGTGAAGGACCAGACTGTTATCAGCAGTGCTGTCTTTCTAGGTGGAGTTTTCCTACTCTTTGGGGAGGAGGGAAGGAGAACATTGTCGAATCGGGTTTTTGTTTTGATAACATGCAAATGTGAAAAGAGCCTTGTCTTTATTTTTAACACTGATGAGAGCCTTGCAGTAATTCCTGCCTGCAAGGACTGCGTAACCTTCTACAGCACCAAAAGCTGAGCAGCACAGCCCAACGTCAGAGACTGCCTTCCCCATAAATCTCCTCCCCATATCCACTGTCTGTTCTCTCCCGAAAACTCCGTAACAGAACAGCCCCAGTGGTATGGTGTGATGGTTTATGTGATTACGAACCGAAGGTAGAAATTAGTTCAAAAATACCAAAGTTTCCCCAAAGAGACCTCTTCTTGCAAGTTGCTTTTTAATCCAAGGATATCTAAACTGCGTGTTTCTACCAATTAAATTTTGATGGCACATATTTCTGATCTTTTTTTCAAGCTCTCCAAGCCCTTCAGTAAACCAGTTGTTAAATACTTTATGTCACAACAGTCGAATGAGAAGGACCAAAGGTAGAATAATTTGTCTTAAAAATGGCTGTTGCTTTTAGAAATGTATTCATCTGGCAGGGTCACCTGTCTTGGATGAAGAGGAGGTTCGTTTAAAAGATAATATATCTTCCCTTAGTATTTCCATGATTTATCATAGCGATATCTTACTGCAGCGTGATTTGCCTGTTGCAGAGACGATATCCATAATACCTGTAGGCTATTGCAATTACTGAAATTACTTCAGTGCAGTCATTCTTAATGTTGGATGCCAGTTGTCTTAAATTATCTTTTCCTTGTATTTGCAGAACTTAAATTCTTTAGCTGCTCTGCATCAACGTGATCATAGTTTATTTACATGGCTTTCAACATTATATTCAACATTTATATTAGGAAAAATTTCTTTCCTGAGAGAGTGGTGAAACACTGGAAGAGGCTGCCCAGGGAGGTGGTGGAGTCACCATCACTGGAGGTGTTCAAGGAACGTGTGGACGTGGCACTGCGGGACATGGTTTAATGGGCATGGTGGGGTTGGGTTGGTGGTTGGACTTGATGATCTTACAGGTCTTTTCCAACCGTAGTGATTCTGTGATTGGTCATGTTTGATGAGGAAAATTGTGCTTCTGATTGCATGAACTAACATTGTGGTTTACAGATGTGTTCAGCCATGGGTAAAGTTTTGTGGTGTAAGATCCGTAAACTAGATTTTCCTTGTGCCTCCTTATGGTGTCCTTGCAAAGGCTGCAGCCTGCGTGCTGGAAGAGGCTTTTGTGAGCATCTCCTTCCCGTGGTGGTGCTGCAAGTCTGCCGTGGGTCAGCGCTGAGCCCCTTTTGTTGCCTCTCTAGCTGGGGCCGCTGCAGCAGCATGGGTGACGCAGGTAAAAACAAACCTCTCTGGTCCTCTGGCTGTTGAGGGTGCTGCAAGGAGAGGACACGCTCCTGCGCTGGTTGTGCACGTGTCTGCGTCTCGGCCGAATTATCCTATAGCTTCGTTTTTATTTTAGCTCTTTGGTGACTTCTGTTTGCTCCAGAAAAAGTTCGGCTTTTTTTGCTTGTCGTTTATCTAACACTGAGTGCTAGAACAGATACGTCTTTCATTTTGAGAGTGCTTCAGAGGATGATAATAATAATTATAGTTAAATTAGCTTCCTAACAATAATGTGAAGAAAGTAAGACAGAATTTTGTGTTGGGAAATCTAAAATAAACAAGATGAAAGGCTTTCCCTGGGGCGAGGAAGGCAGTTAGTTTGAGGTTCATATTACTGTCAGGAACTTCGTTATTCCCATGTTAAGGCCGTACCAAGATGATTGCGCTGTCTGTGTCTGTGCGAGTGCGCACGTGTTTCTGTGGGCTGTTGCTTCGAGTATCTGTCGCTCCTCTTTGATACTGGGGACAGGGAGAGGTGGAGGCCTTAGTGAGGTGTTTTGTATGAGTAATTCCCCAAACGCTGAAACAGTTGATGAGGATTTTGGAAAAGTACAGACCAAATGAATGCGCTTGTTTATGAATACTGCTTTTCACTTAGCTTAACTCCAAGCCCCAAATAAGTAGCAGATAATGGCATTGGTACTTAAATTGGGCAGCAGAGATTTCCAGTATGCGCGTGAACTTTGGACATGGGCTGTCTCCAGTCAGGTTTCATTATGTGGAAGAAATGTCCAGTTTACAAGAGAGATTGAAAGGGGCAAACAAAACCTTTCTGCAGAGAGATGTCTTTAAATGACAGGGTGGGTTGAATTGTCAAGGAAGAGGATCAGAGCAATGTTTTTCCACCAGAACAGAGGAAGAGCGGAGGCTGAAGCTAAGAAGAGCCCACGGGAAGGAGAGGGCTCGGAGAGTCCCATGGGAAGGGGCACCCGGAGGTGCTCACCTCCGCTCTCTGTAGCCCCCCAAAAGCGCCGGTGCATGCAGTAAAGGAGGTAGAGCCGTGCATGCTGTAGTGGGATTAAAAACTCTCTGGCCATGCACTGGGGAAGAAGGCTGCTGATCACTGTTGATGGGAACATCAGCTGCGTTACCGCTTAAATAACCCCGGTGTAACCTTCTACAGCTAGAGCTGTAACAGCCAAGCTGACAAAACATCATTAAATGCAGTTGAGGACAGTGGGTAAATCTTAAACCAAGTGGTACCAGTCCAAATTCCTGTATCTTTTCCGATATCTCTCTGCTCTGCTGTCATTTTGCATCTTTGAAGCCTTACTCAAAGGTTGCTCCTCTGCGTGGGGCTCTGTGGAAACCATTCCTCAAATAGGGACTGATGCAGGGGCACATCGGCTCTTGTTTGTTCTGCATCTCTGTCCTTGTCCTTCCCGATGTGTCCGGATATCACACGAGTGGTATGAAAGGCTTTGAGCGCCAGTTGGTGATAATTACGATAAAAGTAAGTAATTCTAAATCCCAGAGTGGTTCTATACGTATGTTCAGCACTGCATGTGTGCAAAATGCTTTAAAATCATATTTTGTATGACTTTTCTGTATTACTTTTTTTAATTGTTTGAATACTGGCCATACCCATAAATACTGTTGTTCTCTGTATTTATTACTTATATTTCTAGTTTTATTATTAGCATTCATAGAAGCGTAAACCAAGATACCTGAAACAGATTTGTTGAGGGCAGTTCTCTAGATTTTCAGTGAAATAATTTTTAGTATAGCAGAGGGAAAAGAAAGGTGGGGAAAAGCAATTGCTTTTAGAAAACCAAAAATAAATGGACTGGCCTTCAGAAATCTTAAGCACTGTGATTTCAATTGAAGGGCATACTGTTTAATACTGAGACTGTATAGAGCTCTTTAAAGTGAAGCAGTTTTGGTTAAAATGGACTTCTTTGAAAAAGAGCCTCAGAAAAATGATAAATGGTGTTGTTAAAATGTCTCATTAATTTTTTGCTTGCCTTTTACGAAAGTTAGTGCAAAGCGCTTTCAAACTAGGGAACACTTTGTGTATATTCTCATTGTGCGTATCATCAAGTTTCTAATAAATAACCCTTTTGCCAAATGAATTTCAGTTGAGCTATCGTGATGTGGGCTTCTGGTTTTGTATCTGTGTGAAGATCCTTTTTGCTGTTCTCGCCAGAGAAGTTTCCCTGTATTCAGAGATGTGGGGGTTTTTTTCCCTACTGGTTGGGAATATCGGCTTTTCCTTCAAATGAAACAATAATCAGGATTTTCTTTATTCAGAATTCATTTAGAAGCGGTAGATCAGAGCCCGTAGCAGTGTTAGAGCACAGAAGGGTGTCCAAGGGGACCTGGTTGAATATTTTTACCTTGCTGGGGCTCACCAAGATTGGGAAGGAGTGGGACCCTGCGGGTCCATCCGGGCAGAGTAATGGAGAGCTGCCTCCGAAACAGGAGAAGGTGGCAGTAGGTTTTGTTCTTCTCCTGGCATTTGGTAGTTGAAAGAAGTCTGGAAACCTTTGGACAAGGACTTCTTGCTAAGAACCAGCATTTCCAAATAAAATACCTTCCAAAATGAGTACCTTCTCAAATAAATATGTAATTATGGTACTTCAGGATGCCTTTTTTTCCCTGTAGTCCTCAAACTATTTTTTTTTGGTAAAACATGAACTAGGAAACTGAAAAACATACCTTTGTTCCATTTATTTTGCACCCACAAAGTTATTTTGTTAATTGCAAGAGCTTTTGTACACTTAAAATGTATCTCGGGAAATTTTTGCTTACTGGTTTGCCACGTAGGAGTCATGCTAAGCAGTTCCTGCAGAGGCTCAGCATGGAACCAGCCTCTCTCAAATTTTCTCTTTTATGTAAAATGCCTCATTTGTGTTATTTGTGAGAGCTTATGGATGCAGTGGTTTGCACCAAAGGGGTTGGAAACTGCAGACAGGTATGGGACTGCTCTGCTGTGGGAAGGAGTGAGCCCATGGGGCAGCCACAGAGGGGTTGACAGATCCTGGTCTCCTGACGGTGCAGGAGAGGTCCCCCAGATGGAGAAAGTTGGGAGCTTGTGATTCTGGCAGCAGAGGGATGGCTCTGCTCCGCCTTAGGGAGGCTTTGGGGGGACCTAAGAGCAGCCCCCCAGGCTGTCAAGACACCAGAGCCAGGCTTTTCAATGGACTTGATCTCCACCCTTGGAGGTTTCAAGACCGAACGGGGCAAAGCCCTGAGCAGCTTGGTCCAACCCTGGAGCAGCCCTGCTTCCAGCAGGCTGGAGGAGAAACCTCCTGAGGTTCCTCAGATAGCCTACATCAGCATCCCAGTGACCTGCTTAGCACACCTAAATGCCTCACCTATGAAAATGGAAAATTTCCTTAGACCTTGTGCTCTTTTCAGGAAAATCAGCTAAATTTACATTATTTTCTGTTTTGGAATCAGAGCTCTTAGCTGGTCAGGATGTAGTAATCAGCATTGAAGTCCTGTAGAGGATTTCCTTTTGAAACAAATGTTCTATTGATTGATAGAGATTGAACTGTCAGAGATCAAATCTGGATCTGTAAAATACGTTTTGAAGTAAAACAAGATATGCAAGACTAAATAAGCTAATATTCACCTATAAACTTCCGTATCAGTCTTCTGAATTCGGAATGGACCTACACTGAATCGAGTTGACCTAAGTGAGTTTTTTGCTGCCTAGGCAAGCTCTGAGCTGCTTAAATCAGATTGGGTAAAGGAGATGGCGCGTCTTGTCCAGGAGCTCTGAGAGCAAAGTTTGTCAGCTGAAAATACCTTCATGGATCTTGCTTTGCAAAAAGATGCCTTTGTAATAGTGTTTGTGGCAGCAGGAAAAAAAACCAACAAACATTGATCACTCTCATTACTAAAAATGTTAACTTCTGTTTCTCAAAGGAAACAGACTCGCATGTTTTATTCCTTCCATTTACTCCTGTTCAAGAAGGCAGGATTTGGCCTAAGGAAATTGAAAGTGGCATATATTCAGTAAGGAAAAAAGTGATAAATGTTAACATTTGCGCTTGTTTACATTCTCTGCTGTATCTGAGAAATAGTTTTCTCTCTGAAGGTGCTGCTGAATTTACTGTCAGGTTTTCTATTACAGGAAAAGACATGTTTGTTTTAATACTATGAGAAATGTATGTATGAACTTATGTACATACATACATACATATGTATCTTTAGGGGTGTTTTGCTTTGTTTCGGTTTTGATTTCCATCCTTACTCATATGATGGCACAGGTAGATGCTGCTGGTAAAAGCTTAAGGAATCTGTGTCAAACCCATTTTACGTGCTGTACGGACTGCTAGAATACAGTGATAGCCGTGACTCCCAGCCGCCGCGCACTGGCCAGCCGAGAGTCCCTGAGCGCAGTGCTCTCTCCGGCGCCCAGAAAAGCCCGTCAGCAGAAACGAGGTATCATGCTCCTGGGGAGCTGAATTACCTTCATGCAGAGTGATCCCCGTTCCTGGTTTTGGCATATTTGCTGTTGAGTCTTAACCTTTATCATGTGCTTTCACTGATGCTTGCGGCGATGTGACCAGGAACCTACGCTGGTGCATTTTAACCGGTAGCTAATGGTGAGCTGTGTGCTACTTGATCATTATATATTACGCAATATAAAGTATTCTTCAGAACAAGAAGTGCCGGGAGATCCTCTGCCATATCCATGTTGGGTTGTCATAGAATCACAGAATGGTTGGGGTCGGAAGGGCCCTTTAAAGGTCACCTAGTCCAACCCCCCTGCCATGAGCAGGGACATCTTCCACTAGATGAGGTTGCTCAGAGCCCCGTCCAACCTGACCTTGAACGTTTCCAGGGATGGGGCATCTACCACCTCTCCGGGCAACCTGGGCCAGGGTTTCACCACCCTCATCTTAAAAAATTTCTTCCTTATCTCTAGTCTGGATCTACCCTCCTTTAGTTTAAAACCATCACCCCTTGTCCTATCGCTACAGGCCCTACTAAAAAGCCTGTCCCCATCTTTCTTACAAGCCCCCTTTAAGTACTGAAAGGGCACAAGAAGGTGTCCCCGGAGCCTTCTCTTCTCCAGGCTGAACAACCCCAACTCTCAGCCTTTCCTCATGGGAGAGGTGCTCCAGCCCTCGGATCATTTTTGTGGCCTCCTCTGGACCCGCTCTAGGGTTACTGTGATAGCTTTTGTAATATTTTGCTTAAGTGAGCAAACTTCTTTGCAGATTTTACGTTTAGTAATGAGGTAACTCACCTCGCAGCGCAAGCTCGCGTGGCAGCCTGCAGGCTTAGCGGCGGTTACCAAAAAGTTGAAATGTGGGGCGCTTTAAAGATGGATTTTTATCTTGTGAGTCCAGAAGTGATGACAATTTAATTCGTGGCTTCTAGAAATGTTAACAACTGATGTTTATTTCTTGATTTGTTGCTAATATCTATAGAGTACCTGTTGTAAGCAAAGAGAGAACTTACTTCCTTTTTACATCCTAGCAAACTGGTAATTGTGAGGGACTTAAACCCTTTTCAACAAAGTAAATTCTATGAAAATGTTCTGAAAGGCAAAATGTAGTGAGAAGTTCATTCTGATGTTTTGGGGTGGTTTTATTTTTTTTAATTATTTATCCATTTATTTACTTAGCTATGTAGTCTTTTAAGGTCATGTAAGGAAAAATTTATGGAAAAATAAATGCAACTTAGGCTTTTTCATCTGTTCCTGATCATGGTCATAGGGACATTGTAATAAAACATCCCTTCACTTAGTGTAGTTTTGATTTCTCTTCGATTTTCCCACTATACACAAAGAGCTTAATACTTCCAGCTTAGAGATTTCCCTGGAACAAAATGGACAAGACTATTTAAAACAGGCTGGTTTACCCCTGAGGGAGAAAAGCACTGGCGTGTGTTGTCTCTCCTGCGGGGAATTCTCTTCTCATTCTGAAATTTTTCAGTGTTAGTATTACGTGTGGGGATTATTTGATATTAAAATTACCCTACCCGTATCTGTTAAAGGGCCATTTGGACATTTATTATTTTCTTGTAAAGAAAATTTAAGAAAGTAAGTACTTCCTGAGCATTTGTATGACTCTTCAGCTTTTCCTTCAGAACTGTATTTTACAGGAATTAGAAATAAGTTTAAATTTTGGAATTGCATGGACTTTTTTTTCTTAATACAAAATGTATTTTCTGAATAATAATGCATTGTTTCCAAAGAAGAGTCAGCTGCTTTGGTGTTTTGTTTTGGCTTTTTTTTTTTCTTTTAATGGAGCTGAATTACCAGTCCTCCGGCACGGGAGCTGGATCTGGCTTCCCTTACGACAGGCTTGCGGATGGTTTTGCTTTGGGAATGCTAAATTCCCACTTGCCTCAGTGTACCTGGTTCGAAAAGAAAGAATGAGTCCAGCCCCTGTGCTTTTGGGCAGGAGAGAAAAGCATTATATTAAACTGCTTACAAAGTGCATTAAATGCACCAAGTGGGCGGGAGTGTTGATCTGCTGGAGGGCAGGAGGGCTCTGCAGAGGGATCTGGACAGGCTGGATCCATGGGCCGAGGCCAATTGTGTGAGGTTCAACAAGGCCAAGTGCCGGGTCCTGCACTTGGGTCACAACAACCCCGTGCAACGCTCCAGGCGTGGGGACGAGTGGCTGGAAAGCTGCCCGGCGGAAAAGGACCTGGGGGTGTTGGTCGACAGCCGACTGAATGTGAGCCGGCAGTGTGCCCAGGTGGCCAAGAAGGCCAACGGCATCCTGGCCTGTGTCAGAAATGGTGTGGGCAGCGGGAGTAGGGAGGGGATCGTGCCCCTGTAC